>NW_006799984.1:107832-109583 GCF_000485575.1 Poecilia formosa | reverse complement strand
ATTTCAGCCTTTTAGGACTGAAAATATTTTGGATGAAATTATTCATAAAGACAATGAAAATCTGAAGTTCCATCTTGATGCTTTAACTCAAACACACCCTGAGCTTCTTAGAGAATTAGGAATATTGTTTATCATCATATTTAAACATTGAGGAGAAGTTAGTTTAAATAAAAAACAGAATCAGGCCAAATCTGTTTCTAACATATTTTGTTTTTGGCTTACATTCCTGGTGCTCTCATGGTTTTACTCTTCCAATTAATCTCATGTTCAACTTACCTTCTGGTTTTTTTGTGCAATATTACTTTGAATTTTTAGATTAGATTTCTTACCTGACTTGGTGTTAAAACATAAATAAGCTCTACTGAACTGAATTTAATTACATTACCCACTAAAAGTTTTAAACTCAAACCAGTTCTCTTTCTGGAATAAATATCTAAATTAACTCCCTGTTCTTTCTGCTTTAAACTTAGAAACTCCTCTGTAAGGGATAGTGAATCATTTAAATTAAGTTGCCTAAATTATTCAAATTTGTAGACTATTTATTATAAATTATTTAAAGGATGTTGCAGATTGTTTAATAATATTTGTCTGTTTTGATGAGCACTGGTGGTTTGTATTTTGTTTTGTTTAATTGTATTCGCACTTTGTAAAGTTTTTTTTGTGTGTGTGTGTGTGTGTGTGTTATGTACCTCACGGGCTGCCGTAGCTAAATGAGGGCAGGCCCTATATAAGCTGGCTGAATCATTGTACCAATGAAAGACTTGAATGAATTGTCAAAAGTGCTTGGCACTATCAACACTTGGTGTTCCCTGGTGAAAGCAGCAAGGTACGTTTTATTTTGTTGTTTGTGTTGTAGGTTTATGTTTATATTCTAATATTTGTATATCTGTTTAGTTTTCATGGTGACTAAGGTGACTACGATGACTATGGTGATCAAGATGATTGAGTTGACCGATAATCCACATCAAAGAAAATAAAGAAACCTTGAAAATCACCCGTCGAGACCGCACAAATTAATTCAAGTGCTGGGGAGCTGCTACATCCTCTTTATTCCCAGTTTTCCTTGTACCCTGACCGCATGAGGCAGGGAGGGGGGTAGTGGTGGGGGGACAGCCAACAGCTGCTGAAGGTGAAAGCTGATTGGCTGCAGCCCCTCTGCACTGAAACCTGACTCGAAGATCAGAGCTCAATCATGTTTCTGTTTTCAGAAAGTGGAACTCATACAGTCACTGTGACTGAGAGCAGAAATGGCGCAGCAAGCAGTTCAGCTGGACCAAGAAACTTTCTCCTGTTCGATCTGTTTGGATCTACTGAAGGATCCAGTGACGATTCCATGTGGACACAGCTACTGTCTTAAATGCATTAAGAGACACTGGGATCAAGAGGATCAGAAAGGGCTCTACAGCTGCCCTCAGTGCAGGAAAACCTTCATACCGAGGCCTGTGCTGGAGAAAAACATCATGTTAGTTGATTTAATAGAAGAGCTGAAGAAGACCAGACTCCAAGCTGCTCCTGTTGATCACTGCTATGCTGGACCTGAAGATGTGGCCTGTGATTTCTGCACTGGAAGACGACTGAAAGCCATTAAGTCCTGTTTATTCTGTCTGGATTCTTACTGTGGGGAACACCTTCAGCCTCATTATGATGTGGCTCTTTTAAAGAAACACAAGCTGGTGGAGCCGTCCAAGAACCTCCAGGAGAACATCTGCTCTGTGGATGGACATGAAGGTCACAACACAGTGTCAGCTGCA
>NW_006799984.1:99616-107822 GCF_000485575.1 Poecilia formosa | reverse complement strand
CTTTATTTGTGATTTATTTTGTCTCCCAGGATCCTGGCTGATCCTTGCAGCAGGATTGTCTTTAATATGTTTATTTTCACATTCCTGGAAATACTGGCTGATGTGGAAAGGATCTTTCTGCCAGATTTATTGATTTATTAATTGCAAGTTAATGTCTACAAATCTCGAGAAAATCACATTCGGATTTTTTTAATTCAAATTGCAAAGCATTTAAACCATTTCTGTTTGTTCTTTCGCACCATCTGAGTTTCTGTTTAAAATTTCTTACCAGATCTTGATGTTAAATAAATTATGGATACACTGAACTGAACTGAATAAAATTGTTTACTGTTTTACCGACTCAGAGTTTTAAACTCAAACCAGTCCTCTTCCTGGAATCAGTCCCTGAAAATCCTTATTTTTCTTCCTGCATTTAAAACCAGCAGCTCCTCTTTATTTCCAGGTTTCCTTGTTTTCTCCCTTCCTGATCTGAAACTTGAAACTGGGTGGAGCCAACACATGCTGAAGGTGAAAGCTGATTGGCTGCTGCCTCTCTGCACTGAAACCTGATTGGTAGCTCAGAGCTCAAACTAGTTTCTGTTCTCATGAAGTGAAACTCACACAGTCGTTGTTAGTGAGAGGAAAAATGGCGCAGCAAACAGTTCAGCTGGACAGAGAAACTTTCTCCTGTTCGATCTGCCTGGATCTACTGACGGATCCGGTGACGACTTCCTGTGGACACAGCTACTGTATGAACTGTATTAAAAGCTTCTGGGATGAAGGTGAGCAGAAGAAGAACTATCATTGTCCTCAGTGTGGGAAAATCTTCACACAAAGGCCTGATCTAGAGAAAAACACCATATTAGCAGCTTTAGTGGAGCAGCTGAAGAAGACTGGACTCCAAGCTGCTCCTGCTGATCTCTGCTCTGCTGGATCTGGATATGTGGCCTGTGATTTCTGCACTGAAAAAAAACTGAAAGCCATCAAGTCCTGTTTATTCTGTCTGGCCTCTTACTGTGAGAAACACCTTCAGCCTCATTATGAAGTGGCTCCTTTAAAGAAACACAAGCTGGTGGAGCCATCCAAGAACCTCCAGGAGAACATCTGCTCTAAGCATGATAAGGTGATGAAGATCTTCTGCCGCAAGGATAAGAAGTGTATCTGTTATCTCTGCTCTGTGGATGAACATAAAGGCCACAACACAGTGTCAGCTGCAGCAGAAAGAACTGAGAGGCAGAAAGAGCTGGAGGAGAGACGAGGAAACATCCAGCAGAGAATCCAGNATAAAAATACTTCTAAATTTGGTCACAACAACATCTGGACCTCCATCTCAGGTCCAGTTTCCTCCAGAGTCGGAGTGTACCTGGACCACAGAGCAGGTATTCTGTCCTTCTACAGAGTCTCTAAAACCATGACTCTGATCCACAGAGTCCAGACCAGATTCACTCGGCCGCTACACGTTGGAGTTTCTGTGTTTCCTGGAGGCTCTGCAAAGTTTTGGAAAGCCAAGTAGTCAAGATATACTAAAGGATCATTGAGTTTGATTCTGATTTTTGTTGTTTTTGTTTTTTATGATCATTGTGAGTTTATGTCTAAAGTTCTGAGAAATCAATAGACTGAATAGACGACCATTGTTTTTCTTAAAATCTGATTTTCTGGTTTTATTGAATCTGTTCATTTCTTGACGTTCTTCTTTAAGATGATCAGCAAAAGAATGTTTATGCTTGTTGCTTTTAGCACAAAAGATTGTGGACAAATCAGAATAAAACAGTCATGGTGGCGCAGAGTTTAACTGTGGTTTTGGCGGGATGCTGCCCTCTACAGGACAATTGTGTTGGTACATGATGTAGAGAAATTAAGTATTGCTTTATTATTTTTACTTACATAGAATTAATCTGTGTTTTTAATCTCTAAGTAAAATTCCTTTTTGATTCTTTTTGTATTTGTGTGTTTTTTCTGTACTGTAAATATAAAAACCTGGATCAGATTTCCAGGATCTCCTCACACTTCCCATCTGTTCAGCTCTAACTCTTCGTGTTCCAGCCTGAACTGCCTCCATTTATATAAATTAAAGTATTATTTTCCACCATACAGAGAAACAAACACTGTGAGTTACAGAGAGGGAATTTCAGTCTTCTGGAAACAAACTTTCCCTTCAGGAAGCAGTTTACTTAAATATATATAAGAAGTAATATTACAAAATAAGACAAGCTTTAATTAGTGTAAGTATGAATAATATTGATTTATACAATGAAAGATGACAAAATTAACATTTTTAATTCAAAAACTCTGTTTGCTGCTAAAATGTTGAATAAATAGACACATAATCTCACAAAGAATTAGACAAATAGGAAGTTTATTTATGAAGATCCAGAAGATATTCATAACTAATATTGATGAAGGTATAACAGAAATCTGTTAGAAGTTCTCTTTAAGCCATAATCACAATTATTGCATTCTGTGTGTTGTAATAACCAACTATCCTGTAGGTGGCAGTGTGCCATCACAGAGAGATCTAGACAAAGAAACATGAGTTTTATTCTGCTTACCACAATGAAAACACAACACAACACATAAAATCAGTTCAAGTCTATAATTAGACAATATCTATTGTTTCATGTGTGTCAGGGCTCAACAAAATCAACAATGATCAGCTGGTTTAACTATTTTCAACCTGGGTACAGAAAACAAACTGTCTGCAAATAAAATAATTTCTGTGTATTTGTTAATGAACAACAAAAGTGAAGAGATTTAAGTGAATAATGTTTCTATGGGTTCACAGAACTCAACAGAAAGTGCCATGTTGTACATCCTAACTCCAGTCAGCAGCGGCTGAGTGAATGTGGTCTGGACTCTGTGCAGCAGAGTCATGGATTCAGAGACGCTGTAGAAGAACAGCTCACCTGCGCTGTGATCCAGGTAAACTCCGACTCTGGAGCATTGAGGATCTGAGATGGAGGTCCAGATGTTGTTGTACCAAAATGAATTACTACTTATGTCAAAACGTAAAGCCCAGGATTTATCGTTATGTCCAAATCTACTATCAATCACATCTCCTGTTCTGCTGATGTTCTTGTATGCGACTGCTACAGAAACCCCCATCCCTCTCCACTCCACCTCCCAGTAGCAACGTCCAGTCAGACTCTCTCTGCTCAGAACCTGAAACCATTCAGTGAATCTGTCTGGGTGACTGAAGCACCATTGTTGTTGACGTGCAAAAGTGACCTTCCTGTTCCCCTCTGATAGTACCAGCTGAGGGTGTGCTGTGTTTGGGTCCAGTGTGATTTCTCGTAAATATTTTAAGAAGTCCGCTCTGGTCTTTGGTTCTGGTTCTGACAGTAATATACAGTGATCAGTGTAGAGTTCGACCTCAGGCCATAACAGACTATGTAGGACGTCTGCTGAAGAAGAGTTCTGATGGACGTTCTTGAACGGCTCTACCAGAATGTGATTCTCTAGATAGAAATCTTCATAATGAGGCTCCAGATGTTCCTCACAGTAAGCGGCCTGACAGATTAAACAGGACTTGATGGCTTTCAGTTGTCTTCCGGAGCAGAAATCACAGGCCACATCGTCAGGTCCAGCATAGCGGTGATCAGCAGGAGCAGCAGAAGCAGCAGCAGCTTGGTGTCGATTGTTCCTCAGTTGCTCCACTGCAGCTGCTAATATGATGTTTTTCTCCAGAACAGGCCTTGGTGTAAACGTTTTCCTGCACTGTGGGCAGCTGTAGACTCCTTCATTCCAGTGACCCACAATGCAGTTCATACAGTAGCTGTGTCCACAGGGAATAGTCACCGGCTCGCTCAGTAGATCCAGACAGATCGAACAGTTGAAGGTGTTTCGGTCCATCTGAACTGCCTGTTCTGCCATTTCTCCTCTCAGTGGCAGTCACTGTGTCACCGTCACGTCCTTAAAACAAACTGAAACTATTATCTGTCAGCTTTTGTTGTTACACCCATATTTTTAACTGAAGGAGGGATGGGTGAAGAAAAATGTCAGCAGACTGGACCTACTGTGATACAAGGAAGTTATGGATGAAATATAACTGCTATTCCAGTCAGAGAACTGCTTTAAGAGAAAAACATGAGTGTTATCATGCAAGGTTACCAGAAACAACCATAAATCCCTCCATCCAGAAGTGTTAGTCCAAGAATAGCTGTTATCTGATGCATAATGCATAAACTCTTACACATTGGTTAGTGAGTCAAAGTTTGAAACAGAAACACCCAAAGAGTTTGGAAATCCCCAACAGGAGACCTGACTGGTACTCCATAGGAAGGATTTTACAGGAGCTTCCTGTTCACCTGATGACTGGAAAATCTTACCAAATCCCTAATTTCTAGTAGTAATATCTTAGTACACTTGAAACAAGAGAAAACTAACTTACTGGTAAATTTTCAGCCTGATATGGGGGCTAGTTTTAAGTCAATAATTACGTAATCTTGATGAAAATCTATTAGTTCCAATTGCAGATTATTTCACTTGTAAAAAGATATTTTTCCCTTCTTATAAGTGAAATAATTTTCCAATGTCATTTTTTGTCATTATTAAGGAATCATTTACTTAAAACAAACTCCTATATCTCGCTGAATGTTACTTGTAAGTTAGTTTTGTTCAAAAACAATATGCAGTGATGTTTTTGTTCATATTTAAGATGAGTTTATTGTAAAAGGGTTCTTCAGGTTCTTGTTGAACTGGTTTTAAAGAGCCAGGTAGGAACAAAAACAATTGCCCTCCTTTGATGAATGTTTTGGAGAAACTGACAGGAATGAATGACTTGTAGAGAACTGCATTGTTTATGAACTAAACATACTGCAAATGTCTCTGTGTGGCTCAAGTTTCATGGAAACAAACTTTACAAATGCAAAACAGAAGGAGAGTCTCTGCAGAGAAACATTGAATCACATGGTCCAATTAAGCCCATATTGACTAAATCTGACATAGAAAACAAACAGAAATAAACGACTGGTTATTTTCCTGTTTTAAAAGATCTTTATTTCTTAGAAACTGTGGAGTACCGTTTCTCTACAGAAACAGAGACCATAGAACCAAATTATGACTTTAATTAATGTTCTGTGGACTAAGTTGTTTTGCTGTAACAGGGTGAATAGAAAACAGCAATGTTGTTATTTAGTGGGGGAACAATAATCAGTGTAAGAAAATATCTGGTGATGATCAAACAGAAAATAGGAAAGCACTATTTGATTTAAATAGACATTAAGACATGAAGGGTTTTTAAAGCCACATTGATTAATTATTATGTAGTGGAAGCTTAGTTCCAATTCCTTGTTTCAACCATGAGCAAACAACAACTGTTGATTCTTGGAGAAGCATAGCTGTCTATTTAAGGACTGCTACATTATACTTTCCATTTAAACACAGCAAATATTCTCTGTCAGCAGAATTTCTTGCTCCTTCTCCTTTAGATCTGAACCTTGAAGCTGGGTGGAACATCACCTGATGAAGGTAAAAGCTGATTGACTGCAGAATCTCTGTACTGACACATGATTCATAGATCAGAGTTCAAACCTGTTTGTGTTCCCAGAAAAACTAACTCACGCAGTCGTTGTGACTGAAAGGAGAAATGGCGCAGCAAACAGTTCAGTTGGACTGAGAAACTTTTTCCTGTTCGATCTGTCTGGATCTACTGAAGGATCTGGTGACAATTCCCTGTTGACACAGCTACTGTATGAACTGTTTTAAAGATTACTGGGATGGAGAGAATCAGAAAAAAATCAACTGCTGCCCTCAGTGCAGAAAAACATTCACATGAAGGCCTGTCCTTTAGAAAAACACCATTTTAGCAGCTTTCGTGGAGCTTTAGTGAATGAATCAAACTACTTTTTTTGTTTTTGTAATGACAAAGTTAATACTTGTTTATCTGTGTTTTCATAATGTCCTCTCCTTCATTATAAATTACACTAAATGCTTTGGAGGATTTGGAGAAAAAAATGATCTCCAAAAATATTCTTAAAACCTTTGTGAAAAACTGCTAAAATTAGCATTTATGTATACAAAATGCATCCAATCAGAAGAAACATGTTGGTCTGATTGTAATTAAACCTCAATCTCTAAGAGGTATGAATACTTATGAGCCTTACTGTTGTGCTGAAATGTTGGTCATCTGATTTATATCTGACTCAGTTCAACATGAGTTTTAATATTATATTTTAAACTGGTTTGTGAGGATTTTTTGAGTAATTATAAATTAAATAATCAATGTTAAAATGTTTAATTTCTTTTTAACATGGATGTTATTCTGTGAACCCAGGAAACTGAGGCGGTATTTATATGAACTTGTATTCCTGTTACTTAAATCATAAGTTGATTCTCTGTTTAGTTTTAAACCCATTGAGTAGTTTCTGTCAAATGATTAGTAACATATAATCTCTCATAATTGTTTTCTTCTGTTCTTTACATAACAATTTTCTGTATATCACCATGTTGATGTTGTAATTTACAGTCTAATGTGTTAAGAAAATGTGTGAATAGAAATAAAGAGTGGAGAAAAATCTAATCTGTAAGTCTGTGATTTATGAGTTTAATCTATTCTAATTTTCTTCCTTCAATAATCTCTTTATCTCAGGTTATTCTGACAGATTTTCCTGCTTCATGGCGGCCATTTTAAAAACCTCCACCATGTTGTTTTCTAGCTCTACAAACTCTGAACATCCTCATTTTATGTGAGGTTTCACTAAAAACAATCAGTGAACCTGGACAGTAAATCCCAGTTTCATGGGAATTTAACCTGCTGACAGTTTCTGCAGCAGATTTTATTAAATTTAATAAAATGACAAATGAAAGCAGTTCTTTGATCCTTTCATGTTTGAACTCATTTTGTTGAGTCCTGACATGCATGAGAACAGATTTCATATCATCGTGGACTTGAGCTGATTTCATGTCTGTTTGTTTTTTAAGAGAAGAAACTTTATTGTAAAGTTTGAATCCAGATTTTATTTTCTCCATTAAACATATTTAGTTACATCTTGGCATCTGGATCAGTTTAAAGTTATGGGATGCAGACAAAGGTCAAGGAATCTCCGATCAGTTGCTCAATTTTATTCAGATCATTTCAGACCATAAAAGCTTCTTGATTGGATCAAACATTAATGTTTTTTATGAAACTGTTCAAGGTTCAGAAAATAAACTTTATGGTTGTGTTTTATATTAAAATCAATTTATTTGTATAGCACATTTCAGTAACACAGCAGTTCAAATTGCTTTAAATCATGAAAGTATATGTTCTGTTTTATATTGTTAGAAGTGTTTAAAACTGTTGAAAAGTCACATAAGTGATGTTATGGATTTTTCTAAGAGTAAATTATCTTGTACAGATGGATGGAGACAAGATTTTTTTTTCTTTTATGCCTAATTTTGTCTAAACCTGGTAGTTATAAAAACAATAAACAATGTTAAAGTATCTAGAGATAAAAGTCCCTTGTAGTTTATTTAACATGGATGTTATTTTGTGAACTCAGGAAGTGAATGTTAAATAAACTACAATATATTGTGTCACACCCAGACAGTCACTGGAGGTTTTAGCAAGTCTAAACTTCATTTCAGTCGCATTCAGTAAAGGTTTTGTTATGATGCAATAAAAGCTCAGTTAGGTAGAAGCGGGCTCTTATTCTGGGAATTACAACAACCTGCTGCTGCTTGGTGGCAAATAATTAACAAATAGTAGAATGTAAAATGCCAGGCTGCATGTTGGTTACTAAACAACATCAAAACCAGAAGTCATATAAAGCACAAAGGATTATTGTTAAAGACTTTGGTCCAACAAAACAGTAACCCTAAACTTATCCGTAGATCAGATCTCAGCCTAGTTTCTGTTCCCAGAAAGTTAAACTCACAGTCGCTGTTACTGAGAGGAGAAATGGCGCAGCAAGCAGTTCAACTGGACCAAGAAACCTTCTGCTGTTTGATCTGTCTGGATCTACTGAAGGATCCTGTGACGATTCCCTGTGGACACAGCTACTGTATGAACTGTATTACAGATCACTGGGATGGAGAGGATAAGAAAAGAGTTCACAGCTGCCCTCAGTGCAGGAAAATCTTTATACTGAGGCCTGATCTGGAGAAAAACACCATGTTAGCAGCTTTGTTAGAGGAGCTGAAGAAGACTGGACTCCAAGCTGCTCCTGCTGATCACCGCTATGCTGGACGTGAAGATGTGGCCTGTGATTTCTGCACTGGGAGAAAACTGAAAGCCATCAAGTCCTGTTTA
>NW_006799984.1:79381-98921 GCF_000485575.1 Poecilia formosa | reverse complement strand
TGGACAAACATCTCACTGAAAATTACTGAGGTGGATGTTTTACTGTCAGGACCAGAACCAAAGACCAGAGCTGGATTCTTGAAATATTCACGTGAAATCACTCTGGATCCAAACACAGCACACAATAATATGGTTCTATCAGAGGGGAACAAGAAGGTGACATGGATGAATCAACGTCAATCTTATCCCAGTCACCCAGACAGATTCACTCACTTCATTGAGGTTCTGAGTAAAGAGAGTCTGACTGGACGTTGTTACTGGGAGGTGGAGTGGAGCGGTTTAGGGGTTTTTGTAGCAGTAGCATACAACAACATCAGCAGAGCAGGAGATGGGAATGAATGTAGATTTGGATATAATGACAAATCCTGGGCATTTTCTTATTATAAAAATACTTCTAAATTTGGTCACAACAACATCTGGACCTCCATCTCAGCTCCAGTTCCCTCCAGAGTCGGAGTGTACCTGGACCACAGAGCAGGTATTCTGTCCTTCTACAGAGTCTCTAAAACCATGACTCTGATCCACAGGGTCCAGACCAGATTCACTCGGCCGCTACACGTTGGAGTTTCTGTGTTTCCTGGGGGTTCTGCAGAGTTCTGTAAACCCAAATAGTCAAAATCCACTAAAGGTTCTGCTTTTTGTTTCTCCAGAAAACGTTTTTCCTTGATCATTGTTGTTTCAAAAAAAAAATCAATAAGCAGATTGTACTCGTTTTTATCTGTTGTTTTTGTTTTTCAAATCTGATTTTCTGGTTTTGTTGAATCTGTTAATTTCTCGACATTCCTCTTTAAGACAAATGATCAGCACAAGAATGTTTATGCTTGTTGCTTTTAGGAAAAAAGATTGTGGACAAATCAGATTAAACAGTCATGGTGGCGCAGAGTTTAACTGTGGTTTTGGCGGGATGCTGCCCTCTACAGGAAAATTGTGTTGGTACATGATGTAGAGAAATTGTTTATTATTGCTTAATTATTATTACTTACATAGAATGAATCTGTGTTTTTAATCTCTAAATAAAATTCTTTTTTGATTCCTTCTGTATTTGTGTGTTTTTTCTGTACTGTAAATATAAAAACCTGGATCAGATTTCCAGGATCTGCTCACACTTCCCATCTGTTCAGCTCCAACTCCTCATCTTCCAGCCTGAACTGCCTCCATTTATACAAATTAAAGTATTATTTTCCACCATACAGAGAAACAAATACTGTGAGTTACAGAGAGGGAATTTCAGTCTTCTGGAAACAAACTTTCCCTTCAGGACTTTTATATGTTTCATATTGATCCTCAACCATCATCAGACAGAACCAGAACATTTCAGCTTCTTAAGACTGAAAATATTTTGGAAGAGATGATTCATAAAGAATTTTTTTAAAAATTAAATTAAATCTGGAGTTCTTTAACTGCAACACACCCAGATTAGTATTTATCAACATATTTAGTGAAAAGTTTGCTTAAATATATATATAACAAGTAATATTATAAAATAAGACAAGTTTTAATTAGTGTAAGTATGAATAGTATTGATTTATACAATGAAAGATGACAAAATTAACATTTTTAATTCAAAAACTCTGTTTGCTGCTAAATTATTGAATAAATAGACACAAAATCTCACAATGAATTAGACAAATAGGAAGTTTATTTATGGTGATCCAGAAGATATCCATAACTAATATTGATGAAGGTATAACAGAAATGTGTCAGAAGTTCTCTTTAATAAATCCATCCATTTTCTGTACACCCTTGTCCCTTAGTGGGGTCAGGAGGTGCTGATCTCCAGCTAACGTTCTGGGTGAAGGTGGGATTCACCCTGGACAGGTCGCCAGTCTGTCGCAGGACAACACAGAGACAGACAGGACAACCAACCATGCACACACACCTGGGGAGAATTTAGAGAAACCAGTTAACCTGACAGTCATGTTTTGGAGGAAGCTGGACAGAACCCACCATGCACAGGGAGAACATGCAAACTCCATGCAGAAAGACCCTGGGAATCAAACCCAGGACTTTCTTGCTGCAAGGCAACAGCTCTACCACCTGCACCACTCTCCTTAATCCATAATCACAATTATTGGATTCTGTGTCTTGTAATAACAAACTATCCTGTAGGTGGCAGTGTGCCATCACAGAGAGATCTAGACAGAACTGAATTGATCAGAGGGCTGTAAAAACAGGATATTTGTGCTGTGAATTATAACCACATAATATGTGGTTTTATATTGCTCAATATGCACATATTAAGCCATAATATGTGCGCAGTTCCACCACTAGAGGTCTCCCTGCAGCTCACCTGCTCCTCTCTGTGTTTACCTCCCAATCCCAGCGCTGCTGTAACGGTGGCAAACTGGACAAAAAGCACCATCTTCAGCCCGGTGCGCCAGAAATACTGATGTAAGCTGCCTGGTGTTCCATCCTTCTGGGATTTTTTTGTCAGCTACACCGTGTGTTAGTGCCACTGTCCGTGGCGAAGGTGAGTTTGGTGATCATTGTGGTGAAAAATGGCTCAGTGACTCAAACACTGCGCGACCAGACAGACAGCAGCTACAGGCGCTAGCACCGTTAGCTTAGCATGAAGGATTGTGCACACGGGGATCTCTAAAGCAAATCAGGTTAGCACATTTCTGTCCGAGGAAATTTTGTGACAACAAACTACTCCGAGTATATTCTTTAAATATGTTCCTTTCCTTTGGTTATACATTTTGGCAACGTTTGCTGATAAGTTTGTTAGCTTTGAGGCTAACAGTGCTACATATCAGTTTGGCTTGGCTAACAAAAACATAAATAACTCACTGGCAAAACGTTGCTGCTCCTTTAACATTGTCATTATTTGAGGCCACTTTGTGCCATTGTTTATATCCGCAACACAGGGAATTTAACTATTCATTCACTAGTATATATTTGTCGTGACTATTCGGATTTCAGGCGTTAGCTCGCTGGCTAGCAGAAGCTACACCGAGCTTTTTAATGGCCTCCGCAGCTGCCTCTTTGTTGCCAGGGGTTCAAGTGATGACTGTAGACTGTTGTCGAGGAAAAATGTTAATAGTTTGGTTTTATGTCACAGTTTTATATCGAACCGCCGAGGTTTGCAGTCCCAGAAGGCGTCAGTTGGTGTAAATAACATCATCAATCTTGCTGTTGGCGGGTTTAATGGTCAGTGTGGTGCCAAACTCTGTACCTGCAGCTGCACACTTTAACGCTGACAGACAGCCGGACTGGTTGAACAGAATATCACTGATGACTGGGAGTCAATGAGAGTCATTTCTGTAATCAATAAAACCTGGTAATGTTTCCGTAGGGGTCATTTGGTTGTTTAGTTTGATCAAATGAAAAATCAAACCCGTTTTAAGCGCATGGTTCCAAACACAGGCTAGAAAAGTGTGGGTTTGATCAGATGAAAAAAAAGCAAAGCATGGAAAATACTTTTATTCCAACACATTACTCTGTTATCATTCTATTATAGAAGAGACACATCATTCATTTTCAAACCCAAGACCTTCTTGGAACTGTACCACATAATAAATCCATCTGTCTGTTTATGCATCCATCCATTTATCCCTTCACGCTTCTGTACATCCACCCACCTGTCCTGCTTTTCTAATCATTATTCATCCATCCTTCCACTGATGAACTCACTTAGGATCAATTCATCTCTGTTTTTAATGCAACTCTTTGGCTACACCAGGTTGTCACATGCTTTATTACAGTTTTAGTCAATTATGAGCTAAAAGAAAAGTTGGTTAAATGATTCCTACAAAATGCTTCTTGGCTGTTTGGTGTCAGTTTTGAAAGTTATTTGATTGATGTCTTGCTTGTTCTGATTTCTTGACCCAAATTATCTGCATTGGTAGACCTCAACCAGTCTGTGACAGGTAGTTTAGTCCAAAAAACAGTTGCTTAATTTAGACAAATAGAACAGAAATATCCCTTATTGTTCTACACAGTGGAAATGCAAGTGCAACAGCAGCTATAAGGTTCACACAAAATATCAAAAGGTGTTAAAAAATCAATAATAATAATAATATACTTTACAAGATGATGACATCTTGAAAAATAGTCTCTTATATTTTAGTCTATATTAGTTTTTGTGGAGATCATTCCTAAACCTCTCTAGTTAGATGATTGGATTCAGTAACTTTAAAATAGTTTCTCCTTTAAAGACATTCTAGATTAAAATTTGCACAAAACTTCAAAATCGTCACATTTTCCAGGTTATGATTAGACTTTAGTAGTTTATTTTGTTTTAAACTGGTTGTCTCCTAAACTCAGATGTTGTTTTTCGTCTCTGTAAACCGTAGTTTGTGCTTCCTTGACAGAAAGTGTGAGGATGTTCATCCCTGTTGGCGCCTGTCGCTGCCTCCTGCTCTGTTAAACATCTCCACTGAGGCTCGCTGCTCTTCAGGGCAATCAGACGCTTTAACTATTTTTATGTGTAGCTTGTGGCTGAGATTTATGGAAGTGACATCTTTGGTTTCATGGATGGTTTAGAGGAGCGTTGCATGAAATTGGATTTGAATTTCTTAAGATACTGGGTTAGGTCAGCCCTCTGCAACACAGGAAGGAAGTTCTGCTGAGAACCATGTCTTTACAAATGGACTCTTTTTCGGTTTAATGTGCGCCTGGTGTGGAGAAACAGGAATTAAAAAGGATTTGTTTTTATGTAAAGTTGAGATAAAAGTGAACGTATTCCTGTTGTGACAGAAACCTGTACATTTTATTTAGACAGCAGTCAGTTAATTCAGGAGGGAAAAAAGAGAAATATTGCATTAATGTGAATCCTACTAAACTTTTCTTTGGAAAAATACTTAAAATTGGTCTGAACTTGAGGACGTCTCAGCTGCTCAGCTGCTATCAAATCACCTCAGATCTTCTGGACTTTAGTTAGGCCACTTCTGAGCTGTAAGTCATGATTCAGATTTATAGAAGTTCCTCTTCACTTGGTTTTAGACCATTAAATGTTTTCCTACTTGCTTTTTGGAAACATGAAGGTATTTTTGCTAAATCTATCAGCACTTGGATGTTTTTCTTTGTCTGAAAAAACTTTTATCATCCTGCCGTATCCCAAAGCATCGACTCAAGAAGAGACTGTTGTCTCTACAAAGCCAGAAAAATAAATTTATTTTATTTTCCGCTTTAAAATAATGATTTTTTTTCTTGGCATTTTAACAGCAGTGTTCATTGTTTTTATATTTTTATATCCACTCTGTATTGTAATCTTGTATAAAATACACTTTTAGGCCTTTTAGGGCCACTTTGTTTCAGACTAGAAACAAACAGTTGATTTCCATAATAAATTCAACTGTGTGCCTGAAGCAGATCTGTTGTTTGTACTTTTATTTAATTTGAACTCATTGACTAAAAAAACATTCATTAAAGGAGCTGAAACAACAGGCTGTAACATTTCTGTTAGATTTCTTGGGGTGAGAAGAATAATTACGTTTCTGTGGGGATTTAATGACTAAAATAAAACCATAAATGTCAAAATTTGACAGGTTGAAAATAAATTTGCTTAATGGAAATATCAATTTATAAAAAAATAAAAAAAACTAATGTCTTTGAGTTTTGGTGCTATGATGAAGTGGCTTTATGGTTGTATGGAAATTGGTTTATTTTGCAAAACTATGATGGAAACACTTTTTCGCATCATGAGTCACATGATCAACAACAAGGTGTTGCCACTGGTGCAAACTACAAAGAACAAGACAGGAAGTGGTTGGAGAATGATGGCTTGGTATTTTTTCATAGTGTGAACATTTTTATTCACATGTAATTTTTATTATGTGTCTTATTTCATGGAAACACTGCAGTTAGAAATTAATGTTTTTATGACGTTGGCAGAACATCAACAAAGATTTGTGCACATTTGTAATAGAAATGCAGCTTATGTCTCTTTGTCCTGCAGCCCATTAGTTGGGAATAAAACCCAGTATATGAATAATTTTTTATACCAAAACAGAATAATCTGTTTCCGTCCTTATCGGTTGCCTTCTTACTCTCAGAAACATGGTTTCCTTTTCTTTGTTTTTGCCAATTCTGGCTTTAAAACACTCAATAGATTGAACTGAAGCTGATTCTGTGTTGTTTCTTGTTTTTCTTATAGCTGTGATGAATAAGGAGATCATGTCCCGTGTGGTGAGGAAGAGGCAGGCGGATCCTAAGGTGGTCCAGTACGTGTGGGAAGCCATCGAAGTCATTCGGAACCAGAAACAAATCGCGAACATGGACCGGATCTCCAAGTAAGTTCATCGCAGACACGCTGGCTTGTGGAGAGGATTCTTTCTTTTTTTAATTTGCTTGAGCAATTTTATTTCTACCGAATCTGTAAGCAACAAACTTCAGAACTTTGAATTTTAGTTGCAGGAACTAGAAGAGTTTGTGGTTTTTGACAAAGACGTCGCTAGAACTTGATAACACTGGATTAGCAGAGCATTCACCTTCTAGATCAAACTTTGAATCATATTTAAAACTTTGGTCCAGTGTTGGTTCATTGACATAGATTTTATTTGCATTGAATGTTCTGCTCAGTTTCAGATTTTAAAACTTCAATGAAGGACAAGATAGACTGCAAATGTTGAAGAGTTCAGTGTTTGTTGTCTCCCAACATTAGATCTTATAAAAATAACTGAAAAAGAAGTTTGGGTTTTCATTATCCATGAGCAGTAATCATCAAAGTTACAGAAAATAAAGTCTTGAAATGTTTCACTCTAATGAATCTGTATATTATTTTCTGAAATATTAAACTTCTTCCACAATATTTTTTTTAGATGTTCCTGTATTGAGTACAGATATTTCTTTGTGGTGTTTAATGTTAATTTCTTGCTGAAGAAACATGGCTTAAATTAATAATTTACATTAGAGCTGCACAGTATATCAAATTGCAAATGTCATTGATATATGGCAAAATTAGCGTCACAAAGCAATGTTTGGAACAATATTAAATAATGTTGGAGCTAATGGAGTGGAAGAAACATTACTACATAACAGTATTACAGGGGAAAACTTTCCTAAAAGCATACATCTCTAATTTACATTAATTAAACAATTGTTGGTCAATTTAAAACCACTTAAAGCAGCTCTGAACAGGTGGGTCTGTAGCTTTGATTTAAATGAACTCAGTGTTTCAGCTGTTTTGCAGTTTTCTGGACGTTTGTTCCAGATGTGTGGAGCAAATCCTGCCGACCTGAATGATCTGGATGGTCGATGCAACAGCAGATCTTTAATGCATTTTGGTGCTGAACCGATCAGTGATTTATAAACTAACAGCAGCATGTTAACGTCTTTAGAGCTAGTGTGATGTGCTCCATCTTCCTGGGTTTAGTGAAAAGTTCTTTATTTTTCTTTTTAAGGCAGACCTGTGAAGAAGCTGTTGCAGGAATAATACGACTAAAGATAAATGCATGGATGAGTTTCTCTAGATCCTGCTGGGACATTAGTTATTTAATCCTGGAAATGTTCTTCAGCCGATAGAAAGCCGACTTTATGTGACTCTGAAGGTTCAGATCAGATCCAGTTATCAAAGCTTTTAAAAGGTAAAAATTGAAGAGGATTTTCCACAAACTCAAAATGTGTGGAGAAATCTCCAAAAAGCTGCTTCTGGTTTGTTAACTTTTTCCTTCTCTTGGCAACATGAGGTTAAAAACATCAGACAAAGAAGCCACTAAAACAGTGATCAATACTTGTTGCTGCGTTGCTAACATGAGGCTCATCCATCCCATAATGCATCACCCCTCCCTCCCTCCCTAAGTGGCGGGTTGATGATCCTCCACCGCTCTGATGCTTTATGGCTCAGCGTCCAGATTAATGAACAGCTCCTCTGCTGCAGACCAAACCAAACGCTTTCAGCAAGTTGGCGAGCACCTTGGGAGCTGGCTGCTCGCCAAATGAGTGTCGGCGGAGAGTGGCTGTTGTCACGGCAACAGTACGCAGCGGCATGCAACGGATAGCTCCCCCCTCTCTCTTCCTCTCTCTCTCTCTCTCTCAGCCTCCACCCTATCTCGCCCCTCTGCAGCTTAACTTCAGCGTGAGCTCAGCGGCTGGCGAGGTGGCGGTGATTACGTCGGCTCTGGAGGAACCGAGGGCGACGGGCGGCGGTGGGAGAATGATTAACCGGCTAGCCAACCAAACAGCTTCAGATCAATTAGTTATTTATTACCAAAAAGGTTCAGTTACCTGCAGATGTTCTCCCGGTTTTTTATTGAGAAGAAGAGCACACATACAGGTTTTTATGTTGCTAAATGAAACAAATGTTTTTGTTTTCATGTTTAGTTTGGGGGTGGGTTTTTATCGTACCGTTTATCAAGAGACACTGCAAAAACACAAAATCTTACCAAGTATTTTTCTAGTGCTAATATCTTAGTTTTGTCTTATTTCAAGTGGATCAACTTAAAAGTACATTTTCAGCCTGATATAGGAGCTTATTTTAAGTTAATAATTACTTAATATTGGTGAAAATGTTCTAGTTGCATTGGCAGATTATTTTACTTGTAACAAAACATTTTCCTCTTTTGAAATAATCTGCCAATGGAAGTGGAACTTTTCATCAATATTAATGAATTATTTATTGGAAAAAAGCTCCTATATGTTCCTGAACAGTTACTTGTAAGTTAGTTTTTTCTTTTTTTAAAGTTTATGAAGATATTTGGTTTAGGAACGAGACAAAAGATACTTGGTAGGATTTTGCGTTTTTGCAGGATAAGAATTAAAATTAATTCTTTTCATAGTAAATTTCAATTAATGATGTTTAAAACCTCCTAAATTTGTCTGTATTTTTGGGATTGTTAGTCTTACCACTTTTTCCATTATTTTTTCTTTTTCATTGAGATCATCAGTCGATGTTAAAACATTAGAAAATATGATTAAATGTAGTTCATCTGTGCAGTTTAGGGATTCAAATCACATTTCTTTCTGTGACTGGTGGCCTAAAGAAGTTAATTATCAGATTTTAAGAGGAGGATTTGTGGAGCTATGTCGTACCAAAAGTTACATCAAAAGAAGTAATAAGTTGTTAATATTGTCACTTTTATGCTAGTACAATATTGTCACAAAATACTGTGATAAAACTTTAACTTTGTATCCATCCGCCTCTTATCTGGTTTGGATAACAACAGCTTTGGAGCAAACTCCTGACAAAACACGAAACTCTGCTTTGATTTTTCCATTTAGTAATTCATTCGATTAAATGCAGTTAATGCAACATTTAATGTGAAAATAGTCAATAAAACAACGTGAGGCCATGAAACGATACATAAACTCAACAAACACACATTTACAGCAGGCGATTCAGAGTCTATGTTAATCGGCTGCTTGCAGGAAACGATCAGACTTCACCTGTTTATGGCTTGAATCGTTTCCTGGTGCTTCCGTGCGGTGCGGACCGTTTCATTCTGTGATCTTGGCTGACCCGGGCTCAGCCATGAGGCTCGCTCCGCTCTTTTCTCACATTGTTAACGACCAAACACAGACGGCGACCTTCCGGCTCAAGGCCACAGCAAAGGGTCCGTGACCTTTCACACCGAGGTTCCCTGCACGTCAGCAGGCAGCTGCAGGAATCGGAGGAGAATTTAAAAGTAAAGTTCAGCTGTCCAGCAGGAACGTTGTTAAAAAAATGAGAGAGAAAGAAGTTGCACATAAAATGTTGAAGCTGAAAGAACATGTTGTATATTTATGATTTCTCTAATCCAGCTGATGCACTCTGCCAACTTTTTCTCTCTCTTCTCATAACTCTGAAGCTTCCAAAATGTTACAAATCACAATTTTTTTGAGAGGCAGAACGCTCTAAAGGATGAAACGGAGGCGCTCAAAGCGCGGCGAGGGGCCCGTTTGCAGTCCTTGGAATGACTGGATTAAGAATGAAACAAATCTGACCCACCACATGGATACCGTTTCATTTTTTAGAACAGGATTTCCACTAATAAAATCTTAAAATGGAAAGTTTTTGGTACAACACAAAGTAATTTTTATGCTTGATGTAGCAGTTAAAAGCAGGTTTTGGATAGACCCTTTTGTTAATCAGCAGTCTGCAAAGAGAGCGACCCACATGCATCGACCTCAACATTTCAATCTCAAAACTTGTATTTGTTTCTTTTAAAGGTACAGAATCATGTAAAATGTAACTTTTTTTAGTTGGCATGTTATAATGTTATTCGCTCATGTCGTCTTGATGCTTTCTTGCATGTTTGAGAAATCCTTTAATCTCCTCGGTATCCTGTTGAAAACGCCTGGCTGGACTTAGCCCCGCCTTCGAGGCGCAGCATGTTGAAGGCCTTTTCTTGGCTCTGTCCTCTGCAGGTACCTGAGCCGGGTGTTCGGCATGCACCCAAAGGAGACGGCGCGGCAGCTGAGCCTGGCGGTGAAGGACGGGCTGGTGGTGGAGACGCTCACCGTCGGCTGCAAGGGCTCCAAGGCCGGCATCGAGCAGGAGGGCTACTGGCTGCCTGGAGACGAGATGGTGAGTCCACAAACCGGATCCTGGAGGTTACCGGGGGAAAGGATGTACAAAATGATAGAAAAAAAACACATTTTACTTATTTATATCTGTTTATTTGTTAATCATAATAACCTGCATTTCCTTTTACACATATGGTTTAGCATTATCTGGTGAGATAGTTTAGGGTTCACTGGTTAGAGTAACTTGATTTATATTAGAGATGCACTGATCTGATATTAATATCTGTATCGATCCTGAGATTAAAAAAATCTAGATTAAATATCAGTGACAATGTGTCCAATCCAATAAGAGCAGATCTATTCAGTCTAATTCTATACTTTGTGCTCTGAGTGACGTCCTGCTTTATTATTTACTTTACATTATATTCAGCATTTCTAATTGGAGTTTCTGAACCAGTTGAAAGGTTTGTTGTAGTTTATTTTTACTTTTCACCAAAATAAACAACCTGTTGTTTCTTCCAGTTTCAGTTTCTTTATTATTTATTTTACAAGTTAAAGTTGTTTTTAAATGTTTGACCCAAGCTATTGAAGCAGTTGGTGTATTTACGTGTGTTGCACTGGCACAGAGTTAACAGATACATTTGTAATTCAGCACATTAAAAAAAGGTTTTAAGCCTTTGAACACAGATTTTTCTGTATCTAAGCCTCAGATATCGGCATGAGAAGTTAAAAAAGTGAATCAGTGCATCCCTAATTCATAAATATATCAATATTTTGGCTCCTTTAGTCGTGTCTGTAGGCTTTTTAATACCTGAAAACAGAAGATCATTAAATTTTCTCAGTGAAAATCACCGTAAAGGTGAAGATACCTGAAATTCTGTCACAATAAATGAATCTGTTCCATATGAGAGTGATGTGGGGGCAGATGCGACGTCTGCAGATGTCGCAGTCCTGTTACTGCAGCCGTAGACGCTGATGAGTAACGAACGGCACAGCAGACGGCGCGAGGCCATCTGTCAACACGCCTTACGAGTCTCCGCTCCAGCAAATCGCTGCAGATCGTCCTTGAGCTCCTTTTTATTCTGATAAACGTCTCAAAACAAAATGGAGAGATGACACAAAGCGCTGAAATCAGTTCTGTTGGAGAAATTAGAACAAAACTTAACACAAGACAGCCACAAAATTTATGGTTTTAAGGGGATTTTATGTGATAAAAAGTGGAAACAAAATGATTGAAAATTGTTTTTTTGCACTGTGAACAGTATTTTTGTGTCTTAGTTCTGTCTTATTTCAAGTGTTGTAACTTGCAGGGTAACTTTTCACAAAGATATACAAGCTTATTTTAAATCAATGATTCCTTAAAGGTTGATTTAAAATACTTGTAAACTGACAGATTATTTCACTTATAGTAAAATGTCTTGTAGGTGAAATAATCTGCCATTGGAACCAGTACATTTAGTTAATATTAAAGAATTATTGATTTACACTTCACAACTTCTCACTAGTTTGTCTCATAAAATCCCAACAAAATACATAAACAACAAAAGTTTGCGGTTGAGTATTTTAGCAAGGCGCTGTACTTAAAATCTGTTCTTCCTTCATGTTTTTGTTTCTTAGTTGTGATTTTTACATTTACTACTGACAACTCAGCTGAACTTAAACTTTAGCAAAACCTGGTCAGTTTGACGACTTCTCTGAAAATGTTTGATTATTTCTTTAATTATCTGTTGTCTATGAGGTCTGGTAATATTCCTGTCATATTTTATGTTGAGAAATCAGATGAGGAAAAGTTTTAATGCCAAAACCAGAAACGTTTGTTCTGACCTCCTTGTTATCTCTGCATTTTGTTTTATCATGAACGAACAGTGGATTTTGCAGGTCGTTTTAGTTACATCTTTATAAAATACATGCATAATTGTGTAAAAATGCAGATTTAGGTCATGCTAGTGATGTCCAGAGGAGCTGCAGTCGTGTTAGCATCATTTAAACACTCCTCTCTGAATCACTTGCAATCACAGGAGCCGAAAGCCGAGGGCAGCAAGGTAAGGCCTTCATTGATGTTTCAAACCAGGGTTTGTTTCTCATTTGATGCCCTGTTGCCCCCCATTGTCTCCCCCCCCCACCAAACTAACATCATCATGTGAGAAATCAGTCCTGCCACAAACGGTGCCGTCAAGGATCGGAGTGAATCTTTTTTTTTCCCAGCACGCTGCAGAAAAAATTCACATTGGTTGATTTAAAACTAAAAAATGGTGGAAAATCTTTAAATTTCCTCCAGTTGCATGACTCTGCATGTTTCCTCTCAGCTTTAAGCTGGGCCCTGTGATTCAGCTCTGCTGTAAAAAAGCTCACGACGGTCCGGCGCAGCGCTCTGGCTACTTTTCCTGAAAGTGAGCGATGATTTTACTGAAACAGGATCTGGCTGCCAACCTGCAGGTTTGCTGCTGCTTGACTTAAAATCAAACCAAAACCTGGAGCTTCTCCACTGGAGAAACATCCTGCAAATCATTCAAATCAAGACATCATTAGACGTCATGCAGGTCCAGCTTAGCTGAAGGTCGGCAGCGATCCCCAGTGAGCTTGGTAGTTGTAGTTTTTTTCAGAAGAAGTGTGTCCTGCTGTGATCTTGCCTCTTGTCTGGCATGCTTTTTCTGCTCTGACTGGGACTGTGGGAGGGGTTAGCCGTCTCTGCCTGCTGCTAGCAACCCGCCCTGCTGGTTATTTCAGGAGAGAAGTCACTGAAAGGACAGAGCAGAGTGTGATGGTGAGGCCGGAGGCCCGTTCTCCCTCCGCCGGTACCTGGATTCAGTCCAGCTGGCCTGAGCTGCATCCTCTGCCTGACCTCAGAAATATTTGCTCCTCAATCAGAAACCTGCTGCGTTTCCATCCCAAACACACATTTTACAAACCAAAGTTTCAACTCTTTGCCTCAGGCCAGGTTGGGTTGAGTCCAGGTTTCACCAAAATGATCAGGTTCTGAAAAACTGCTGAGTATTTCAAACTATTAAGCTGTTTTATTTTAAGTGTGTCCTGTATTTGATTGATTAAAGCATTATTATGTTGCTGCTCTGTGTCCAAACATTAAAAACCTGTTGAATCCCATCGGCCTGTTGCCAGGCTTTTTTTTTTTTTTTACTTCTGGAAACGTTTTGGCTTTAAGCAGCTAATTTAAATTTTGAAATAAAATAATAGGTTGGCTAATCTAAGCGATATAAATTTCATGTCACCTCTTTACTTCCTGTCTCAAGAGGAAGTCAATTAAATACTTTAATGAACAAAGAAACAAACAAAGAAAGATGGGGATCAAAATATAAATCAAGTGGAAATTTTGGTATTTTAGGACAAGGATGACAATAATTCATATAAGTAACAAAAATAACAAAATCAGTCAGAATAATTTTTTTCTGAATCAGTTTCTTTGAATGAAAAACTGATGAAACTTTAACAAAAACTGCAGGTCTGTGTCTGTGGTGAATGTTTTGGTTAAAACATTTTTTCATTCAGTGGGTAGAAAATCCAGAAATTTTACTCAAGAGAAATGATACTTCATAATAAAACTACTCTAAAGTAAAAAGTACAGCGTAGTAGAAATACTGCTAAAAGTAAATTTTTTCAAAAGTAGTTACTCAAGTTAATGTAACTGGTAAATAAGTGTGGATGACACCAAGCTAGGTGTCAAAGGTCAGGCTGACCTCTCCTAGCTTGGTGACCTTTGACACCAAGCTAGGTGTCAAAGGTCAGGCTGTTTGTCACATTATTCTTGTTTTTTCCCCACACTGCTTAAAACTATTATCTGTTTTGGATATTCTAAACCTGAAAGAACCTCAAAACGATGTTTTCTATCCGTCTTTCCTTCAGTTGAAAAAGATCCACTGATGACGTCTGTTTGTTTCTTAAATTTATTCCAAACTGAGTGCAGGTGTTTCACATCTCTGCCGTCAGGTTGTTTATGGCAGGCTCAGCTCAAGCCCAGCCCTGGAAAGCTGCTTTCCTTTTTTAGATGCTTCGGTCAACAACACACCTAAAGGAAACAACTGAATTTCCTCAGCAGCGGGTCAATCAGGTCGTAACGAGTCGTTCGTTTGATTCTGGTGTGTTGGAGAAATGATGCATGGGTCCGACACGTTCAGGAGAGCGTTTCGTTATTTCTTTAGTTTTTGTTCATAAACTTGATCTAAACGTGGTGAAGGCCGCTTTCTTTAAACCTGGTATTAAAAACCAGATAACGACGTTTCATGAGAGTTTGAACATGGCACATTTCAGAAACCGCTGATCATTATGGATGATTTTCCTGTATTATAAATTCTCCCAGTAGTTATTGCAATAAAAAACAATATTGTTGTTTTGAGACCATTTTAATGTAATGCTAATGGCATAATAATGTAAAATCATATTCTCAGAGATCAATAATCTTTAAATTTTAATGAACATTTAACTCTGGAACTGGAAAACATTTTAAATATCCAAAAATAAATAAAACAGGGATGACAAATAAAAAGCACCAGACTGAAAACTTTTATCATCCAGTTTTTGGTAGAAAGAGAAAAAAGAAAAATGAAATCATGCAAATAGATATTAAACGTGTTTAATTTATCATGCGAATGATTGGTTTATCGCTTATTGCGACAAGCCTAGATGTTCTTCTAGAGTTTACAGAAAATTGTTGACAGAAATATTAAATCTCCAGTGGAATAAAGGCAGCAGGAGCTATAATAGCCACCGGTTGCCTCAACCTGCAGCAGCTGCACCAGGCGGCCATGTCACCTCGACGGAGGTTTCTCACACCCTGCTGATTATACTCCATGAAACATACGATGCCAGCAAGGTGTACCTAATGAAGTGGCCGTGCGTGTGCTGTCTATTGATGAACGCTTTGATCTCAGGCGGCGTGTCCTTGGCTCAGAGCTGCAGTTTCTGAAGTGTGCCACTTATCTTTGATCAGAGTAGCAACAGGAGAGCGGCTCTTGACTCTCTGAAGGACCATCCTCGTGTTTTCGAGTGTTTGTGCTGCTGAAGAGTCTATTACTGGTGAAGAGGAAGTAGATGTCCTCTGGGAAATCTATTGTGGGTTTCAGACTAAATAGATTTGGATTTTAAACCTTTTAAAGAGACAGTGTCATGTATTTTTTAGCTTTATATCCTGTTATAAAGTTATTCCCTCATCAAAAACATAACATGCCAGGAATGTTGCAGCTCCTCCCCCGTTCAGCTCCTTCAGACTAGCCAGCAGCAATTAGCAGACATCTTCTGAGCTCATTATAGGAGCCACTTCTCAGTGAAACGTTGGTAAAAATGTTATTAAGGGGTTAATGGAGGAGCCATGTTGTGATGACTTCCTGAAGGTGGAGTTTCAGAAAGAGCAGGAGCTTCTTAAAGAGACAGAGACCCAATTTCAAGACGATAAATTATAGTCAAATTTATTTTGTCATCTTTAATGTATATATAGCATTTTTATAACAACTGAAGGAAGCCTAGTAACTTGGCTGTGCTATAAAACGACACTCTGTGCCTGGAACTAGTGTAATACTGCCTTAATAGTTTTTAAATGAGAATAAATCTGAATTTATCCTTTGCTCCATTGAAGCTGCAAAAATGGAACCTCTCCATTATCCCTTTGCTACGTTTGACAACTTTCTGTGTCTCAACTCAGAGTTATGCAATGAAGATGAGACAGGTGTGATTTCTCTGTTTCACTTTTCCGTTGGGAACTTCCAGATCCTTGTCATACATTATTTACAGCATTATTGGGTTCAGTTTTCACTAATTAAGCTTCACATTTTGTCATAGTTGCAGTAGAAACGTATCTCGATTGCTGAGTGGGCTACTTCAGTCTTTCTCTCTAAAGATCCTGGTGTCTTTCTGTTGATGAGGCCATTTTTCCAGTTTTCCAGTTTTAGAAATGTTAAAAAACAGAAACCTTTGCAGAATGTTTTGTGCATGGCAGCTGCTGCGTTTATAACCTTAAAGCAGCTACATCAGCAGGTCACAAGCACAACACAGGAGAGCTCTGATTTATTAATTCATTTAGTTTTTAATAAGCTCTGCAGTTTGATACAAATTTCCGGCGCTCCGCTCCTAAATCTGCCCAGACGTTGTGTGGGAGGAACTGGAGCGGGATGAGTGTGTGGACATGAAAATCTCCTGATTATCGTTGATAAACTACTTCACAGTGTCGGTGCTGGTCGGTCATGATTAATAAATGGAAACAAATTAAAGTTCTTACAAGGTTTAAGTATAACTCAGGCGTGGCTATTTTCCTACTGAGATTGAATACCTGCACTCTTTTGGGTTTTACATGAACTTATCTGGTTTTTAATCTGAGATTTAGAGGTTTAGATAAATATACAACACTTACTGAAACATAATTGTTTAGCACTGAATTGTATTAAGTTTTAACATTGATCCAAAATAAGCTGCTATTAACAGTTTCTATATGATATATGATTACAGAATTCTCCATTCTGCAGCTTTTTACAAAAGTTTTCAGGATAAAATTGTATTCTTGTCTATTCAGAGTGGAAAATATTTACTCATCCATCTGTTTTAGTTTTAATCAAGGACACAGATTTGTTGCATTGCAGCACTTTCTAATTGTTTGACATAAATTTAACTCCCAATCAATTTTTGGTCAAAGTTGGTTGCATATTCTAACATCAGAGAACGCTTCCTGTTAATTAATACCTCATAATGTAGCACTAATGGTGGTTTATACCAAAATAAATCATGGATAGGAATCAGAGCAGATTTTAGGAAATAGATGTTGTTTTAGAAACACCCTGAATCCCGTCCAGCAGAACAAACATGTCGGCTGTAGTTTGGAGGAAGGAGAAGCTTGTTTCCTCCCTGCTGCGCTCGGCCGTGGACGGGCTGGGGGGTCACCCAGACTGGTTCTCTGCTGTTTGTCCTCTGCAGGACTGGGAGGCGGAGAGCCACGACTGGTACTGCTTCGACTGCCACCTACCAGGCGACGTCCTGCCCTGCGACAACTGCTTCCGGGTCTATCATCTCAAATGTCTGCCGGAGGAGTGCAAACCCAGAGACGGAGGCTCCCACTGGCAGTGCGTCGTCTGCAGGGTGGGTGCCCTTATAATAAAGATGTTTATTTACTTTTATGTAATTCATCCATGAAGCTGATTTCAATTAATAAATCAAATTTGTAAAGTGATTTTCATCATAAAAACATAAAAATAGTCACCAATTCAGGAACCAGTAACTGTTGCATTGTATTGAGTACCAACCATCAAAATCATCGAAACGCATCAAATATGTTGGTCAGTATTTAATTTGTCCAGCAGGTTTTTACCTTGATTTAAAGGAACTCAGTGTTTCAGCAGTTTTGCAGTTTTCTAGAAGTTTGTTCCATAAAAACTGGATGTTGCTTCTCCATGTTTGGTTCTGGTTCCTTTTGCTGCCAAGTTGTTGAGTGATTTCTAAACTGCCAGAAGTACTGAAGTCTTTTCTCTGAGCTGCTATCTGAGTCAGTGGAAGGTGATGATGTTGGAAAAAAGTTATGAAAATGTTGGAGTCGCCTTTTAAAGCGTCTTCTGTCCTTTTCCCTCCTTCAGGGAAGTAAAAAGAAGAACCTGAACAAACAGGAGATGTGTAAATACCTGCGCTTCATCATCCAGCGGATGAAAGAGAGGGTAAGAAATGCTAATATTCATAACTGTTATCACAATATTCACACCCCTGATGTTTTGCATATCAATGTTATTTTGCTCCTGAAGCTGGAAGTGCAAAGTAATCTTTTCCATTTTCTGCTCGATCTGCCCACTTCTGTTATCAGAAGTCTTTTAATGGATTTAGTGAGGACTGTCCTCTTAAACACCAGCAGTTTCACATTAATCTGTGGTTTTCATCCAATTTTTAGTTGTTAGATTACAAACAGGCTCTTTAGATTTTAGGATTGGATGATGCGGCTTTAAAAATACAATCTCAGGTTTTTCAATTTCTGATTTTTAGGTATTTTTTCCTCCTTTCTTTTTTAAAAAAAAAGAAAATACAAATTACAGAAAATATTTTCAAAAATGTTTTTTTTACTTCAACTTCCCTTTTAGTTGAATTAGTTGACCTAATTTCAAAATCTAACAAAAAACAAGCATAAAACATCCTTGTAAAACAAGATGGATGCTGTACAGGCTGACATCACTCATTAAATCTTCATAAAGTGAAATGTTATTGCTTTTCCTCATTAGATGTTTTATAAAGTGAATATTAGAAAGGTCAGACTGACTTAAACATGCAAATGCTGAAATCAGCTGAAAATAGTTTGAGACACATTTTATAGACTTTGGAAATGTGTTTCAAACTCCAATATTACATAATTTATGTAAAAAATTAAATATGTCGAGACACTTTCCACAAGCAGCACATGTGAAAATGAAAATGCATTTTATTGGTGCTGGTAATGGTAAGATCCAGCTGTTTTCTCTCCACTAATTTATGAATAAAACCCAGAAAATGAATCAGTTTAAACATTTCAGCTGGATTTAAGTCCCTCTACAGCAGTGCAGCTTCCAACAATAACCATCAGGTTGCCTGAATCGAGCGTCCTTGTTTTGTTTCCACATTAGACTCCATTTTATTTCTCCCCTGTGAAGGAGCAGTGAAGCTCATCGTTAACTCTCCTCTCCGTTTCCCCGTCGGCTCGCTCCGGCTCCTTTTACGAGCTCACATTAAATCCTGCCTGTCCTTGCTCTGCTCTGCAGGCAGTGGATCTGAACAAAAAGGGCAAAGACACTAAACACCCCATGTACAAACGGCTGATCCACACCGCGCTGGACGTCTCCAACATCCACGAGGTAAAACTGCACCGTCTGATTGGTTCCCAATACAGATCAACCATCATCAGATCAGACTGGGTGGTTCACTATGCAGAAAGCAAACATGATTATTAAAAGATAAATACTTTATGTTTACCAAACATTTTCCATTTTAAGAAGATTTCAGTTTGTCAGTGAAACCTTTGCTCTTATTAAACAGAAAACCAAAATCTCTACATGAAGAGATTTTAAAAATGCGATGGGTTTCAGACGTGGAGTCGGGAAATCTTTACTTTTGAGCCTTGAGATATTTAACTTTTTTTTCCTTTTCATTACACATTTTGTTCACTGAAAAATACTGTAAAGTTTGAATTCAGTTTTAAAATAAGCATCAA
>NW_006799984.1:76854-79248 GCF_000485575.1 Poecilia formosa | reverse complement strand
GTGTGTGTGTGTGTGTGTGTGTGTGTGTGTGTTAATAAACACACTGCCCTCTCCTGATCCTCTCCATGTCGGTCATCGAACCCACACAGTCTCACTCCGTTCATGTTCTTCTCTGTCGGTTTTGTCTCCATGTGTTTCCTTCTGTTCCAGAATCTGACTGAAGGAAAATACAAAACCTTCGAGGAGTTCAAAGCTGACGCTCAGATGATCGTTCATAACACTGCCATCCTGTATGGAGGTATTCTGATAATTCCCAGGAACTAATACTGCTCTACGGCTGATAACCGATGTTTACCTATAACCGCTCACTAAGAGCTGAAATATGTGATTAAAAACATCTTTTAAGTATTTATTCTTTCCCAAGGAAGCAAATCTTACAGAGCATATGAAGACAACATCACAATGTTTGAGTGATCAGAGTGGACCATCGTGGTAGCTTTGTCAAGCTTCATCAGTAAAAATGATAAAAAACTGAATCAGTTTCACATACTTTTGAGGTATAATACTTGATCTCTACATGAATGTCTCTATAGAACAGTAACTGCCTATTTTCATAGTTAATAGGCCAAATAAACCTCAACATGCATTAATACGCTCAGAGGAAGCCATCTTGGCGCGACCACAGAAGCTAACACCTGTAGTCTTCAGTTCAGCCAATCGGCTCCAAGGAAAGTAAATGCTGCTCCTGGATTGGCTGCTTTGCAAATCCAGCCAATAGCAGGTCAAGTAGCTATTAGTATTAAAGCTTCCCAGGATGAATTTTCTTTCAAGTATTTTAGATGAACTCTCAATAAAATCTGCGAATAATTTGGATTATTTTATTATCTTCACTGTAAAACTGCTGGTTGGAAGCAACAGATAAATTTTTAACACTTCAGCGTTTTGTCTCATTGTGTTTGTCGCAGTTCACAGCGACCAGGCGGAGATCGCACGGCTGCTGTTTAGCGACACATGCCACGAGGTACGCTGGGTTTTCTCCTTCACGTTCGGAGCAGCGGCGCTTCAACGTGTCCATTTTTAAAAATATATATTTACATTAAACTCCTTTCCTTTTTGCCTCTTGTCTGTTGCAGTTGAACGAGTTGGTGTTGTGTAAGAACTGTTTCTACCTGTCGAACGCCCGGCCAGAAAACTGGTTCTGTTATCCCTGTGTGAGTAGAACTGAACCAAAGCTGTAACCACGGTGACCCTGCTGACAGCAGCACCACAAACGTTAAATATTTCACGTTTTCGGCCGCATCACATTAAAGTTTAGCTGTTTTCTTTCTTCTTTTTTATTTGATGCAGAATTGTACAGGACAATGTTTTTTAGTGCTTTATTGAGATGAAATTTAAATTTAAAAACATTTTGAGATAAAATAAATGGATGAAATAATAAAAGAGCAAATGTTCTAACATTGTTTTAAAGCTCATGAACATCTAAAACTGAACATTTATCTGAAACTTAGTGAAAATAAGTTCTTCTGCTAGTTTTTCCTTCCTAGTTTTCTTCAGCCGCAGCTAATTGATTTTGCCAAAACTGGTATTTTATCCATCAAAATGAGTAAAATATTTGACTATGACACAAATAGCTGTACCAAGGCTGCAATGATTAAGAAGATTATTTGTGATTCATTGGTTGTTGAAATAATCAACCAATTTAATGATCTTTAATCAATAACTGGGGTATACAAACTCAAAAAGGCCATTTACTGAAAAAGCAACATATTCAGAGCAGTAATGAAGCCAAAACATTTTGAAGTTAAGATAAAAACACTTTTATCTGTCAATATGTTTTACCCAAAACTCAAGTGGATTTTTTTTATATTTACTTGGTTCAAATTCACGAAAGGAATGATGTGTTATTGCAAAAGCAATAAAAAAGTTTTTTTTGTTTTAAAAAAAAAAACAAAAAAAAACAATTTAATTATTTTTTTTGCATCTTTTAATGTTATTCAAATATTGAATAGAAAAAACTTAAGTGATTAAATAAAAAATTTACACGTCTTTTTTTATTTTTGTCTAATTAATCAGTTACTAAAATAATCGTTAGTTGCAGCCCTATAAGCTTAAAGTTCATGTGGTAAATTTTTTTTATTCATACTTGAAACGACTGCTTCAGATGCAGAGAAGCGGTTCTGAAGTTCTGTTTCTGTTTCCTCTGCAGACTCCGAGCCACGACCTGGTCTGGGCCAAGATGAAGGGCTTCGGCTACTGGCCCGCCAAAGTCCTGCAGAGGGAAGACAACCAGGTGGATGTTCGCTTCTTTGGCCACCAGCACCAGAGGTGAGAGCAGCTGACACACAGGGATGCACCGATCCAGCACCGATCCACTATTTCTGATACCGATCCAGCACTGACCCACTGTTTCTGATACCGATCCAGCACTGACCCACTGTTTCTGATACCGATCCA
>NW_006799984.1:47044-76222 GCF_000485575.1 Poecilia formosa | reverse complement strand
AATTTATTTCTCATTTTTAGGCAACTGTATGGATGTGACTGTGTCACAGCAATTATAGCCCCACAAACACAAATGCTGCTCTAATAACATTCCTACTTGTTTCACACTTTTAGAATTTGAATTTTAAATATAATGTAAGATGAATAATGAAGCAAGACGTCACTCAGAGCACAAAGCATAGAAATAGACCGAATAGATCTTGGAACATTGTCACTGATATCTGATTCAAAACTCTTTAAAATATCGGGATCGGTACAGATCTTAATATCGGATCGGGGCATCTCCAGCAGTGTTTCCTCGTCTGGTCCCGTTGATCCATATGTGTTTGGTTCTGGTCCGGTCCGCAGAGCGTGGATCCCGTCTGAGAACATCCAAGACATCAAGGTGAGCGTCCAGCAGCTGCAGGTGAAGCGCAGCAACGGCTGGAAGAAGGCGTGCGAGGAGCTGGAGGTGTACCAGCGCTTCCTGAGGGAGGGCCGCTTCTGGAAGACAAAGATGGAGGACAGCCCTGCGCCGCACCAGCAGAACCAGAACCAGCGGAAGCAGCAGCAGGACGAGGAGGAAGACGAGGAGGAGGAAGAGGAGGAAGAAGAGGGCGAAGAGGAGGCGGCCAGCAGGAGGACGCAGAGACCGGAGCGGACGGACGAAGCCGAGTCCAGCATCTCGTCCACCAGCAACGAGCAGATCCGCCACGTGAGTCGGGTCACAGAAATAAATGGAATAATTACAATCAGTATTTACCTCACACAGCTGCTGCTTACAAAAACAGTTTTATTTCTGTTTTTAACTGAGTCATAAATTAATTACCATAATGACCAAAACAAATAGAATAGGAAATGCAGCTTAACTTGACTCTGAATTGATCTGAATTCTCACTGCAAAGCAACTATCTATAAATATCTGTAAACAGATCCAACAGCGCCACCATGTGGTAAAACAACAGTATTTTGTACTGTCCAATATGTCTGTGGTTGCAGACATATTGCATTACTTCCTGCATTGTTGAGCTCAACTCTGGACTATTTTACTGAGAATCATCAAAACTGAAAACACCAGCAGAGTTATAAACAAGACTGTTAGTTTAACTTCTAATCTGATTGTTGGAGTTCATTTTAGTTTATTTACTTAAAGAGAAATGACACATTTAAGTCCAGTTATAATAAAATGCAGCCAAATTAATAGAATTTGGTAAAACATTTTCTGTCTAGAAAATTCTAACAAGTGTTTTCTATGTGGTAGCAACATGAAGAGGAGAAAATGCTGTTTTTTATTAAAAATTGAACTTACACCCAGAGTTGCTGCTTGGCGTTAAACTGTCTGCTGTGATAAAGAACCGAGTAAAAAACAGGGAAGAACCCGAGACTCGGATCCGAATGGACGGACCTTCTGTAGAATAATCTTTTTGATTTATGTTTTTTTTTTTTTCAGTTGAAAAGCAGCCAGGAGCCCAAAGCGAAGAAAAGCCGCAGGACTCTAATCGTTGAACCCAAAGAGGAAGCCAGTGTAAGTCAGCAGCTTGTTTGTTACAAACCGACTTATTGATGATCTGAAAGGTTTTCTGCAGAAGACTGAAAAAAAATCTGTGGTTGGGATGAAATATCCAACATGAACAGACAATTTTTACTAAAATGGGAAACATATGACTTAAATATAAAGTCACTTAAATATTAATAACAAACCATTAACATTTTGGTTGTCTTTAGTTTTTATTTGCATTTTATTTATTCCTTTAGGTTGTTTTGTTTTTTATTTTTATCTTGGATATTTAAAATATCTTCCAGTTCCAGTGATAATTGTTCTCTAGAGAAGTTTCCTGATATTTACTTGCATTTTTAAGCCATTATCAATATATTAGTTTGAAAATATATGGTCTCAAAATGACAATATTATGGTTTCTGGGACAAATTAATGTCCAGCAGATTGTTGAGCACCTAAATCACAATTTAAAGGGAAATTATTACGGATTTTTCAAGAATCTTTTTAGACTTCATAACAAAATGAAGACTTTAAAATAGAACAAACAGAAAACAGAAAGAAAAGGAAAGTGTGAAAGGTAGAAAAATGTTGGACCCTGCCCCTGGGTTCTGCTCTGTAACCGGACCGGGTCGCTCGTTCCAGGAGCCGGAGCCGGAGATGGAGGCGGTGAGCTCCAGCCAGGAGATCCCGGTGTCGTCGGCGCCGCCGCCACCCGAGAAGCTGTCGGTATCGACGCAGACCAAGAAGGCGAGCGGCGGCTCGCCGCGCATGCTGCACCGCAGCACGCAGACCAACAGCGAGGGGCCGTGCCACAACATGTGCCACGAGAAGTACAGCAAGGTGTTCGGCGAGGTCAAGGAGATGATGAAGGCCGACAACAAGAGGGAGACGGAGCGCGTCGTCAGGGAGGCGCTGGAGAAGGTCCGCTTGGTTCTGAAGCTCTCCCAGAAATAACCCATCGTTTCTTTACTCTAAAAAACAGATTTTTGTGCTTCTCCTGCAGCTTCGGGCTGAGATGGAGGAGGAGAAACGTCAGGCGGTGAGCAAGGCGGTGGCTGGAGTCCAGGCGGAGATGGAGAGGAAGTGCAAACAGGTGAAGGAGAAGTGCAAAGAGGAGCTGGTGGAGGAGGTGAAGAAGCTGGTGGCCCAACACAAGCAGCTCATCTCCCAGACCAAGAAGAAGCAGTGGGTGAGTCAGTCTGTGCCCGACGGACGCTCCAGTCGGACCGCTGCCCGACGGACGCTCCGGCCGGCCCGCTGCCCGACGGAGGCTCCGGTCGGACCGCTGCCCGACCGAAGCCAGGAGGCGGGTCTTAGCGCTGTCAATCATCCTCCATATGGCGCTGCTCATCCTCCCCTCTTGGTCTCTGCTTGCTCAGCTAGCATGAGTGCTAATGCTACTTAGCATGACCACCGTTCTCTGCCATTAGCACATTTGGCAGCAAGTACATAAGTTTGAATGGCAGTGCTAAGCCCCTCCTCCTGATTCTGATTGGTTGTTTTTGTTATATGCTGCACCTTTAACTGACATACTCCATGCTTCTTTGAGTTTGTTGCTGAGCTAGTTAAATAAACAACAACTGTGTATTTTTAATAATAAATAATAAAATGCTGTTTTTCAGTGCTATAACTGTGAAGAGGAGGCCATGTACCACTGCTGCTGGAACACCTCCTACTGCTCCATCAAGTGTCAGCAGGAGCACTGGCACGCAGACCACAAACGAACCTGCCGCAGGAAGAGATGAACAAGCCCCGCCCCTCCTCACACCTCATTGGCTCCCGCCCTCAGTCAGTGAACAACACACACACACACACACACACACACAGCGTTTCTCCCTGGGAACTGGTTGGACCGGATGTTTCTGCTGCGTGGCGAATGATCCCGTTTTATTTAATGTAGCCATCGTTTTCTTTTTTTTTCTCTTGAATCGTGAAGTTTTCTCCGCTGCAGAGATTTTTATGTTCTATTGGTTTTTTTGTACGTTTTCTTTAACGAAATGCTGATGTTGCGTCTATTTAAGTGAGCATTAATAGAAAACCTTTTATGACCTGGATTTAAAAAGAAAATGTTTTGGGGTTTTTTTGTGTCTTTGCTGAACAAACTCTGATTTCATCTGTAGCAACCTGAGCTGTCAGCGGTTCGGCTTACAGACTTTAAAGTCATGTTGGATCTTTTTTTTGTTTTAGTTTTATATAAATGTATGGCGGTGGATGCACCTTTTTATCATGTCTACCTAAAATTTTATTGTCCTCAATCATTCATTGGGAACAGGGTCAAAATGTCAACTTTTAAAGCCAGTTGACAAGTAAATCTTCCCCTTATTTTAAATTAATATTATCATAAATGGTATAAATATGCACCAGTTTGGCTTCTCGGCTGACTAGACTGTTTCTCTGAGTCTGAAGGTAAAGAAAAGGTTTACAAATTACTCTAAATCTGGAGAATTTTATAAAAGTCGTCTAATTGGATCACTTTTACTCGTTTAACAATCTAAAACTGCCCGGTTAATCCCCTCTGCCCGGTTTGTTGAACCTACCTGAGAAGATCGGACACGTTGCCTGGACGATCAAATGTATATTTTTGCGAACGTCATCAGTGTCATTTTTCTCGTGGTGTGCGCTAGTTAAAGACTTTCTCACTGCGTTCTGCTGTTGTTGGTGCCTGTTTTCCTTTCTGCCAGTGAGGCCAACATGCATGTCGATAGCTTCACCCTCTTTTTCTTTTCTTTTTTTGCGCAAACAAGAAGAAAAACGAGGAGAGAAGGACCGAAACTTTATGCAAACATGAGCGTTCAACACTTATCCCCCGCCTGAATTGGATGTGTCGGTGTTTTAATACGGAAAAGAGGCAATAAAATTGCCAAATTGTGATTTTTTTTTTCTTATTTTAACTGATGATCAAGTGAAAAAAATCTACCTATTTAATTTTTCCTGTTGCCTTTTTCCTCAGATTATTTAGGTTTTCATCTAATTTTTTTTTTTGTAAAAGACGATGAAACGTTTTGCGTGAGGACGGAAAGTTCTTCAGTTCCAGTTCCTGTTTGTTTTTCTGACAATGTTCTTGTTGAATGTTAATTAAATGTGCAGAAACAACATAGTTAGTGTTGTTGTCTGCATGGAAAAATAATGCAAGAGCCACAGCTAGTTAAGATTCAAATAAAATTCTGGATTTTATGTTCTCAGAATATTTGGTCAGAGTTCTCCGCAGGCTTTCAGAAAGTCCAACGACCCGCAGACTTGTTTCATCGTTGCACTACGTGTAAATACGTCAGTAAATCCCACTTTAAATCCACATTTCATTTAATTTCAGAGATCTTCGACGACTGTTAGTTCTAGTTTTGTACAATGTACAACGTTTGTCATATCAGCCATAGTGACGTTTATCTTGTTGCACCTTCATCAAGTCAAAATATTTCAGCATTTTTTGTTTTTGAAGTTGAATAAACGAGCCTGTCCCTCCAAACTCACCGTTTGCTGATGACACCATTTTGTTACACATTACACAACTTACTTTCCCCTCGGTTTATTTTTTATATTCTTCCATCCAACTGTAACATTTTTTTTAAACTTCTTTTCATACGTGTTTGTAACCTTTTTGATGTCATTTCTTTTTTTTTATTATTGCATGAAATCAAGTATGTGACTCCACTTCAGATTTGTTTTTATTCCGCTTTTTTCCTCCCCGGATGTAAAGAGAAAATGTTTTTGCACTCATCTGAGGAATGCAGTACGAGGATTTTTATTACCCAGGAAGGTTTCGAGCTGGAAGAAGTGAGTCGTTTAACCCGGACTTTACCTGCTCTTATTCCAGGGTATTTCTGTAAATATTACTGTGTGATTACATGAATTCTCCTTGTACTCAAAGTACAAACACCAGGAATAAAATCAGTGTGACGTCTCCTTTGTTTTCGCTTCTCGTAGAACATGCTCTTCTGTTCACATGTAAACTATCATTAACCGAGGCAACGTTTTTTTATGCTCCCAACACTCTAGCTAGCAATATGTATATAAATATATTCTATGTGCTAACATGGGGGAAATAAATGTATCAACAAGTCGGTGTGATTCAGTTCTCCTTATTCTGAGTTCATTAATGGATTCATGATGAAAACCTGAAACCAGCTTCACCAGAAACAGTTTACCTGCCACAGTGGATGATGCTGATGAAACGTACGACGGCGTATGGAAGTAGGGGAAAAAAGTCAATTTCTGCCAAAAAAACAAAGAAACTTTTGAGCTACAAAAGTGGGAAATTCACTAGAAAAACATCAGAATTTCCTAAATTAATCTGAGATTTTCTAACAAAAAAATGTGATTTTTAAAGGTTAAAAATGTTCAATTTTGAAACCCAAAATACTTTCCAAATGTGAAATTTTGATTTTTGAAATTCAGAAATATAGATGTTTTTTCTAGAAAATTAATCTTGACAAATAAAATTTTGAGATTACGATAATCTCAGAAATGTACGTGAATTTTTTTTTTGAATTTTGAAAATTTTCAAATTGACCAAAAATTTCCAAAATTAAAAAATTAAACTCCAAAATTTTATTTTTTGCTTAGATTTGATAAATCTACAAAAAAAATTCTGGCTAATTTGACTTTTCAACCGTTCCTTGTTTTTTCTAAAAATAATTCTTAGCAAATGTTCAACTTTTTAAAGAAATTTCACAAAAAGTAACAGCAAAAGTCCAACATTTTTCTAGAAAAACATTTGTCTTGTTTTTTTTCCTATATTTGGGAAATTAATCTCAATCTGAGATATTGGCAGAAATTTACTCATTTTTTTTAATCTTCAATGATTCGCCGTCGTAGAACTGAGACAAATCTCTGCTTGGAGACAAAATGGCTCCCAGAGAAAATGAGAAACTGACACAAGTGAGCAAGAAACTGTTTCTGGACAGAGAAGCGGAGGAACATCAGCAGGACGGGAAACGGTTCCAGGTGAGACTAATTAACTCGCTGTTTTATAAAGAAACTGCTTCATTTACTAAGGTTTTCTGTTGCTTTGGTCTGTTCTGATGAAGGAACTCGGCTGAAATATCAAGTTGTCCATTTAATTTTGGAGGACTGATCCTGCCAAAACTGGCAATAAAAATAAACTTTTATCATGTGATTAGTTGCTTATTGCAACAGGCTGAAACTTGATGTTGACCAATTGGAGATAAGAAGACTCCAAATTCCTGCTCGTATTCTCCTTCCGTATGTCAGTTTATGTATAAAGAGTCCAAAGAAAAACATGAGAAAATAAATTGATGTATTAAAAAAGTGTCAACAAATGAATAAAAAATGCTAATGGGGAAATTTGGAAAAATAATTAAATGTGACAGAAAATGAAAAAATATATACAGAATAATTTTTTTTTAAATTAATACAGTTTCAAAAGATAACTATTCATTTATGTTACACCGTATAATGAATAAATTGGAATGTATTAATAAAGACATTTACTACTAGATTTATTGCTAATTTTGGCTGTATTAGTCCTCCATACTTACTCTTTTTTGCCTCTATTCAGCTCTGAAACTTTTCCATGTTTTGGGGCATCACAAACTGCTATCAAAATAAAAGAACTTCCTGTTCTGTCAATTTCTGAATATTAACACATTTTATGTACTTTTTGTTTTGTTCCTTTGTAATTTATACCTTAAATTTGAAAATCTTTACTATTTAAAACTGAAAGATTTTAAATGTGGATTTATATTTCTAAAGGGGTAAATTGCAAAGTGATCTATTTTAGTGTTGCACTAAAAAAATAATCTATTTTAGTGTTGCACTAAAATAGATAAGTATTATTTTAGTAATCTATGATGTAATAAGAGTTTTATAAGATTCACTTTTTAAATGAAATACTAAAATGATTTTATTAATATATTGTGATTATTCTCAAATTATTCTTTAAAAATGTTTTTCTGGTTTATTACAGTCTTGTCTGGTTTAAATAAACAAGAACAGCATCTACATTTGTGTCAAAATTGTTGAAATGTTTATTTAAATGAAAGACATGACATCAACACAACTTTTGAAACTTTAGAAAAAAAAAAAAACTTGACATACATTTCCTGAAATGAAAAACAGAAACGGTGAAGAAAGTGCTTTGTTTTTTTTTTTTTAAGAAACATTCTCTGTAGCTCTTTAATGAGTTAAAGGGTCTCTGATAAAACGCTTTGATTTCTACGTATGACATCACTGTTTGAGCCCTGAACCGCCGCGTGGAAAAATATGACGGCTCCTCTGTTCCATATTTACAGCTGGAGACCCAGAAATGAGGCCGACTCCGCCGCCGCTGCTGGGCCGTCTGAACTGGGACCAGTTTCATCCCAGTCAAGGTGAGTAAAAACATCTTAAAGTTTATTGAACGAGTTCGCTCACGATTCCTCTTAGGATCATCAGCAATCTTAATGGAGGAAGTTTTAGCCTGAAATGAATTAATCTGCAACTATTTATGTCTTAGCTACTCTTCAAAATGGGAAAGATTAGAGCACAGATTATCTTACAGAGGGAGATTTGGCCAGGAAGGACTAAATTAGCCAATTTCTAAATTAAATTATTGGTTTGTAAAGTATTTATGTTTTAATTTACCAAAAAGTGAATCTGAATCTGCAGTGAAAATTGTCTACTAGAAAAGTTTTGGGCCAAAATAAATATTTATGGAGATGGGAAAAAAAAACAATAAATAAACCTAAATTATTGGTTTTCTATAAAATTGTGGCGCTGAATGCAAGATTAATTTATTATAAGGTTTAGATGGTGGTTAAGAAAAAGACTGCATGTAATACTGCTGGTCACCACTAGAGGGCGGCATCAGCATTGATCAGAAACGTTAGTTTTTGTTTAGGGGAAACTTTTTGCCTCAAATCAGATTTTCCCCTTATTCTATCATTTTAGATTTAAATGTATAGTTCGGTTTCATTTACAAAAACGTGATTTTGAACCCAAAAGTGCAATTAGTAAAATTTAGAGGACTTAACAACCTCTTCACGTCAATAAATTGAAAATTTGGACCTTTCTTTTGGAAACTGGATACATTTCAGACCAACCACAGCATTGCAAATCAACCTGCTTTCCTCTGAGATATTAACCTTCATCTGCAATATAATCTATCATATATTTGTGTTTTTTTATTATAATAATATGCTTAAGTCTGCGTCACTAGAGATAATACAATTTCTTTTTATATTGGCAAATATTCAAGAGCAAAAACTTGAATCATAGACTTCTAAAAGAGAAAATAAATTAAATCAGTTTCTTTTTGTACATACTTACACGATACAAGCTGTTTGCGGATAGCAACCGGAGTTAAAGGCTGCGCCTGTGTGGATTTGAGCACCTGGTGAAACGGACCGACTGGTCGGTTAAAAAAAATAAAAATCCAAGGTGAAATGAACGTACCTCCTGGTAAACCCTTAGTCCCCCGCCCTCATATCAAAACATACCCCGCACTTTAATGGCTGTAAAAACACAAAATATTTCAGGTTTTTTGTGTAAATATCATTTTCAAAAAAATAAGCCAGGACCTTTCTGACATTTAAAAATAACATACAGAGCGCCAGATGTTGCTGCAGAAGCCAGAAACCAGCTTCCCTTTTCCGAGGAAACGAAAAGTGCCTGCAAGACGAAGCGCAGGGCTAACTTCAGTTTGTTCCCCTCAGTTTTCAAGTCTGTTCCTCCCTCCCTCCACCAGGGGGCGCTACATGTTGTAGGCCACGTAGATGGGGTCGAGCTGGTCGGCCAGGAAGCCGTCGCGGAGGTGCATGCGCTGCTTCTCGCCGCGGGAGTTGATGGGGATGACGCCGATGTCGACGACCACGACAACGCCGACGATCAGGTAGTGCTCCTCCAGAACCACGTTGGTGACGAGCGGAACCAGGTCCAGAGCCTCATGCTCCGAGCCGTCCAGCTCCACCACCACCACCAGCAGGTTGGTCCACGTGAACACCGCACTGCAAAAACAAAAAATCTGAAATTTAGACAATCTCAGAAATTTTCTACAAAAAACTTTGAAAATTCCATGAAAAAAAAAAACTCGGAAATATTGAAAATTTCAGAAATTTTCTAGAAAAACATGAAGATTTCTGAGCTACAAGAATAAAACATAAAACAAAAATTTCGGAGCTCCAAAACTCAGAAATATTGAGATTAATCTTAGAAAAAACACCAGCATCCAAAATTTCAATTTTTTTTTTTCCACACAAAAGTTCAGCTCTTGTATCTCAGCAATTTCCAGGTTTTTGGTGGAAATGTGCTTCAGTTTTTTTCTGTGATGGCGGATAAACAGTTTTCCTGAACGGTGAGTCATTTCTCCATGCATAGTAGGCTAGAACTTCCAGAAAACTGCAAAACTGCTGAAACACTGATCTCCTTTAAATCAAAGCTTCAGCCCTCCTGTTTAGAGCTGAAGTTGATTATTGGTAAGTGGAACATTGATCCCCATATCTGGTGATGCTTGGTGAACTCATCTGCGGGTCTCACCACTCTGTGATGCTCTTGTGCGTCCGGATGACGGAGGTCTCGATGTCGATGGGGTGGTAGCGCATCCCCCTCAGCTCCATGGCCTCCTCCAGAGCGCCGACCACATACAGAGCGTCATGCCGCTCTGCACACACACACACACTGGTCAGATGCCATGATTTCTGCTACACATGTTGACTTCAACTCTAAGGCACTTTTAAAAAGATTCTTAGTTTTTCCCACATTTTAACACCATAAATACTTTTGGAGCTAAGAAATAGAATTAAAATAGGAAAAAAATTAATTTGTTAACTAAGACAGTTTACTTCAACTTCAGGATGGACAATATATCAATAACAATAAATATATAAAAATAATCAATAGATAATACATCTGATAGAATATTCAATAATCTCACTGAACTCCAATCCAGAACCCCACGGCATTCTGGGAGACGTAGGCTGAGGAAAGACTTTAGCCGTTCAACCTATCACAGGTTGAACGGCTAAAGTCAACCTTTAGCCGTTCAAAGGTGGAATCAATCATCTGATTGATTCCACCAATCAGATGATTGGTGGAATCAATTCCACCAATCAGATGATTGGTGGAAACATCTGACTCTCTCTTTCGTTGCCTAGCAACTCACTCATTCCTCGGTTACCTAGCAACAACCTCTAATGTAACTGGCGCAGCAGCAGTTTAAAGTTTCTCCACCGTCCCTCATAACTGCTTGAAAATAAACAAAAACGTGGAGTGAAAATTGTGGATAACACATGAAGGGTCAGGCCACCACTTTGGGAATGATTCAGATATTAAAAACAGAAAAACAAATCAATAATTGTTGACATCGACTGATATTAAACCCTGATATCGTGACACATTTTTCAGCCGTGTTGTCCCTCCTAACTGCAGCTGTTCGCTTTTCCAGTGAGGAGTCGCCTCTGAAGGTTAGCCTCACCTCCGCTGGCGTCGGTGAGCTCGGTCCGCCGCAGGAAGCCCAGGTATCCGGTCCGGGCCCAAACCGTCTGAGTGTCGCCGAAGCTGAGCCTGGAGCTGAAATGGTCCGACTGCAGAACCTCGTCTCCGTAGACGGTGAAGTAACCGCTGGCGTTGTGGCCGCTATGCACCCAGATCTACAAACACACACAACGATGGCTGGAGGCGGGTTCAGGGAGACCAACAGCCAATCAAAATGCTCCATTTGCTCGGTTTGAAACTATGGCTTTAATTCACTTAAGACAAATTCCTCGTTTTCCTGAGATTTTGAGCCATTTCTACTTAAATATAATGATTATTTCATTAATCATTTAATTATGATTAATCATTTCAGAACAGTGATCCCAAAGTACACCAAAACGTTTACCTGATTGTCTTTAAACAGGCTTATTATGCATAAAAACTTCTCAATGCGGCTGAATTAAAACTATTATTTTGCTGTTTTCCCCTCAGTGAAAAACAAAATCTAAAAATAAATGAAGATAACTCCGACCTCTCCCAGGTGCGACTCCCCCATCGGCCCTTTGGTCTCCGGGTTGGCGATGATGATCCGAACTCCAGGCAGGATCTCCATTTAAATAAACCAATAAACACATCATCGGTTTGTTTCCAATAATAATGGGTTTTTATTTAATAAGAGCGTACCTTCCCAGACTCCATCAGCGGTAAACTGTGTGGCGAACCCCGCTCCACTAACCTGACCCTGGACACCAAAATTAATAACACAAATCATTCATTATTTCTGATTGGGACACATTTATAAGTCTTAACAATATCAAAATGTGACAATTGGAGAATAAAAAATGCCTCAGTAAACAGGAATACATCCTAAAAGTGACGAAACTTTACTGAACGTTCAACTATTTTTATGTTTTAAAATCTTTTTTGAGTCATTTTGTCTGAAAAAGATGATTTTTGCATGTCGCTGCAAACTGCTGGATGGAGACGGTTCTGGGAACAGATTATTTTAATCAGTTTCCAGGAACCTCAGTTTCTAAAATTAAATCCAAACTGCAGGGTGAAAGTACCGGTTCTGACCTCCGAGAGGAAATAAAAGCCGACAGAAGTGGTTCCTCAGATTAAAACCAAACAAGCGGAACCGGGCCTGTTTAAATCAACAGTGATTACATGTAATCACACCCCGACGGGCCAGCAGAGCTTCGCTCACTGCTGAGGGTAAACCAGCAGCAGCAGGTTTTCAGTCTGCTGTAAGATGAAGAACATTTTACTGTTCCTAACTTCAGCTGGATTATCAACTTCTGGACCAAATCCAGACAGATTACAGTTTATTGACCTCTTACTGCAAAAAAACTGGTGCAAATATCTTAGTGCACTAAAAACAAGACAAAACTGACTTAGAAGTAACTTCTCAGTAGGAGCTTGTTTTCAGTCTAATTCCTTTATGTTGATGGAAAAAATTTCTAGTTCCACTTATGAAGTAAAATATTTTGTTAAAAGAAAAAAAAAATCAACTTTTTCTTCAATATTAAGGAATTAATTACTTACAACAAGCTCATATCTTGGTGAACAGTGACTTGCAAGTTTAGTTTTATCTTATCTAATGTTAATTAAGATATTTGCAGTACAAACTAGACAAAAATACTTTGTAAGATTTTGTGTTTTTGCAGAGTTTCCTCAGCTGCTTTAAGCTGAATACAAACCAAATCCGTTTTTTCACGGCATTCTTAATTCCCATCTTTTCACATCCAAACATTCATGTTTGCACCACTTCCTGATGTGGATCTAAATCAGATTCATATCCGATGGTTCTCAAAGTTTGCAGACCAAACGGTCATGTTGTATTTTTTCAGACTTTACGTCATTGATGTGAGACGTGCATCACAATTCTGCACCAGAAGAAGCCAGACGCTGTAAAGCTGGATGAAAGAAGGCTGAGTCAGTGAACGCATCACATCACAATCACACCACTTTTAGTCCCGACTACGAATCTAAACAGGCTGTTTTCATCGTCTGGTTCTGATCTCATCACTCTGAGTAACTTTAAAATCGATCCATATCGGCGGCAGACATTACTACTTCTGTAAACGGAGTGCAGCCGTTCACACAGAAGTTACATTCAATTAGAAATATTAACAAACATGCAGAAAAAATTTGATTTTAGCAGTAAAAGGAATTGAGCCTCAAAACCTGCTGTGAGAACAAAGAGAACAGACGTTTCTGGACATTTCATCTGTTTTTTTCATTCTGAGACACTTTCCAGTCTGTCTGGTGACTCTTGTTGAATTTTTTAAACATCCTGAATTATTGATGATCATTCATTGATGATCCAAAAATAATGCTGAGCAGCAATTCCCTGATAGCTGTTCACGTTTCCTTATGACACAACTACTGCTAGCACAACAAGGTGACTGGATGGTCACAGCTCAGCTTCACCTGAAATCATTTCCTTATAAAAACTTTCAACTGATTTTTTATGCAAAATATCAGTTTTAACAATTAAAATGTTTAAAAACTCAGTGCTATAATGCGAGGATATATTGCTACGTTTCCCTGCAAGGTGGTTTCTCTTAAAAATCTGAAATCATGAAGCTCAGACTGAAACTCTTTTCCTGAACTAATTCAAGTTTTATGTTCATCTGTGGCTCAACTTAAAACCAGCTAGCAAACATTTCACCCTCTCAAAGAAACTTTCAGCTCCCATTAACTCAGGTTTTACTGTCTGACCACGGCTGAGGAGAACATTCCTTGTTTTTCATTTGTTTTCAGCGTTGCAGTCTCTTACTCCCAAACAGTTGGCTGAATCACAGTAATAAACTTTACAACTGAAGCCGTCCTGCAGAATGGCTGCAGGATCCTGCGGGCCGCAGCCCAACTCTTTATGGGAGCAGAATGTAAGAAACGGCGGCGGAGCAGAAAGAAAAGCGGCTCAGAGAGCAAATCAAACACGTATGAGATAAAGGCAGATTTACCCAGAAATAAACACATGGATATAAAAAAACTTGTCATTTATAGCAAATATATTAAATTAAATATGCCTAAACACTCAGCAGCCACTTTATTAGGCATATCGGCTCAAAAAAGTTGAAAAGAACTGGATCCATTAAATAATCTATACATAATATTTAACTTTGAACTAAGTGTGAATAAATCCATATGAACTTTATTGCGACATTTGGTGGTACTATTATGATACCGCCAAAGATTATGATTTAAAAAACTATTTATTCCTTATTTTTTAAGGCAATAAATAGTTTTTTGCTGGGCAGCATTCATGACACCACAAACGGAAATATTTCACGTGAAAATCCATCTGAAACTGTCTTCTTCAGGACACGCTGACTTAAAATATTTTATTTCATTAAAATGCAAGAAGTAGCTGCATTTAATCAGATTTTTTTATTGACTGATATTTATTGATGCTCTTGTGCAACAAAAGTGGAGAAAATAGTTTTAATTGAATATCAATAATTCTACCCGTGATAAGGATTTTTTTTTTCACAATAAAACTACATTTGAACTGTGAAGGTTATGTTTAATGTATATTTTTTTAAAAAGGGCTTAAAAGTCTGTAAAATATTTATGTGAATTTATTAAAGCTCAATATATTTAATATTGTAGAGAAATAATCTATTGAGTCAGAATATTTATTTAAAAATGATTTAAAAATGCATTTAAACTTGAGAAATGTGAGACTATATTGAACAGGTGATCTATTCTTGTTTTTTTATTGATTTAAATTCCTGATAAATGTAATTACTTAAAATGGTTAAATTAAATTTGAGTTGTTTTTGTAAGCAAATTATTGTGTAGGATTGCATGATATCGAATTGATTGAGAAATGTCCAAACTAATCGTTATAAATTAATAACTGTGATAAAACGGGTGATTTACACCCACATTTAGTACAAGAAACTAGAAATAATGAAATAATGAACCAATGTAAAAGGATGAAGAGTTTGTCTAAATGTTGGTCAATAAATCAGGTAAAAAAATTCTCACCTGTCGTGTCGCAGCGCTCGCATATCAACGAACACAGTGGTGGGGTCGGGGCCTGATGTTCCCTGAAAAACAAAACAGTCAAATTAACCTGTAGGAGCAGATAAAACTCACAAAATACTATTAAACAACCACACACCAAAAACCTCTACTACTACTGCTACTTCCTCCCAGTGGATGCATTCAGGTGAGCTTTCTGTCCGCAGGATGAGTGGAAGGTGACGGAGCAAAACAAGCAAAAAAATAAATAAATACGGCACCGAAAAACGTGATTCCACTGAACCGACATGCAAACAAAAAGCCTCAATTAAAGAGGGAAGAAATAGAGGAAAGGTGATAATGTGACTTAAAAGCAAAACAACCAACTTCATTTGTTTTTCAGATTTGGATTAATCAAAGTTTGGAGAGAAAATGGAGGAAAGAATAAAGACCAACAACTGATTTCTTTCTGTGGAGAATCCATCACCAGACATACAACCACGATGCTAATCCCTCATTTCCACTCTGTCAGGCTACATTAGCACCATGTTAGCTTCAAGATTTTACCACAAAATGAGAATTTATTTACATTTTTGGATTTGCCAGTAAATTACACACACAATAGAAGCACAGCAGGGTGTTTTGTTCATAAAACTGGCACCAGAAAAATCTAAATCTTCATCTTTACTTGGGAGCCAACAGTGCTAGCTAGCTAAGTGCTAAGGTTTTATTGGTAAATAAATGCTGCTTTCTGCTGGCTAACAAGAAGAAGCTTCAACATGGTTGTTTTCATCAATCATTTTTTGCAAAAAAAACTGCAGAAAGTGTGAAAAATAAGGAATTTCCTTCAGTTTTATGTTGATTTTTGACCTAAAGTCGGCTGGAATAGGAGGGTGCTGATGAACCCAGTGCTGGCAGGAGGGTTGATGGAGGTTCCCTACCTGGTCGGCCAGCTTTCCCAGCCTGTGAGGCTGCAGCAGCAGAGAGGCGGGGCCGAGGAGGAAACGAAAGAGGAAGCAAAGGAAGTAAAGAAGGAGGGAGGACGGAGACAGAACAAAGAATGAGATATGAAGGTGGGGTTATGCTTCAAAACAAGAGGGAGGAGGAAAGTCAAAATGCAAACTCAAAAGCAACTAAACAAGCAGTTAGATTTTAAAAAGGTGGTTCAGTAGGATGTTAGTCCTTCAAAGTGGAAAAGCTGCATTTTTAATCCGTTTCTCATTTATTCACTTAAATCCTGTTAAGCAGCAGCAGCTGGAGGTAACAGCTAATTCTGTGGTTTCCAGTTTTCCTGAAAGTTCCTATAAAAATGTGTAAAATATTTCTCTTGATGTTTTTACATAGGAACTTTTACATAGGGCTGTAAGCCACAGCTGAGTGCGTCCGGAATGATCAGCTTGAAATGGACGAATGGATGGAGCTGAACATGAGAGAAACATGGCAGAGAAGCTGAATGTGTCTCATATACAAGATCAGTCTGGAAGAGTTTGGAATCTGAATTTAGGATCTTTAAGGTTTGAATAAGTATGAAAAAAATCCTCCATTCTTTCTTTCTTTCTTTCTTTCCTTTTGTCCCTCCTTTATTCCTTACTTTATTTTCTAGCCTGACCATTGCCTTCCTCTGCAATTCAGATCAATTAAAATCTCGCTTTCTCCCATTCACTTGGATTCCTCTGCGTGTTGAATCCATCGCTCTTTTGTAAAATCACACATATACACTGTAAAAACACAAAATTTTACCAGGTATTTTTGGTCAGTTTTCTAGTGCAGACATCTTAGTGCACTCAAAGTGAGACAAAACTAACTTACATGTAATGTTTCAGCAAGAAAAATGAGCTTGTTTAAGTCAATAATTCCTTAATATTGACGAAAGAGTGATATTTTTATTGATCAATTATTTCACTTATTCCCTTTTTTAAAAAAAAAAAAAAAGAAAAACTTCAATGTACATTTGTAATATATTTTTATTTTCTTGCTAAGCACTTCTGCCTGAATAAAATGTCAAAATTTCTTCCGATGGCTGAAATATGAATATATCTCAAATGTTTATTTCTGTCACTGCGATGATCTTTAATGATTTATTGCATGAATAAACTTATTTGCTTTATTTGTAATTGCATTTCTAATTTAAAGGGGACCTATTATGCAAAATTTACCCTTTGTATGTTTTTCGTATTTTCATTTCAGTTTCTAGTCCTTCTAAAATTAACTAAAAAAACACTCGGCTGTTTGTTGGTAATTAGTGTTTAGGTGTCTGGAAAAGGAGTCGTTTCAAAAACCTCTGGAATGTAAAGTCACAAATCACCAGGCACTGCACTGTTACCTAGCAACCACAGCCAAGTCCAGTCCGTTACTTAGCAACCTTAGCTGAGTTCCAGCACATTTGGTCAGCTGGTTTTACCCCTCTATGTACAATGGCTGCTGGAAGAGACAAGTGTTTGTTGTTGACCTACCATCCACAATCCACTTTGCTTTCTTGTTGGTTGTGCAGGAGGCTCCATTAATGCTTCTCAAAGATGTACAGTTGTATAATTGCACATCTGTTTGCAGCCATTTTCACGCAGAGTGTAAATGTTGAGTTGATTTAAAGTGACAAGACGCCTTAAAACAAAGCCCAGAATCTGTGACTGACCTGCAGGCAGATGGCCAGGTTGACCCTGCAGCCGAACGAGGTGCTGACGGCGCGTGGGTGGAGCCCCAGGTCTTTGAAGAGTTTGGAGAAGGACTGGGTCAGGGCGATCCTGGGCCGCTCCTCTGCTACCACCACGCAGGTTCTGACCCGGGACAGGTCGACTCCTCTGGACTGGAGGGCGAGAAGCAGGACGGACGTCAGGACGAGACTCAGAGGCTTGTGGGACTGAAGGGCTGAGGCTGACGTTACCTTGAGGGAGTCGGTCTGCAGGCCCAGGCCTTTGGTGCACAGCTCCATGACGCTGTAGGAGCAGAACGTGTCCCGGACTTTGTACTGACTGACGGCCGACAACCAGAGAGCCGGATTCACCTCCAGCTCGGACGGAGGGATGAGGATGGACTGGTGACCTGAGTACACGCTGAGGAGGCCGAGGAAATATCAGTACCGGAAATAAAGCTGCAAAAACTAAGATGGAGACCAAATTTAATAAAACATTTGTGAGCAACAGTCACTGTTTAAGGCCTGGTTCTAAGGACTATGAAGCTCTTTAATCCACAATACAAAAAATACTTGATAGAATGGTGGGAATCCCGCCTGGCTCAATGATCGGCTCCCTTTTCTTTGCAGAGGTTCTGTAAGACTGCACTGCAAAAATCTTACCAAGTATTTTTGGTCTGGTTTCTTAGTTCACTTGAAATAAGACAAAACTCACAGCAAGATGTTTGTTTTGAGTCAATTATTTCTTAATATTGGTGAAAAAGTACATTCAACTTTTAAAAATCACCACATCCAGTATTTACTGAGTCTGGCCTTGTAAAATTTGGTAGTCGACTCCCCCTGGTGGCCTGGAGGACTTCTGTTTTGTGGAGTGAATTTCCAGTATTTTGTACATTTATTTTTTTACTTTTGTTGTTGTTTTTATTATATGTGGGTAATTTTCCTTTTGTGCCTATTTTCTGTGGTTGCAAAATGCAACATTGGTTTGGTTTTTTGTAGATTTTTGCTTCTAATTTCTGTGGTTGCAGCATTTTACTTTTGCAACGTTCTTCTGTTACATTTGTCTATTTGTGTTGGTTTTGTGGTTTTCATGTGTTCACAGCATATTTAGACATTTGATGTATTTTTGGTTTATTTCAATACAAATATATTGATCTAATTGCCCAATTTAGATCGAGATATTTGTATTGACTTCACTTTTTGCTGAGTTTTGTTTAAAATAAATTAGAAAAAGATGTTTAGAACTTGGTCAGATCTGTTTAAACGTTTTCTTGCATTCACCCTTTTTCGTTCGTAAGTGTCTGACCTGCAAAGGCACCAGAGGACGAAGCCCAGGCCGCAGTACGGGTCGAGGCAGATGGCGACCTCCCTGGACGGGTAGAGCTCACACTGCAGCTTGATGGAGCGGCAGAAGGCACTGGTGGCGGTGTGGGACATCTGAATCGCAGAAAATACAAAGTTTACAAATATTAAATTAATAAGTCTCCTGAATATTTCTGTCTCTTTTGGTTAAACTTAAAGCAGGGGTGTCCAAACTTTTTGCCACATGGGCCAAAATTGTAAAATCAAAAGTCAACAACTTGCTGCTGATTTGTGTGCAACAAAGTAAAAGTCTCTGGATAAACTTGGTTTTGACTTTTGTTAAAAGTTGGCTATAAAAACATGAATACTTTGTGTTTTCCTTTACATTTTATGTTGGTAACAATTTTTACTCTGATTACAAACTAAAACTCTCCATCTGCATCTATGGGGCAAATTTGTATCATTTTTGAATTGTAGTTGAGGGCCATAAAAAAAATCTGTTCTAGGGCCAGAAATGGCCCCCACACCACATTTTGGACACCTGTGACTTTAAGGAGTATGCAGAGTATTGATTAGCATAACCAAACTTTGGCTGCAGCAGCATCCTCGTGTTTCTTCCTCTGTGGTTTTTGTTGCCAGTTTTAACATTGCAGCGCTAATTGATCTGCTCGTTAAGCGGATCAGTCAACTTAAGCTCGTTAAGCGCCGTGATTAATCACAATCAACAGGCGATTTAGCCGCACAGAGGAAACACGCCGGCGTTAGTTCCTGCTGTCCTGGATTCCCTCGCTAATGATGCTTTGTGTTTCTTTTCTGTTGTGATGATGAGAACGCCATCAGAACTAATTAGATAAAATAAAATAAAAATTGTTGGAAGATTTAAGGTGAAATTTGGATGTTGTTAGAATTCACTCAGGATAAACATGTCTCTCTCCCTTAAGCATTTTCAATAAAATATTAAGTATTCTTTGTAAAAAAATATTCAAAATGTATTTTATTGTAGTTTTTGTTAGAGTTCTTGTAAATTAATCGGTTCTCCTAATATTACAACTTTATTCTTGTACTATTATGACTTCATTCTTGTAAAAACAGTCAAACAGCTTAGAATGGCCTTTATGTTTTGTTGCAGAGTTGACCTGAATAGAAGCTGTGAAACCTGCCAGCCAAACAAGATGGCCGCCACCACTTAACTATAGAAACTCAAGGAGTTTAGTGAAAAAAACAGATTCACCCAAAATTACATCTTCAAAACCAAAATGTCAGTTAATTGATAAGATCTATTTATCTCCAGCCGAAGTTTTAAAACTCAGGTTTGAATAAATAACTGAACCCTCTGATTGCAGTGTGTGTGTGTGTGTGTGTGTGTGTGTGTGTGTGTGTGTGTGCATGCTCACTTTGACTCCAGCTAGCATGCCGGTGGTGGAGACGCTGAAGTCCAGGTAGGCCAGCGTGTCGGGGTTGGACGGTTTGTACAGCAGGGGGGGCTTCTTCTTTGGCAAATCATCTGGAAGGAAAAACTCAACCGTGAAACGGATCTGTCGGCGTTTCTGGTTTTTAACTTTGGAGACAGAATGGAGCAGAGAATTAAAACAGTTTTTGTTTTGGGAGAGTATTGGTAAAAAGGTTTGTTTCTGTATATTTTTGCTTCTTAGCAGTCAGACTTTCTTTCAGTTTGGCAGCTTTTTCAGACGAGTTTCTGATCATTTTCAGACTAACCTTTGACCCAGGAAGCATTAGCCTCAGACTTTAGCTACATTCACACAGTCTTGATGCTCAGTTCTGATTTTTATTTGCTGAAATCTGATTCTCTGTTTTTATTTTTCCACAGTACTAAATAAATGTGAATCCAGACCCAGCTATGGAGGAATTAAGTTTTGGGTCCAATGGCTTAGGCTTTTAATTTTACATAAATACATTTATATAACCTTTCAAATAAATTAATCAGTTCTCTGCCCTACATTCCTAATTAAAAGTCATTTTGTCGTTTAGTTTCTCGGCGGGCGGCGTACCTGTGTCTATGACGGGCGGCCATGTTCGGAGGTCCACGGCCGCCAGCGCCTCTTTGGACCTCAGCAGCTTGCAGATGAGCTGCGTGGTCATCACACACACCGAGCGGCTCACCTGAACGCAGAAACACAGACAAAAGCGCCGTCAGTCAGAGCGAGCTGCGCCGGCGGCAGTCAGAGCAGCTGCTAGCAGGTCAAACCAGAGTTTTACCTCCACGATCATCTTGACCGTGGGCAGCGTGGTGGCGATGTTCTGCGGGTGAGGAGGCCGCACCGTGATCGGGACGCAGCCGGCGTAAAGGCACCCGTAAAACGCAGCGATCAGGTCGATACCTGCAGGAAGGGCAGAAGAAGAAGTTATTTAACTTGTTTTGTTATAAGTGAAATAATCTGCCAGTGGAAAACTATTTTTTGTCCAGTTTTAAGGAATTGCAAGCTCCCAGTTTTTGCTGAAAATTTACTTGTAAGTTATTTTTGTTATATTTCCAGTGTAATAAGATATTTATACTAAAACTAGACCAAAATAATTGGTAAAATTGTGTGTTTTTGCAGTGTGTGGCTTTGTCTAATTGTTTGAAAGGTTTTGTTTTAATGATTAAGGTTATTCGCCACTAAATGTTACTCTGGACTTTGACTAGGCCACTGAAAAACCTTGATTTTGGTTTCCTTGAAGCATGAAGAGCTGAATTTTCTGTTGAATTTTGGATTATTGCAGAATATCTAATGTTTTATTTATTAATCTCAGTTTTTAATCTTACAGGAACCTTTTCTCATATCTGATTGATGCACAAAACGGAGAAACGTGCTGAACTCACCTGGAGGGTAAACGAGTGCGACATGGTCTCCGTCCTGCAGGTGGCCCCGTTCTGACAGAACGGCGGCGATCTTCTCTGCTCTCTTGTGCAGCTGAACACAAGTCAGAGAGCTGGCTATCGCCCCCTGAAGGTCATAGAGAGAAGTGATCCATGTGTTCAATAAAAATATTTACTGCTGCAGAAACTGAAACGTAACAACAAATCAGTGTGGAGTCATTTAACGTCCAAATAAAAATATTGTCTTGTTTCACTTCTCTTGTTATTTTCAGATGTCGCCCTCCATTTAAATGCATGTATGAGCATCTGAACAGATTCATATCTTTATGTGTATTTTTTACCCTGGAGTTGAGCAGAGTGTACAGGACGTGGTCCGGAGTTGTTTGCGCTCTCCACTGCAACACCTCAGACAGGAAGAGGAACTAAAAACAAAAAATAATCCACGTCAGTGATTAATTTACCGTCTCTATGCTAAATAACCTGCAAACCAGAAATCAATTTCTGAATTCGATTGATTTCATTGGGTTTCAGATCAAACTAACCTTCATAAACAAACAAAAGAAGAAGAAAAAGTCATCACCCCTTGAAATGCCATCAGGTTTTTGTGATAACTGGCTGTTTTAAGTCACTGTGGAGGGATTGTGATCAAATCTTTGCAGAACCTTTTTAAGTCTCACATTAACATCTCTAAGGTTGTTTTTCCCCTGATGACTCAATATATGGGGCACCAAAACTGCAACATTTGTTCCATCTCCAGCTGCTGCTGTTCTCTCTCTCTCTCTCTGCTCTGAGTCAAACCAAATCAACCTGTTCCCCTCCTCACCTGTGGGGGCGCTGCACCAAGAACCACTGAAGGAAACAACATGAAAATCTCTGAAGAACAAACTGAGCACAGCTTCCTTCTTCGTAAAAAATAAACAGAAGTGGAGTGGCGTCAGATTTCAGCAGTTGGACGATTTCTCTTTTGTCTTAAAAAAAAAACACGAGTCATTTTTCATGCTAGCGCTAGGCTATCGCATTTACCCAGAATGCCCTGCGCTGTAGTCTGCTTCCTGCTTTTGAAGCGGTCTCTGGTCCGCTTGGTGTTCATATTTTGCTTCAAACTGAAGCAGAGTTCACTTCAACCAAACTTTCTAGGTAAACGGACTGGAGTTGGATTCTAACAGACTAAACAAGGCCAGACTTTAACTAGGTCACTGCAAACCCTTTATTTTGTTTTTTAGATACATTTAGAACCAGCGTTCAGATTATTGACCTGCTGGAAAGTTTCTTCTACTACTGCAGGTAAGATCATAGATGCTTTCAGGTTTTATTTTGCAGTCGTGTGGTTACTAATTTCATCACCTGCTCCACTGCTTCTTCACTTGCTCAGGTTTGTTTGATGATCTCAAACTGATAATTGTGAGGAAAAAAAGCAAAAGTGAAGGAGGGGAATGCTTGTTCATAACTCCGTATGTTGATTTCGATAAGGACTGAATAAAAAAGCAGACGTTTTCCTTCAGGTGGATAATCAGCCAGGAACCTGCTGAGCTCCTCCTGCATGCTGACAGGAAACGGACCAGCAGGTGGCGGGAACTTTTCTCTCATCAATAAATCTCATAAATTCCACAAATGCTGACATTTACAATAAATATCACCACTGTGAGTCTTTATCAAGCAACAAATTCACTTTTTCCAGCTGGACGTTTTTAAGAAGACTTCAACAGAATACCATCGAGGTTTCAGAGGAAAATCACAGTTTGGAAATTAAGAGGAAGGAGAAATATGAAACAGGGTGGTGTGAGGAGGAGGAAGAGAAAAGGAAGAGGAAGCTTCTGTCTCATGAATCTTTCAGGATTTCTGCCGGTTCCAGTAGAGAAAGTCCATTTTAAATTACTGTTTGGGGTTTTTCCTCCAGTCAGTCACAGATGAGCCTGGACCCAGATCAGACACTCAGAACTGAACCCGTCTGCAGAGATTTGGGTCTCTGCACTGCAAAAACACAAAATCCTACCAAGTAGTTTCTAATGCAACAAACTTGCAAAACTAAAATGGAAAACTTTGTAAGACCATTATGAAAGGAATTTATTTATCTCTGCAGAAATGTACAAACTTGGTACATAAATTGCATTTACTCATGATAAACCGAAAAAGCTAGCTAGCTAGCAAGGAGAGGTATGTTAGCAGCTAGTTAGCAGTAGCATCAGCTCTTGATGCAACGGAGATGTCTGTCAGTAACAATGGTTCTGGTTCAACCCAAACCAGAAAATCAGAACCGGCTCCTGCAAAAGCACAAAATCCAACTAAGCATTTTTATCTCAGTACACTAACTTACACAGGGTTTCTACAAGATTCACCAACTCAAATTTAAGACTTTTTAAGACCATGATGAGTGGAATTTACGGCCTGTATCTCTCCAGAAATGCACAAACTTCGTTCAGCCACCTGTTGAAAAATTTTCGCTTACAATGATAGAAGTAAAACTGATAGTAACTCAACCGTAATGAGTCACAGAACGCAAAAATGTCTGAGTGCGACTAAACTTTTGCTTGACAAAAAGTCTAAGAAAAGAAAAATAGAATATACAAGATTAAATTATCCTTTCAAGGCAAAACTTAAGAACTGGCCAGCTTTTTAAAATTAATTTAAGACTTTTTAAGGTCTTAAATTTAGATTTTTAGATACAAAATTCAAGACTTTTTAAGGATTCTCAGACACTTTAAGTTAACTTTTCAGAAAGATACAAGAGTTTGTTTTAAGTCAATAATTCTTGAATATTGATCAAATCTTCTGGTTGTACTGGCGGATTCAGCCGACAGAAAGCCCAGATGGCTGAGGCTTTGCTGCTCTGAGCATCTGAAACGATGCGATAAATCCTCCTGCTCCCCGCATGTTTAATACAAGCCGTCAGCAGACTGGTCAGACTTTATTGCGCTTGTTAATCAGAGCCAGTGTGCAGCGCCGCAGCCTGTTGAATGCATCACTCCAGCAGGTTTCCTGTTTCCAGCTCTGGCTTCTGGAATAATGAAGATTTAAACCTGAATTTGCTCCGCATATGAAAACATTGCTCAGCTTCTTGTCGACTCTGAATTAAAATAAAACGATTTAACGAAAACCAAAAGTTTCCTGCTGCCTGATTTAACGTCCACTGCTCAGAAAAAACTGTTACTCTACAAACCCAACAGATTTCTAACGTCATTAACTTCATGTCAGCAATAACTCGATGACACACAGCACTCGTTAATATTCACCTTTACAGCTAAAATCCAGGGAGAGAAAAATAAAAACATTTAAAATAACATGAAAGTAACAGAGTTTTGATGAATCCCATCTGGATTACTGCAGCGAAACCTGAGAGAAAAGAAAAGATTCGACAAGGAAAGATGGACGGACAGATGGAGGTCATGTTCCTAGAATAATAAACAGAATAAAACTTTAATTAACATTTACTTTTCTACAATTCTCCCTCAAGAAGGAGAATTTGTTTTTTTGAAGTACTTCTACCACAATGTATAAAAAATTTAATCATAAAAACATTAAAATAAATAACTGTCTCATAAAATATGTTTTTTGACTAAAGAGAAGAATAAAGGACTAAAAATGAAAATATTGTGGATCCACTCATCAAAGAATTGCAAAAGCCCATTTTAAAAATGTGTTTGTGTTGAATTAAGTTAAAAAATAAACAGTCTGAATCGACGTTCATCCACACTGAGGGCCTGGTTTCCACTGGGATGGACGATGAAGAGCATGGAGCAGGTGATGAGGAGCAGCAGGATGTAAAACTCCGACATCTCTGCTCGGCTTCAGGTGAAATGAAGAAATTCATGTGTTTTAATGAAAACACTGGGTTAAACTTGCTAGGGTTCCTAGGCCTGTTACCTAGCAACCTCAGAGAAGCCCAGCCTGTTACCTAGCAACCCCAGAGAAGCCCAGCCCGTTACCTAGCAACCCAAGTTGAGTTCCTTCAACTTTGGCCACCTGGTTTTACCGCTTTATGCGTTCTACAATGGCTGCTGGAAAAGAGAAGTGTTATGTTGCTGACTTACCATTCATTTATTATTAAATGGAAATGCCACAAATGCAAAGTGTTTTCTTGTTTTTGTTTTTTTAAATAAGCAGAATATCAACAATGTTTTCTGCATATTTCTAATGGAAACGTAGCTACTGACAGATTTCCCAATCAACATTGAGCTGATGCATCAAATCTGATTTTTTCCCTCCTGGAACATAAGTTAGTCATGTTTTTAGGTTCAGGTTTGTTTTGTACTTGAATCTTTTACGTAACTTTTCTAGTCCAGAAAACAAAACTGTAACATTTTCATAAACATTTTAGTGTTTATCACTAATAAATTTAAAGTGTAGCTTTAAATCACAACTAAAGTTAAATTTCAGTTTCATATTAAGGCTCCATACTTTTCCATGTCAGGATTTCCAGAGCTCAATTTTTAAAGATTAAACAGAAATTTCCTGGTGTATATCCAGTAGATATATAAACAGAGTTCAGGGATTAAATATGCAAACTTGAAAATCCACATATTTTCCCTCTGCTACATTCTTTTTTCCAGATATTTGCAGGTTACATGGATCTCTGTTGTCACTGAAGTGGCATCAGTCTAATCATAGCAGAGCAGTATCCAGCCTGCATTCCTGGCAGGAATAATCTCCCATACATCGGCTTTCTGGGGAAACGCGGAGGCGAAGCGGCATGTCGGCAGCTGTGACGGGTCTAGTTTGTATTTTGGGATCTGTCTCTTCTCATTAGGCTCGACTGAATGTGTTCTGCTGCGGGGAATCTGAAACCTGTAACTGATGACATTTTCAACACGAGGGAGGGAAGAAAGTCGCTTCTGTCAGCGACAACCTCCTGTGATCCATCACTTCCTGCCTGACATCATTTCCACTCCTGCTCTTTTCAAACTTTGTTTCTCCAGACTGTTTTCTCCAGCTTTGACTTTTCCGTTTAGGATTCTCATTTCACTGACCTGACATGATGACGAATGTGTGAAAATGAGGCGCAATGAGGATGAGCGTAAAGCGTAATGTGTGTGTGATGAAAACCAGCAGAGCCCCCTCTCACACACACCTTCCTTGCCTGGTCATTGTCTTCGATCTGACCCAGATCCCGGCCGCTGGCCTGAGCGATCCGCTTCCCCGACACCAGATTCCCGACCATCACGGACGCAGGACCGATCTCTGGAGAGAGAGGAGAGGAGAGGCTCCAACTGATCAGGTATAATAACCTGAGTTCTTAGAAAGTAACCTGAGAAGTTCTAGAAAGTAACCAGAGAGTTCCTACTTTCTAGGAAATCTTAGCTTATTTTCTAGAAACTGTCAGGTTACTTTCTAAAAATATTTTGGTTACTTTCTGTGAACTCTCAGGTTATTTTGGGAGGGATTTAAAGTGTTTTGTAAAAATTGAGCTTTCTAAACTTTCTAGAACTTAGAAGTACAATCAATATTTCAAGATTTTAGGTCAAGATCTTCTCAACATGTGTTCTTTAATTGCATGTTTTTAACTTTATTTTTTTAAGTTTAATGCCAAATCAAAATCGCCTCCATTTATACTCTTAACAGAGAAAATAAAGACTTCCATTTTAAATCCAATTACACTCAGACCAAATCAATCCAGTTTTAATAATTAAAGTAGTTAATTAGTTTTTCCCTCGGTGAACTTTACAGTCTCCAGAATCTGTGTAGCTTTTCCTCCTGTCTGTCTGTCTCACCTGGCTGTTTCTGCCGCGGTTTGGGCAGGTTGGTGACGCAGGTGTGCGGACACATCAGCACGTTGCAGGGGTGCAGCGCCCCCTCCAGGAAGAGCTGCTTGGCCTCAGACAGGTGGATGCCGCCCAGGGGCGTCTTGGGCAGCGTGTTGGAGGGAACCAGGGCCAGGCAGTACACCCCCACCTGGTGGATGCTGTCTATCGCCTGGAAGGTCAGAGTCGGTTATTTAACATGATGAATAATTACTAAAGCTGATTACAGCACAACTGAAGACCTGAGTGAAATCTGACGAAATTGGTGTAAAAAGTTTGTGCAGCAAAAATCTTTGTTTGTGCCGCTATTATTTTAAACACATTAATAAATGTTTCCAGAGGTCAGGAAAGGTCAACCAGCCCCCAAACCCCTTCTAGCCTTGTTTGGTGGTAAAAACATACAGAAAAAAATCAGAGAACAGAATGGAAGAAAAGAAGAGAGAACGGAAAAAGGAAGGAAGAAGGGAAAAAGGCTCAAAAGGAAAAAACAAGGAAAGAAAAATAAAAAGGAAGGAAGGAAAGAAAGAGGCAAGTAAGGAAAAAAGAAAGGAACAACAAAGGAAGAAAGGATAAAAAGAAAAAAAAAACAAGGAAGGAAGGAAAAATAAAAAAGAAGGAATGATGAAACAGAAAAAAGGCAAGAAGGAAGAATAAAAAGGAAGCAGGGAAGGAAGTGAATGAATGAATGAATGAATGAATGAATGAATGAATGAATGAATGAATGAATGAATGGACCTGCAGCACTCTGCTCATCCACTGGAAACTGTCTTCCTCTGTAGAATCCGGTCGCTGCTCAGCTACGACCACGATCCTCTCATCATGGAGCACGGTGATGGAAAACACCGCTATCCTGCCGTTCACACACACACACACACACACACACACCGGGTCAGCGCCGCTCCTCATCGGTTTCTGGACCTCGGCAGGTTCGTGGATTTCCTCCCACCTGCCTCTGTAGACAAACTTCATGGGCTCCACCGCCAGCGCTGTGGCAACAATGTCGTCGGCGTTGTGGCGCCGTCCTCCGACCACCATCAGGCCGTCCATCTTCCCGGCGACGAAGATGAGGCCGGCAGGTCCGATGAAGCCCAGCAGGCCGGTTCTGGTGAACGGGAACTCGCTGATGGGCGTCCCGTTGTTGGACACGGGGAAGACCTGACGGGTCCGTTTGAACAGACATCAGGACACGAAGACACAGAGACGAGGAGTCAAACCGTTCCACGTTTACCTCGAAGGTGTTCTTCGTCATCCCGGCGAGACCATAATAGGAGGTTCCCGTGGCGACGGTGCAAACACACATCTCTCCGATCTCGTCGGTTTTGCAGAGCTGAGGAACGCCTTCGACTTTCACAACGCACATCAAAGCTGCAGACAAAATAAATAAATCAGGTCGAAAACAAACCAGGCAGGATATGAAAAAAAGACAAACATTTTCCTCCTATAGTAAAAGGAGCTTTGTTTTGTTTGTTCCTCAATCACTCCAATAACACTTTTATACATTGATTGTCCTATTGGAGATAATTGGATAATTAGATCATTTGAAATCCCAGTTGTCTTAATTGTTCTTTGAGGATGTTTTAGTCCAGTAGACTTGGTTTGTTTGGGGACCAAAAGTGGAATATTTGTTACATTTCCAGCTGCTGCTGTTGGTTCTCACACTGCACTGAGTCAAACCTGTTCCCCTCCTGGCCTGTGGGGGCGCTGCACTGCACTGAGTCAAACCTGTTCCCCTCCTGGCCTGTGGGGGCGCTGCACTGCACTGAGTTAAACCTGTTCCCCTCCTGGCCTGTGGGGGCGCGGCACGGCACGGAGTTAAACCTGTTCCCCTCCTGGCCTGT
>NW_006799984.1:41070-46307 GCF_000485575.1 Poecilia formosa | reverse complement strand
TTTCGTAGGATTTCTCTTTGATAAAAAAACGACGAGTCATTTCTCCCGTTAGCGCTGGGCTAGCGTGTTTGTTTTGGTTGCATTTCCCCAGAATCCCCTGTGCTGCGTCCACTTCCTGCTTTTGGAGCAGCCTCCAGTCTGATTAGCGTTCACATATGCATTCAAACCGCACCAGAATTCACTTTAACCAATCAGAGATCTAGGTTTGTAGATGGACCAGAGTTCATTTTTTTTGGCTTGTTTACACATTCAGACCTTCCCACATGGACCGGACTTTCTAGACAAATGGACCGGAGTTTATCTGAAGTGGATTAAACATGGCTGGTGAGGATTCACTCTCAGAACAGCAACAGGTCTAAATGTGAAAATCAGCCCAAAATAAGCAAAACATCTATGGATTCACATCAAAGCATGCTAAAACGCAAAATAACACCTAGACATCGTTCACACCATCATAACTTCACGAAGTTTAAAGTTAAAAGTTTTGGCTCTATTTGAGGAGAACTGGGTCGGGTTTTACCTCCGGGCATCACAGAACCAACATCCTGGAGAGTGAGAACGGACAGCTTCTCCTCCGAGTCGACCCGGATCACCCCGTGACTCAGACCCGGCATGGACAGAACGCCGCGGCTTGGCGGGGTCGCGCCCTCCTCCAGCGGCCTGACGGACGGATCACTCACAGATCACAGACAGATCACAGACAGATCACTCACAGATCACACACAGATCTAAGACAGATCACACATGAAGAGCTTCAACGTTTTCACAGACTGGAGTCTTTAAATTGTCTCATCAATAGTGAACAGAACAGCAGGAATCTCACTGACCACAACAAACAAGCAAATATTTATCATAATTAAGAGAAAAACTCCACCATTCATCCATATTCATGTCCAATTGTAACTTTTTAACTTTTTCTAGTTAAACTTCAAATGTTTAATTCTCAGATATTTTTCCTAAAATTGATAACTTGCATCCTTATTATGAATATTGTGAAAAATACAATGTTTACGCCGTCTAACTTTGTGTTAATTGGACATTAAGATACGTGGTTTGAAATCATAGAAACATTTAAAATTAGAGAGTTAAAGATTAAAATTAAACAGGGTTTCAGCTGTAAATTACTGCAAACGTGTGAAAATTGTTTGTGGTTCAGATATTGTTTTAAATCCACAAAATGATGAGAATAAAACCACTGAAACACACACAGAGAGAGGAAAGCTTTTGTAAATACTTCCTAAATCTTATTTATTTAGCAAATAACAGATTTGCTACACAAACCCGGTGAAACGTTTTAAAGTCGCTTGGACTAAAGAAGAAACTCACCAAAAGTAAGCTGAGTTAAATTAGATTTGAGGATAAAATTATTTTAGTTCTAATTTTTGAATTTTAATGACGAGTTGGCCAAAAGGTCCTGATCTCATTTCAGAAACAATTTTCTTTAACGAGCAACAAACCAAATAGAAAATTACTTTTCCCACAAACACACTCCTTCCTTTAAAAATAGCTAACAAGTCTGTAACAAATCTGCATAAGTCAGTGACACAAACAAAATATACAATAAAAGTAAAATTTTAATGTTTCAATGAGCACATCAGCTGAACATATGTAGAATAAATAAATGTTCTTTTGTGTTTTTATTTAGGCTCCATTATAGGAATTTCAAGATAAAATCCAAACTTGACAGGAATGATTCTGTGGTTTAGGAGAGAAAACATGTTATTCAGCTTTAAAAAGCTAAATTATTTGTTTTTGCTCATCTGGTTATTCAGGAACCAAACGAGATCTAGAAAAACACTAAATCTGAATTATTGTGCTTCATAAAAGCTGCAATGGCGGCGATGAGTCGTGTTTTACCTGCGGATGGCGACGGTCAGCGCCTCCGGGGAGCTGGCGCAGGGACAGATGACCTCTGGCCTCAGACCTTTGGTCTGGAAGACGTTGAGGAACGCATCGCAGGACGAAATCGACCCTGAGACACAGACAGCGTTACTGGGGATTCACGTCCCAGTTCAACCTCTGAACTGGGAGGAGCAGAAACCAATTCAACCCAGAAAACTCCAGTTAAAACACCAAACATGTTCCCATTAGAGCAGGGGCACCCAAAGTGTGGCCTGGGGGCCTTTTGTGGCCCCTGGAGTCACGGTAAAGTTAGCTGAATGATAAATTGTCCCAGAAGTTATTATGATAAACGATAATATTCTGGTTTTGAAACCACTGACGGCGTTTATCATCCAGGTTTTGATAGAAAGAAAAAAAATTATGATGCAAATGGAAATTATTAAACTCGTTTTAATTTATCATTCCCAATTCAAGATTAATACAAACTTTTTATTTCTAATCAGGGTAAAACCAAATTTTCTTACAATGAAAAACTTTAAGTACAACACAAAGCATTTGTCTTTTTATAACTAAACATTTGTAAGAAGTCAAGAATTTCCCAAAAAGTCGACTTTGCTTTGACTAAATCAGCTTTTATTTAATTTATTAAACTTGGCTAAATATGTTGAATATATTGAAAGAAAGTCACTCAAATAAATTGGTTCAATCAAGTCCAAAAGAACTTAAAATGATTTCATGAGACTGTATGGAGAAAACAGAGTGTCTTGAGTCAGAGGCTTCTTTAAATTTGCTGTAACAGACTGCTACAGGACATTTTTCCTGCCAACAGTCATCAGCATTGATAGAAACTCTTTGTAGAATGTGAATTAATACGAGCTACAGCAACATTTAATAAAGTACTTTTACATTTAAATGTGAAAACTAAACTCAATTTGCTTTAGTATAGAAAATGTCCCAAAATTATTTTAAAGTTTTTTCTACAAAAAAACAACAAAATCAGAAAACTTTGTTTGATTTTATTTTAGTCTATTATTATTATTATTATTATTATTATTATTATTATTATTATTATAAACATATTTTTGTCTGAAATAACTTTTAACTTGCCGATTTTGTCAAAAGTTTGGACACCCCTCCACAAACTTCTGCCTCATAAATTACATAAAAGTGACAGGAATCTGGTTTTTCCTGTGGTTTTTTGTTTGTTTTTTGGCTCATTTCCAGGTATAAAACTGGTGTTTTTGCCCCATAAAAAGCTCAAACATGAGACAGTAGAAACACAGTGAATGTTTCCTCACAGGGATTCGAACCGTCGGCCACCACCAGCATCCGCAGGGAGCTGAGGTTGACGTCGCGCTGGTCCCGGTGGGCCACCAGCGCCCAGTGCATGTCCCGCGACTTCACACAGGCCACCTTCGCTGCAGGAAACATTAGACAGCATCTAAAGGGTTATTTATGAGCAAATTAATGATTAATTACATTATAAGTCATTAGTTTTCATTAGAAAAGCCCAGAGAGAAAACAGATACTCATTTCTAATCATTTAACTCAAACAGAGACAGAAAGTTTATTAAAAAAAAAGGATTTATAGCCTTTATTATTATTCTGTTGCAATCATTATTTTTTTAGTGCTTGTCTCATTTAGGTAGTAGTATTTAATTTTTTTAACTGCGTAAAAAAAATGGAAATTCATCTAAAAGAGAAGCATTTAGATTAATTATTCCTTAATTAATCTAAATGGGGTTTTATCCTGGTAAAAAAATAAACTTATATAAAATGCAATAAAAGGCATTTTCTTCAGGATCATCAACTTGTCCAGCAAAAAAATAATAAAAAAAAGTTTTACTTTTTATTCAGTGTTAATTCATGACCTTATCTTTTATTACTGTTATAAATCATTTTTATGACAGTATTTCACATTCTACAGCAGAGACAAAATAAACTAAAATGCAACTAAATTTAATGTTTTTAAAAGTCTGTACACTTCACTGGTCCAAGAACAAACGCTAATTATTAATTAAACACGATCAATAAGTCATTGAGCCATTAGAAATAATAAATATTCATTTTACAGAAGGAAACCAAATAAATCACATTAAGGTAAAGTACAAAGAAAATTACAAAAAGAAAAATACAAAAATTCTTGCTAAGTTTTCTGGTAATTCTAACTGACTTTGTTTCCTCCTGGTCGCTAACGTCATAAAAAAGGAGGGAATCACCATGGCAACGTCTCAATTGAACATTATTTTGCTGCTAATTGACTCAAACATGTCTGGGTTACCTTTGAACTGGCAGACCTTCTGGATCCAGGATAACGGGTTGACCTTCATCAGGGCGTAGGGGATGCTGACGACGTGCATCATGTTCATCACACTCTGACCACAGAAGAAGAAGAGAACAGGAAACAAAGAGTTTTACCATTAATTTATCTACAAATGCAGCCTCGATTGTTCATAGCTGTTAGACTTGATATTTATCAATAATTCCTACATTTTTCTGCAGTTTTTCTTTTCAACTATTGTCTTTAAATTTGTTCACATAATTATTTGCTTATTTTGTTTATTTCTGACATGTTCACATTCAAACACCGTGACACATTTTTAAAAACTGTTTAAAAAGGAGTTAGGCAGAAGCATAAATGCATTATTTACACATTATTCTTTTTTAATTAAATTACACAGGAAAAAATATATACATTTATTTTATTATGTCATAATTAATAACTTTTAAATATATTTTTATATATGATATTACATCATTTTTATTCTTACTGTAAGGAAAATATTTCATTATATAAACCTATAATCATTTTATTGTAAAAATTATTACAAATGTGTAATATTTCTTGAGAAAAAAAATATAAAACTAGAATAAATTATTTAGCTGATAAAAAATAAAATAAAGTACAATAAATAAATGCAAAATAAATGTTAAAATGAAGTTACCAACCTAAGAAATAAATACTAAATTTAAAGAATTTTATCCAGCAGGAAAATCTAATTGTGCCGATTTGTTGCTACCCAGTAAAAAAAGCAAAATTTAGACAGGATTTAGATTTACTGATGTTCTGGATAATATTGTTGATCAAATTTAAGTAAAATCATTTCTATTGGAATCAGAAAGCTGCATTTAACCTGAACTTGGCATTAAAAAATAAAACAAATCAAGCAAAATATAAGACTTGTTACTTTCTTACACAATTAAACAGAGTAAAAACTGCAGTAATATTCAGTTTTTGGTACTTTTAAGGCGGTAGAGGTTGGCAGAGGCTTTCCTTACAGTCAGGACGGCGTGCCAGAGACCCACGTCCTTCTTAAAGTCCAACACATTCACGATGGTTTCAGCTGCAAACAGGAAGAACAAAGAATCAGCTTTCACTGCAGGAACTGTGCGTG
>NW_006799984.1:0-41028 GCF_000485575.1 Poecilia formosa | reverse complement strand
TGTGTGTGTGCGTGTGTGTGTGCGTGCGTTACCTTCTGTGTAGGAGCAGGACTGTGTGAGGGCCTGGCAGTGGGTGAGCATGGCCGTCCTCGTTACCGTGACGCCGAGGACGCCGCCGTCTTTACACGTCTTGTACTGGACGAACAGAGACAGGAAGTGATGATAATCATAACATTAAACTCTGATGGATAAAAACTAGAATATATAAATACATATACACATAAATACACAGCGTATACAATAAATGCACCGTCTGAGTTTCATAACGAAGCATCAAAGTTTTAAAAAGTGAAATGCAAGTTCTAGGAAAATAACCATAAGTTTTAGAAACTTTTGAGTTTCTTTTAAAGAAACTTTTCAGGTTCTGAAATTACAAACTGCAAAAACACAAAATCCTACCAAGTATTTTTGATCTACTTTCCCACATTATAAATGAAATAACCTGCAAGTTAATTTAGTCTAATTTCAAATGTACTTTGCACCAGAAACGAGGCTAAAATGTTGCGTTTTTGCAGTGCATTTTTTGCAAAATAAATCTGTAAATCTGAAAAAGCCTTAAGTAGCTTCTCGGGAAGTACTTGTAGTATTTTCAAAGTAGCTCTTTCTAAATTTTAATCTGCCCTGTGTTCATTTCTATTTGCTAAAAATAAAAGTTATTGCGATTTTGGGAAGGTCAAACTGAACAAAAAGGTTAAAGCTTCTGACTTTCTCATAGACATTTTGATATTACTGTCATAACCACCTACAGCACTGAATTTTTATTTTTATTGCTTCTCAGTTTTGGCCAGAATGAAAACATATTTGCTCCAGAGCAGTAAATATTAGCTGTCAGTCAATTCTTCATCTGCAGAGGCTCAAAACAACTACAATAAAAATGACAGATTTGAACAATAAAAAGAAAAAACTCTCTGAAAGCTGCTGAGTCACAATAATCCATCAGATTTACTTTAAAATAAGATCTCTGCTGTCTAAAACTCTGTCGGACCAGGCTGCTATGAAGGCCATGAATCACATTCGGATGTTATTTTTCTGAAATAACATTTTTTCATCCACAGAAAAACCAAAAGTCTTGCGGTAATTTTCATCCGTCTGGGTTTATCTGCAGAGCTGCTTCTGTCAGGAAAACAGGAGGTCATTTCTCAATCACCCCTCTTCTTTCATCAGTTTCCGTTTCAGCCTCTTTCGATCCAAAATGCAATCAAGGAGACATTTCACCTCAGCGCCGGCACAATTACCACCTGGCCGTCGAAAAGGACGTCACTTAAAAATCACATCAATCGCTGCGCTGCGGAGGAGCCAGGAAGTCGTGACTGAAGGAGGAGGCGCCGTACCTCGATGTAGGCAGTGTCCTGGTTGGCATCCTTAATCTGGGGGAACCAGTCTCTGGGCGGCTTGGACAGGTGTTTGGACTCCGGGACGAACCACAGAACCTTGGGCCAACCTGGACACAACATCATCAGATCAGAGAGAAATCTATCAAAGAACCTGCTACCTGTGGCCCATCCTAGACAACTTAGGATGGGCCACAGGTAAAAAAAAAATAGCTGCAAACAGATGAGCGACTAGTTTTGAAAAGCAGAAGTGGAGGCTCCTGGACGACCAACAATAATGTAAGTGCTTTCTGGATCGCAAGTCAACAACAAACCTCTCGTCTCGCCTGGTTTTACAGCCTTACAGCAGTAAAACCAGGTGACCAAATGTGCTGAAGCTCAGCTCAGGTTGCTAGGTAACGGGGCTGTGCTCAGGTGGGGTTGCTAGGTAACGGGGCTGGGCTCAGGTGGGGTTGCTAGGTAACGGGGCTGGGCTCAGGTGGGGTTGCTAGGTAACGGGGCTGGGCTCAGGTGGGGTTGCTAGATAACAGGGTAGTGCCTGTCGAATGTGACAAGTTTTTCACTGCAAAAACCAAAAATCTTACCAGTTTCTAGTCCAAATATCTCACTACACTTGGAATGAGACAAGGCCAGTGACTTTTAGTTTCATAAAAGAGTTTGTTTTAAGCTGATCATTTCTTAATATTGATGAAAAAGATGGCAGATTATTTTACTTATAACATGGGGAAAATGTCTTGTTATAAATGAAATAATCTGCCAATAGAACAAGAACTTTGTCATCAATATTAAGGAATTATTTACTCAAAACAAGCTCCTATATCTTGCTAAAATTGTTACTTGTACGATAGTTTTGTCGTATTTCAAGTGTACTAAAATGTTTGCACTAGAAACTGGACCAAAATACTTGGTAGGATTTGGTGTTTTTGAGTGAAAGACACCAAAACCATTAACCTGAAACTGTCTGGATGTTTGTTTTTACGAGCTTTTCCTGTTTTTAGAAGCATTCAAAAATGTGCAAAAAGTGAATCTTGCCTTTAAATCTTAAAGTTTTACTTCAGCTGCTAAAAGAACCATGTGCTGCTCAGTCGGCGTGGAAATGTTGCCTGGGTGTCAAATACTGAGAACAAACAGAGTTTGAGTCGTGCTAATGTCTGAATTACTGCAGATGGGGGAGAAAAGGAGGACAGCACCAGCCATGCGGCTGAGAGGAGCTTTAAGCTGATCGATATGAGAAGCACTTTGCTTTAATGAGCAAATCCTAAATCTGCTGGCATCAAGTTTCTATTTATAAATCCATTACTGCAAAGCAAACCGAGGTTATTTATCACAGAGAGATTCCTCTCCCTCATCCTCTCTGATGAGCCGACGATCTGCTTCACTTGGAAGTGGAACTCCACCTGCAGAGAGGTTTGATTTCTGCTCCGTCAGGTTATTTTAGGCCAGAGACGTCCAAACATGAGCAAAAATCGACAAGTCAAAATTACTTATGGGCCAAAAGAAGCAATTATAGAAGGATTAGAACAAAATCAAGCAACTAAAGTTGTCTAATTTTGTTATTTTTTTGTAGAAAAGGGACAAATCCGACACTTTAAAATGATTTTCTATAGCAAAATAAATTTCATCTAGTGTTCAAATTCAAAAATACTTTATTGATCCCAAAGGGAAAATACATTTTGATGCAATTCATATTAATTCAATTTCTTTAAAGAGTTACTTTATATATTGATGCCTTTTGGCAGGATAAACTCCTGTAGCAGTCTGTGTTACAGCAAATTTGAAGAGACCTCTGACTGAAGACGCTCTGTTTTCTGATTAAATTCTTTACTAATTCTTTTGGGCTTGATTGAACAAATTTATTCAGTTATAAGAAAAAGATCTGAGTAACTTCCTTTCAAAATAAAAGCTGATTTAGGAACCGCAAAGTCGACTTTTCAGTAAAAGTCTTTAGTTATTATTGGTGTTTAGTCATAAAGACACAATTACTTTGTGTTGTACTTAACATGTTCTGTTATGTTGGTTGTAATTTGATTAAAAATAAAAGAGTTTGCATTTATATCACACCTCGGGCCACAAATGGCCCCCAGGCCACATTTTGATGCCCCTGTTTTAGTTTAGTTTGGTTCTTCTTAATTAAAACACTTTAAACTGGACAGATGCATTTTTTTCTTGCTGAAGTCAATAACTCTTTAGAAATTACTGCAGAATTAAATAATTTTTGACAATTACCCATCAAAGTTTCCATTTTTCTCCTAACGTTAGCAGTAAATTTCCTTATAGAGCCCTAATTTCACGTTTTCCAAGCGTTGGAGTGCTGGAATCCCGTTTCCAGGAGGTCATTGAACACCTCATTGTTAGAAACAGAGTAGAAATAAACTATTTATAATGATCCTGGAAATGCTGCCAGATAATAAAACATCCTCCTGCGTTTGTGTTTTCTGGCTCCGACGTCGCAGCGCTCTGCTGCCGTTTTTCCATTTCATAGCAAACAGTTTACAGGGGCAGTCAATTAAAAATGTTATTAATTTTAAATAAATTAATTATATCTGTACAGCTCAGGACTCTTAATCTGAGCTAGTTCACATTAAAGTATCATTGAAGTATGTTTTGTTTCTTTATAAAATATGTAAAGAGACATTTAAATTTTGGATGTTTTTCTAACTTTCTTTTAATATTTAATGATTATTACTTTCAATGAGCATAAATTCTGCCTCATATCTTCTGATTTTAGTCAGTTTTGTCATGAAAAAATTAATTTTAATTCAAAATATCTTATTAAATCTGTTGTCCATGTCATAATATCTTATCTAATAACATTTTTCACAACAAATATTACTGATTCTAACAAAGTATGTAATATTTTATATTAATCACTTTCAATGTTATTCCGTCTCCACAGTTTTGATAAATTTGACAGCCAATCAGAAGGAATAACATTTCAATAAGGTATTTCAACACATTTTATAATATTTATTACAGAAGAAATTAGATTTCATTAAAATGGCTGACATAAAACTTATAATTTAAAAATTTAATGGATTACATATTTTTTAATTTCACATTTTTTTTGTCATCTTCTCTTCAACTTTATATTTATTTCTTGATGTCTTTTTGTAATGTTTGTAAAATTTATTAGAATTTTGAGTTTTGATTGTGTTAAGGTATTTCACTACGTCTGTTTTTTTTGGTAATATTTGTAAAAGTATGATTTTATTGTTGAGGTGTGGAAAAATAATGACAAACCTTAAATAAACAAAACAAATACAGAAAATAGCGCCCCCTGGTGGTTCCCAACATAAAAAATGTTGCTCTACAAAGCAGAAATGTGAACATGTCATGCATTTGCTGCTCATAACTTATTTTCTCTACACACTTTTAAAAACAATAAAAGTTTAAAACAATAACTTTGCCACATTTCCTAATATGGGCATGCTTCCTAACAATACGCCAACATCCGAGGTGTCATAAAAACCATATTTGGATTCTGTTCAGGTTTCATGCTTGTTCAGCCAGAAGTGTCAGGGTGGAGCAGGGCTTTGGGTGTTTGACCTTTGAACTGCGGGATCTCTCCGGTGGGGGTTTTGGGTAACCCCTTATGGCAGGCGTCGCTGGTCAGCGCCACGGTAACGCCGCAGCTGCCCAACAGGAAGCCGATCTGCTGACTGCCGGCGTCCTGCGAAGGCAGCAGAACGAAACATCATCGGGTCTGACGAAGACTCCTGCTGACGATGTGATGAAGGTGATCCGCCTCACGACACTCCGTCATTTTATTCTGCTCATTCCACATGCGGTGGGATCAAATGATGCCATCCTATGATTACTGCACAGTGTTTTATGTTACTTACTGTAAAGTATTCTCAATTCTCAGAGTTGGATATTAACTAGTTATTTTTACTTAATTACTTTTACTTCAGTAACTTTTTTGAGAAAAGTTACTTTTAGGAGTATTTTTACTCTTTCTTGAGTAAAATTTCTGGATTTTCTACCCAGTGAATCAAAAAAAAAAAACATGTTTAAACCAGAAATCCACCAGAAACACACAAACCTGCAGCTTTTAATAAAGTTTCCTAAGTTTTTTATTGAAAGAAACTGATTTGAAAAAATGTTCTTTTATTGTCAGTTTGGTCGTTAAAATACCAAAGTTTCCTCTTAACTTTGGGAGCTTATTTCCTAAATAATAATTCATGCCTTCTGTTTTGAAGCATTTGCTGAACGGATAAAGTGAATCCATGATGAATTCTCACCTTCCTGGTCAGCGGTACCTCTATCGGCACGGGGACGACCTCCGCCAGCAAACAGCCGTAAAAAGCCGTCATGAAGGCGCCGGGGTCGTTGTTGGGGAAGACCAGCGCCACCTACAGGCACAGAGAGAAATCAGAGTCACAGAAATGAGGTTTGGAAGGAAAGAAAGTCGATCAAGTCGCACATTAGAGTGTGATGATACTGGGAAAGTACGCGTCGCCATTTGGACGAGTTTGGGACAAAATCAGACCGGACTTTTGGTTTTTAATAAGAAAAAATAAAAACTGAAGATGTCCCGCTGACATCTCTGTATCTGTTTTTTATTTCTGTAACATTTCTCTTAAATCAGTTTGGTTTCCTGTTGTCTTCAAAAATATGACCAATTTGCTTATGTCATTCTTTGAAAAAGAAAAAAGATTAAAAATTTAATTTAAAAAAAAAAGTATTTTTTGTAGTCTCAAAAGCTATCAATAATCAAATAGGCTTAAGCTACAGTGAAAAAAATAAAATAAAATCATATCATTAACAAACAAAATTTTTTTTTTAAAAAAAAAAAAAAAAAAAAAAAAAAGTTCAGTTGATTTTTTATATTATTTTTTATTTTATAAAAAGAAATTTGGTTTAAAAAATAAATAAATAAAAATAAAACTTTTCTTAAATTTTATTCTTAGTTGCACAGTGCTTTCTTGGCCCCTATGCCAAAAGTTTAGATTTTTCCCGTCAGAGGAAACAAGTTTTAGTTTTTTTTTGTTTTTTTTGTAATGGCCTCTTCACTTGTGCTCAGTTCTGCTCTCTGTCTGATCCGTAAGCTTGTTAAATACCTTTTACTGCAGGATTTTATTGATTGTAAATGTTTTACTTCCATTAAGATAAGTCTCCGTGTGTATCAAGCACACAGGACATGAACATATCAGCAGCTAACATGCTACTGCACCATGTTATCTCTGCCTTATTGGATCCAGTTCAGCTCCAGTTGCCTGCTGTGCCGTTCCCAGTAAGCCCAGTGAAGTGCTGTTTAAATGCTTTTATGCACATCACTACAGTAGATATGTTCTGTGCGCTATAAGCTAAGTGCAGCTGCCTTGTAATGATGCGTTAACAGATATTGATGCGTTGAGCCGCTCAGGATTCATCTGGAGATAATTGAGGACGCATCAGACACAGAAAATAAAGATTTTTTAAGAGCCTCTGATTGGTTGTGTGGTTTATCATTTATTCATATAAAATGTGTTGCAGCAAAATGGAACAACAGACAGAGAAACCAACCTTACGAATCTTTGGTTTATTCGCCTTTTCACTGCGAATCTGCTTGAAAATATTAACTATTATTAGTTGATACTTTAGCAAATTGAAAAGTGAAATTTTTGTTATTAGTTTTCTTCTTTAGCAGAGGAATCACTGGAATGTGATTATTTTATTTCAGCTTTGTGCTCTTTTGGTCCCAAATTCTCTCAGGTTTTAATAACTTAGATCAGGGATGTCCAAGGTGCGGCGCGTGGGCCATCGGTGGTTGAATTTTTCGTGGTCCGACTGCAATCCAAGAACGGCAAAAACATGGCCTTAGAAACACTTTTGGTAATTTTCTAATTATATAAAGTTTATATCTTCTTAAACTGAAAATTTTAGCTAAAACACAAAATCTTTCTTTATTTTTTTCCTTTTTTCTCATGGAAACCTTTAGCGAGTTTTATGCAGACCCATCCAGCATATTTGGCTAAAAGCAGCAAAATGTGTTGAAGAAAAGTCTTATTTTCTAAAAATCATTTTATAGACTTAAAAAATGGAAAATAATGAACCAAAAATTCAAGTGACTTTAAACATCAAGACAAATGGAAAAAATATGTTTTATTCATTGTTGTGCAGATAAAAAGCAAAGAATTCACCAGAATATTGTTTTAGTTCTTAATTGGAGAAAATATGTAAATTATTTAAGTTCCTCCAGGATTTTGCTAAATGTTTCTGTAATTTATTCCTAATCTAAATCACAGATTTTCTTGTGCTACTTTGGAAATATTTTCAAGGAATTTTACGATATTTGCGCATACATTTTAAAATAAATGTCACTTTTTGTTACTTGTCATATCAATCATGAACATCAAGGTGGAGGCACAGAGTGTTAGCAGAAAGAAATACCGCCACCTGCAGGTAGGAGTTAGCATCATTTAGACCCAAAGTTTTTGACCATTTTTGCTGAAAATCTGGAATCGACTCACAATTTTGCAGTAGAAGATTTTACATAAACTTCAGTGGTAAAATTGGGAAAAAACGAGCTTCAATCATACAAATGGAGAATTACACAACGTTAAATAACCTCCAGTAACAATTTAAAATTCACCAGATAAAAAGTCCATAACCAGCTCTCAGGGTAACTGAATCTGCCTTTAGACGTGTTTCATTAAAACTAATTTATCCTTGAAGAGAGCAGCGTGTTGAAGCTAACAAAGGCTGGTCTGTAATTCCCACAGAGCAGGAGGGAAAAAGCAGAGGAGTCATAATTAAAACAGCGCTGAGTTGCCCAGCATTGTGTCAGCCTTGACTCATTTTCCAGCTGAGCTCCAGATCAAGCTTAAAATAAAGATGAAAGCGAAGAAGCGCAGACACTCGGGGCGTCGCATGACATCAGAAACACGCAGGACTGCAGCTGAAGCGTTTTCCTTTTCAGTTTGAATTTCTCTTAATGTCCTGAGCGAAGGGTTCACACAACGGGACAGAGAGAGGAAGCTCTGCGCTGAGGAGCGGCCGTCTGCTGCGTTAAATTAAAAAGTCTGAGTGACGACGTCACATAAAAATCATAAATTCAACCCAGATGCACTGGGATTTGTCTAAATCTGAAGGAAACGATGACGTCTGGTGTCTGGGATTAATTCAAACTGATTAACAGTTTCTACACGCTGCTCATCTTTTAATGTCATGAAAAAAAAGATCAGTTATCTGCTGCTAATCAGCCGTTTGTTGTTTTAGAGTGTAACCCTATCAAGGGCCTCCCAAAATCAGTCTTAGGGCCACAAATGGCCCTAAGACAAGGCCACTTTGAACACCCTTGACTTTCATACTGGTTCATACTGCTAATTAAACTTGATCGTAATCAGACTTCTGTTGAGCGGTTTACAAACTCAAAGCGACTCGCATGTGCAGAAAAACGTCTCACTTCCTGTTTATGTAAATAAAAATGAACGGCGCCATCTATGGATGGATTTTAAAGTTGTTGAGTAACGGGAGCCGACGGTATCGTCACAAGATCATAAAAAGACGAAGGAATCTGATAAAAGGAAAACACACGTCTGTCTTCTTCTGGTGTTTAGTTTCACAGATAGAAGTGGCACAAATAAAACCGCATTGAATAAAAAAAAATCTGATTTGTGTTGCTTTTGCCTCCAACTAAAACAACATGGCAGCACAATTTCAGATTTGCAAAGTTTTGTCTGTTAGAGGCTAAAGTTGAGACGTTTTTCACGGCAAACCAGACGCGTTTCTTTAAACTCACCCGGTCTCCGGGTCGGACCAGCGGTTCCTGTTTGGTTCCCAGTTTGTGCAGCAGGTTGTACGCCACCTTCACACTCCTGGACCACAGTTTACCTGCAAGCACATCAAAACAGAGCAGGTTACAAATACTTACAGCGTTTTGTCACGTGGGCCAAAATCAACATGTCAATTACAGGCCAACAAATAAAAATAGGAGGATTAAAATAAAATCAGGCAAATAAAATCGTCTGATTTTGTTGTTTTTTTGTAGAAAAAAGGAAAAATCAAAATTTTTCTATTTAAAGAAACTAAATAAAATTCAAAAATAGGGAAATTAAATGTAACTTATGTTAATTAAATTTCTTCAGAGTTGCTATAGCTAGTGATGGCTGTTGGCAGGAGAAAGCTCCTGTAGCAGTCTGTGTTACAGTGAATTTGAAGGAACCTCTGACTGAAGACAGTTTGTTTTCTCAGCAAATTATTTTCAAATTCTTTTAAAGTTTGATTGAACAAATTTATTAAGTTATAAAAATAAGATCTGAATCACTTTCTTTCAAAAATAAAAGCTGATTTAGGCAACTTTTCCGAAAAGTCTCTCATTGTAACAGCTTGGTCATAAAAAGACAAACACTTTGTGTTGTACTTTACTTTTTCCATTATGTTGGTTATAATTTTACCTTGACTAAAATCAGTAAAGTTTTTATTTGTATTGTGTTGAATTGCACACAATACAAACTTTGGACATTTGTGTCCAGCTTTGATGACATCATCACTCCCCACATCCAACATCCTGCAGAACAGAGACGATCCCAAAGCGTTTGATCAATCAGATGCTGCGTCTTGAGGGAGGAATGGTTTGAAAATGATCACAGATTTCTCAATGTGAAATAAACTCAACAGGCTTTTTTAATTACGGCCGAGTCCAGAGAAGCTCTGCAGTCAAACTGAAAAACCACAACACACCAGGAGAAGTGATGAAGGCCAGAGGAGGGATCTGTTACACATGTTTAGGTGACACAGATCAACCTTTCACCTCTTCAGGAGGAAAATATGAAAAAGAAAAAAAGTTTTTCCATCTGGAAAAAGGTGCAAGTCACTTTAACAATCCCCCAGAGCCACATGAAGCCAATAAACACTGTCAAATCTTTCTGATCAGTTTCATTCTGCCCGCCAGCTCCGTTCATTAAAGCTGTAACCCCAAACAAAGGAATCAGCTCCATCCGCTCCGTTTTATCCCTCATTTCAAACTGTTACACTGATATCATTATGCATGAGCAATCCAGCGTGAAATACTGATTTTCTTTCTTTCTTCCAAGTGTTTGTCAGAACTAATGAACAGACGATAATGAGATCTTGGAGATTCAAGGCGGCAGACGGACGTGGCCGTAAATCGCCGTGTTTTCATGTCTGAATTATTAACGGAGGGAAAACAAGAAGGAGAAGCTTTCCTGCTCGGCTTTTTCCATTTCCCTCCAGATTTACCGCCAACGCAAAGCAAACAAAAACAAAGGCGAACTCTGTCAAACACAACAGCTTGAAGGAAATAATCTGGACTGTTTTATCCTGGATTAATGTTTAATCTGAACCAGACTACGATGGATGTGACGATGAAACAACGATCTGAAAATCTGAGACTCAAACTTCCTCCTACTTTCCTCGTATGTTTAGTTTCTACCAATTTGACTACAATCAGTCAGTGTGGCATTAATTACCGCACTCCTACGGAGGATTAGGGCCACTGAAAACAAATTCTGAGATTAACGCCAGAAATCTAAGGAAAACATTGTTGTTTTTTTTTCAGTTGTCCTAATCTTTAGTTTTCTTTTGCTAGCAGAAGTTCAGACTCTTTATTTTATCACATCTCTCTTACATGAAATACGGGAAACACACAGAGATCTTCCTGCATTGTCACCAGACGATTCTGCCTCTTGCAGTTTCTTCCATCTCTTTCTGAGTCATGGCTGGAAGTGACTCAGCATTTCCTGACATGACCAAGCATGTTTTCCTTCACCAAAGCAGATTTAAGCTGATCATTTGTGGCTAACAGAGGGAAGTTTGAAACTTCCTCCTTATATTTTGGAGTTGATATCTTGGTATATTTAAATCTCAGAGAAATTCGGCTCCTGACTGTGTGGAAACTTTTCCCATCATGAATCAAAGTGTGTTTTTCTGCTGGCTGCTATGAGAGGTTATCAGCAGAGCAGCGCGGATGAGCTGCGGGTTGAAGAAGTGGGCATCATGAATTCCCTCTGTTCTCCGGGGGCGAAGGACGGCTCGGCAGGAAGGAAACAAAACAAGTTTGTCTTTGTGGGCCAACATCAAAGGCGAGACACGACAGGAATCAGAGATAGAGAGGAAAGAGGGAGGATGAGATTTAGATTCAACACACACACACACACACACACACACACACCTGCTGAAATCTCACCGTGTTTCTGTCTCCTGTGGTCGACTCCTGAACGCAGGCTGGAGACATTTCACAGTCTGGTGAGCGCTCATATCGTCTCATCATCTACAGCGGGCAAACGCCTCTCACATCACTGACATCAGTCACACACAACCTGAACTGCTGCTTGGAGAAAAACGATGCTAATCCCCTGAGACCATGGCTAGCATAAAGCTGCAGGGACGCCAGAAACTTCTACCAAACTCTCCCAATAATTCAAAATAACATTTTTGATTTCTTTTGAGTGATCCACCGCCGTACAAGCTCTGCTCACAGCATGTGTTCACTACTTATTCTGCTCTGAATATTATGTTGGAACAGCAGTTAAATTTAGCTTCCATTTAGCATTAGCTTTGGTAAATACCAATATGTTATTGGGCTTTAGCTTTAGCTTCTGCTAAATATTATATTGGTATTGTGAATTAGCGTTAGCTTCTGCTAAATACAGTGTTATCTGTCACTGTATTTAGCAGAAATACAATATTAAATAGCACTTTAACTTTATCTTCCACTAAATACTGCGTTGATATAGCGCCTTAGCATTAGCTTTTCCTAAATACCATGTTGTTATTGCGCGTTAGCTTCTGCTAAACATTATGTTGGTATATGATTTTAGTGTTGGTGGAACTAATGTTTGTTATTATTGCTTTTTAACAGAGCACAAGAGAAAAAACTACAGTTTTATAGTTTGTTAATTGCACAAAAAAAATTGTTAGCATATGTTTAGTTCCAAGAAAAATAAATAAATCTCGAGGAATCTTGCAGGCCACACTTAAAAAATAGAATAAAACAACTAAGCTGTTGTCATTACAGCAACCAAGCTGACAAACCATTTCAGACATAAACCCAGCCTTCACTACTCTAACGTCCGAGGCGTTTTTAAAGCAACCCTTCACCTTGTTCTCCTTCCAGGTGCGACTCTGTGTGATAATCTGTGCTTTCGCTGCGATGTGAGGATCATTTCATTCACTCTGCTGCTCAGCGGGACGTTTGGCTCTAAATTCATGAGGACCTGCGGCCTGTTCACAGCAGCTAAATCTCCTTATTTACGCCGTTTTCTCTGCTGCCGTTTGCTTCTCTAATCAATCTCCAGGCTCCGGCTGAAACTCAAACCTGAGAGAAGACCTTAATGCGATTCAGCCGGAGAAAATTAATTTGGAAAGCTGGAGCTGTGTGAAATGGTTGCTATCTGCTCGTATCGCTTTAAATTACTTTATTCCAAACTGGATGGCATGTTTAGGCCATGTTTGTACAAGTGTACCTTTTTCACTGTGGCGCCTTGAAGTGGAGCAAAAGTTGTTTTAAATCTATTTATTTGTTGCTCCATCAGATGCATCTTTTCAGTTTCTGACCTGAATTTCATGGGAACAGTCAGAGTTTTAAAACTATCGCCTATAATCTGCTGAAAAGTGAGTTACACGCTGAAGTGAGATGCAATTCCCTCATTGCTGCAGAGGTTGTAAAAAAGTTCTTATTTGCATGAGTCACTTTGCAATTGATTTAAAGAAAACTCTGAGAAACTGGACGTTTGGGAGAGAAACACAAACAAAAGGAATAAAAATGAATAATAATCAAACGCTCCCTCCTCCTGCACTCTTTAAAACATTTCTTTCACAGGTTGCTAATGTGCTTAGCGCTCTGCTCGGCTGCCATTAGGGGAATTATGCTCCCGCAGCGGGCGCTGGGCATTGTTTGGTGCTTCCATTAATCAGCTCTCGGCGTAAAACTGAATTGTTTTTAGCATTTTTCTCTCCACACAACAACCTTGAGGAAGAATTAGATCATGCACTGCAAAAACACAAAATCTTACAGAGTATTTGTAGTCTAGATTCTACTGCAAAAATCTTAGATCAGTTGAAATAAGACAAAACTGTCTTACAATTTAAGATACAGCAGCTAATAATTCCTTTTGATTAAAAAGTACTACTCCCATTGGCAGATTATTTCACTTATAACATGGGAAAAATGTTTTCTTATAAGTAAAATAATCTTCCAATGAACCAATGCTTTTTGATCAATATAGAGAAATTATTGACTTAAAGCTCAAACTTCTTGCTGAAGCAACAAAAGCAGCATTCAGCACCACAAACACCTGAAACAAAGAGGTGTTTTAAAATCTAGATTATAATCCCATCTGTTTTGCACTTGGAAAAATGCAATGCTTCAGTTGTTGACTGTGTGTTTTATTTGTGTTTTTATAATATAATCACTCTGAACTGCTTTGCTGCTGAAATATATTACACATATAAACATGATTGATTGATTTGTAAGTTAGTTTTGTATTATTTCAAGTGTGCTAAGATATTTAGCCTGGAAACTAAAAAAACTTGGTAAGATTTTGTGTTTTTGCAGTGCACAGGATGACATGGGAACAGAAATGCCACTTTTGGTGGATAATTTTCCATCTTCTGACAGCCGTCCTACCGTAGGTGAGAACGTAGAGCGGCTTGCCGTTGGTGTCCATGGTGGTCAGACACGGCGCCTTCGGGGAGATGGTGCCCCACCGCTGCAGCGCCGCCTCCAGGGACGGCGGCCAGTTGGTCACCACGCCCAGCTGCTCGCCTCGCATGGCCGCCATCTGCGCCCCCTCGGCTTTGGGAAGGTTGGGGTCCGGCTGCTGGACTGCAGGAGAGGAAAAAACCAGAAGAAGAACCGCGATGAGGTCACGGCGTCGTACGATTTACATCTTTTGTAAATGTGGTGTTTTCATTAAGGCTGCGGCATGCAACTTTAATAAAAATATGTTTGCATGCACTGCAAAAACACAAAATCTTACCAGGTAATTTGATCAAGTTTCTAGAGCAAATATCATAGTACCTTGAAATAAGATAAATTTAACTTACAAATGGCTTTTCAGTCAGAAATATGAGCTTGTTTAAAGTAAATAATTCCTTAATATTGATGAAAAAGTGATACTTCAAATGGCAGATTATTTTACTTATAACAAGATATTGTTCCCATGTTTTTAGTGAAACAATTTGCCAGTGAAACTAGTTATTTTTTCATCAATTTTAAGGAATTACCACCTTAAAACGAGCTCGTATTTCTTGCTGAGAAGTTACTTTATTTTGTCTCATTTAAAGTGTTCTAAGAAATTTGCAGTAGTTGGTAGGACACTGTGTTTTTGCAGTGTATCTTGTCCAGATGTTTCCACCAATCATCTTGCCATTTGTAGCTGTTTTTCTACGATTCTCCTCATTTCTCTAAACTTTCCCAAACTGATCCAATCCAATTAGTCCCTGAAGTTATTTTTCAAAGACAAAGACAATCTACCATCTGTAACTAAACACAACCACTGGCCATGTGGAGCTTTGATTGTGTCAAATTAAACTCAGAAAATTCAGCAGCACCTTTTGTGTCTGTTCATACATTAAAAGCAAAAGAAAATCATCCAATGAACTAACCTGCTTTTTAAGGCCTTAAAGTGCAAACTCAGCATTTTAATGAAAACAACATGTTTCATCCATGGTGATGAATTTTAACAATGCACTGAGCCAAACATTTACTATTCATGCTTAAATTATTAATTAACTTCTGGTTCTGCAGCGTTTGATACTGAAAGCAGAAGGAAATATTCATCAGCGTGGCTCGGCCTTGTCCAGGGAATGTGGCGATTTTGTCTGAATTAAGTATTTTTCGGCTTCATGAGGTAAAACAAATGCTGGTTGTAAAACAAAATGAAAGAAAAAAGGAAGTAAATCCCAATCTGGGGTTAGATTTTTTAAATATTTTCTTTTTACCCTCCAGGAGCTCCTCAAAGTCATCGACGAAGAACTCCCTGAGCGGCGGCCGTTTGGGTCTCTTCAGCGTGTTGACCAGCTGCTGGATCTTGGCTGAAACTCTGCTGCTGACTGGAACACCTGCAGAGCAAAAACAGCTTAATCGAGGTTTAATCTGAGATTTCCTGGAGTTTTACCTCAAATCATAGCAAACGAAGCAGAACAACCAGAGGATCAAAATGAGATTAAAGGCTGAGGCTGCAGGTGTGTTTCTATTGGCCACAGAATTACGCAATTTGTTATTTTGAAAATAAATTTGCTTTATGGAAACAATGGACAATTTTGGAAAAAAAATAGTTGATCACAAGTTTTTTTTTTTTTTTATTTATTTTGCAAAACTGCAATGAAAACTCTTTTTTGCATCATGAGAGTCACATGATTAACAACCTGATGTTGCTACTGCTGGAAACCACAAAAAAGACGACAGGAAGTAGAGGGATTTAAAACAAAAACAAAAATCATAATTCTGAGATTACAGATTACTCTGAGATTTAATGTCATAATTCAAGACAAATTCTGATATTAAAGTCACAATTATCAAATTTAAAAAAATAATTTTGAGAATAATGTCACAATTCTAAGATTAAAGTCAGAATTCTCCTTTTTCCCAGATGCCCTAATCCTGTTCTGTAAAACAATGCTAATGTAGTTCTAAAAATGTTTTGTTTTCCCCAAACACGGTTAATTTAAACAGATTTTATTTACTCTAGGAAAAAAAGCTACTCCTATTTTACCAACATGGATTTTTAAATGAAGTTAAAAAACAAACTGAAACCTCCTCACTTACACTCCAGACTTATTCTTTATTCCCGAAATGTTTATTAATCTCAATAAGATAAAGTGCCAAATAAATAAGAGTCTTTAATGATTTTTCTACAATTAGAGATTAAAAGCCTGAAATAAATGTAGTGAAATCTGGTAATTAGCTGATTGTTACCAGGTAAAATCCAGCTTTGGATTTCTCTCTTTTATTTTTATGACTCATTTCAGTTTGAACATGTCTAAAAAGACAAACCATTCCAGTGAGTCAGATAAACAAAGTTTTTAAAGAAAAATAATGAACGCCATGCAGGTTTTTCCGTCTCACCGTCTCCGGTCTCCATCAGCTCGGCGTTTCCATATTTGGGCGTCTGCCTCTGGGCCGCGGAGCCGCCGCCGCCGCCGGGTGGGCCCCGCTCCACCTGGATCCCGTCTGCGGTGGTGTTGGCCGTGTTGTTGGTGCAGCCGGTCACATCCGGGGGTGCAGAGTGGTTTTCTGAAACAGATGTTGGAGCGAGTCAGAACCAACCGCACTGCGCCATGAAGGAAGCTGCTGCTGAACCTGAAGTCTGAATTTAAACAGAAAATTGGGAAAAACTGTTTTATTGAGCGAATGCTCATCAAGACAGGGTCTGTAATTGAGATTTATTACAATTAGCAATAAATCAATGATAAATTAAAACACACTGAATAACTTCCATTTGAATTATCATCGTTTTTCTCTTTTCTCTCTTGTTTTCTACCAAAACCGATGATAAAAGTCTTCAGTCTGGTGCAGAGGGTTAGACTTCATAACTTATTTTATTTGTTGTTTCTGTTGTTTTATTTATTTTGGATAAAGGTTTGAAATGAAGCAAACAGCAAGAAGGTTCGATATTCGAATCCCAGCCAGTCAAAGCCGCTAAAGTCGGATTTTAAATTAAGAAAATCAAAATAAAAGCAGAAAAAAACTCAATTCAGTGAAAATCCACCTTACCAAACAGCTTCCTAATAAAAGCTCTAATTTCCAACAGTCCAACTCTTTCCCTGAATGCAGCAGCTCCTGTCTTTGAAAATCTACTAAAAAGACTCAATTTTCTCCTCAGACCTTCGATATTCAGCCCATTTTTGCCACATTTAGGAACCGTTTTCTGTTTCTGATGTTTCAAAGCTCCAGCGAGCCTCAGACTCTCCACATGTGCGTCAGTTTTATTTTTTTTATGCAGCTCGACCGCGGTTTAACGGCATCAAACGGTGTTTACCTCCCTTTGCCGGACGCCGCTCCCAGACGGACTGTGACGAGATGAATCTAAACTGAAATGAGTGAAAATGTGAATTTTATCTGCAAAAGACGGAGAGATATTCAGCAAACTGGAGTGTTTATGTTGCGGCTGCATTAAAATTTCCTCACACGTTATTACAACGGTGAACTGTGGTTAATATTTGGCACTAAATTAAATATGAGAAAAATATCTTTAATTGATGGTAATGGATCCCTGGAGAGTAAAATTTAATTTCTTATATCTTTCTCAGACACAATCCGGCTTTTAATCTTATTTCTCACATGTGATTCAGAATTAGAGAGAAAAATATAACCAACACTCATGTCTTTACTTCAAAATCTCAGATTAGAGTTTCACAGGAATCTTCAGTTTCTACTGATTTATATGCAAACTCTCCCTTCATCTTTTCACTTCCCTGAAACAGAAAAATGAACATAAAACATGTTCAAGGTAGTAAAGATTCATAGAAATGAAGCAACATTTATAAGGTAAAAAAGAAAATAAGACTTGCTGCTAATATTTTAGCCTATTTCTGGTTAAATATTGACAACTGTTTCTTATGGTGACACAAAAAAGCAATTTCAAAATGGAAATGTTTAAAATTAAACAATATTTAGCCCTTCTTGAGGCTTAAAAAACACTGAGATGCTTTCAGGAAGTTCAGCTCATCCCTGTTTGTTCAGATGGCTGAAATCTGAGCCCAAACCGATCCGACCGGTCGTAAAAAAGTCCCGAAAACAAGACGGGAGTCTGCTGGCAATGACGCAGCGTGCCGTAGACGGCCAGACGAACAGAACATCTCGTCTGGACCTGCGCTGAATAATAACGGCGCTGCATGCAGGACGGGCATGCTAATTACTGCAGCGCGTTGCACATTCAGCCTCTCCAACATCTGGGCTGTTGGACGGAAAGTCAGGCGCAGTTCGTCTGTCTGGAAATGAGCTTGTGCAACTCCAACGACCTCGTCAGACGACTGGGAGACGAAGATGAGAGTCAGCTGAGGATGAAGATGAGGAACGCCTGGTTCACTGCAGGAATACCAATAAGCCAGTCCGTCTCCCAAAGACAGATTCAACCTGCCTCAGTTAGAGAGAGTGCAGAGAAACCTTGATAAGTTAGTCCATTTCATTACAATTTTTGTCATTTTAGTTGCCATAGAAACTATGTATGTATTTTTTTTACTTAATCTAAATAATTTTAAGTAACAGAGACACACAGCAGGAAAACAGTCTTCATTCCTCCAACATCAGATTTGAGATGAAGCTGCTCTGAAAACATAAACATGCTGCAGAAACACTCAAATCAATAAACACCAAACAGAAGAAAACAACGAGGGAAACTGCGAGCTGGGTTTTTAAACGCCTTCAAAACATTGTTGATCTTTATCAACAATTCACAGCTTTTATTTACTTTCATGCATCAGCAGCTCAATGCTATTGGAATTAGCATTGAAATTAGCGCTTCCACGCTAACACAGCTACAAGCTAAGGGATTCAGGAAACAACCATCAGGGTGGAAGGGGAAACTGAGCAGCAAAACGGGAAATACGACATCCATATCGGCGCCAAAGGATGGCAGGAGATCGGCTGGAAAATTCTCCGATCTCAGACTTACCGGAGCGCCGAGGCTCAGAGTTTCCGTTCTGTACCAAACCAGCCGGCTCTGCCTTCCTCCTCCTCTTCCTCAAGGAGAGGTGGCTTAAAAGGCCTGAAGAACAAGAGCGGAGGGAACCTTGAAACTAGGCGCCAGCAGAGCCGTTCAGTAAGACACTGACCGCTCATAGTTACCGCAGCAGATTTAGCATTTTTGCTGTATTAAAACAAAAAGCATCTGTTTTTCAGTTTCTTTTGGTCTTCATAGAATACATTTACTTCCAGCAATAAGGACAGGATTTGGGTCACTTTGTTTCAAAACGTTTATAACAGATTTAGCCAAATTTAAGCAAGAATAAAAGCTGATTCGGGTGCAGAAAATTTGGCTTTTCAGTAAAAGTCTGGATAAACTTGGTCTTAATTTTGTTAAAACTTGGTGATAAAAACACAAAAATGCTTTGTGTTGCACTTTACATTTTCCTGTCTAAGAAAATTATGTTGGTAATAATTTTTACTCTAATTACGAATTAAAAAGTCTCTATCTGCATCAACGGGCCAAATTTGTATAATTTTTGAATTGCAGTTTGGGACCACAAAAAGTCAGTCTAGGGGCCACAAAAGGCCCACGGGCCGCCCTTTGGACAACCGTGTCCTCCAGCTTTGACCTAAAACATGGAAATGAAAAGCAGAACATCTCAACACATCTGGATTCTGCGAAGAGAAAATCCTCTGTAATGAAAATTATCTCAGAAAACAAAACAAGTTAAAGATTACATTTTGAGGCTTGGATTCCATGTTTCTGCAGTTCTGAAGGAGAAACATTTGAAGCTGGATAATAAAACCCCGGAGCTGCCAGAGCTTCACTCCAACAGTAAAACAGCCGTCCATCAGAACATAAATAACGCCGAACCTTGAGTCATTCATCAGCACTTTGCAGTAAAGCCGTTCCCTCAGCTGAAGCCACAAATTAAAGCTCCAAGATCTGAGACAGAGCGGGCCGGATGTGAGGGAGTGGACAGGTAGAAGACCTCCATAACTTCAGATATAACACCGGTTATAACTCAAACACATCTTAAAACCTTCAGAAAAGGCCTGAACATTTAAAAATCAGCTCTAAATTATCTCCGGTCATGACAGAGTCAAAGGTGAACAGAAATAACCTCCAACAAAAACAACCGGATTATTTCTGGCTCATCTAAAACTGTTTAATTTGAACAAGTGGCTCTTTAGACCTTATAAAATGACTCTTAATAAATTTGGCTAAAGATAACACAGACTGAACTAATGTTTTGAAACGTATAACAACAAATAATGGAAAGATAAAACTCACTTTCTACAAAATAAGTATTTTTAGATTTATTTTTGTCATTAAGATGGAAACTGTGCATTTTTTAACATAGTGGATGTTATTTCTCAAAATAGAAATAAAACAGTGGTTATTTAAAAAATAGATTTCCTAGATACTTATAATAATTAATTATAAATAGCCTTTTTCAAAACATCTGTGGCTCTGAACGTGTTTCATTTAAATGGACTGAGGCCCAAAATGTCTCTGGATTGTAAAAGTTGCCGACTCATCGGGGATGCATGAAAACTAAAATGTTTTATCAATCAAATATCTGTATAATCCCAAATTACATCCATGTAAAGAGAAGTCACTGAATGCTATTTGTTGATATTTTAACAGATTTACTGCAAAAACAAAATTTTACCACATTTTTTGATCTAGTTATTGTGCAAATATCTTAAAATATTTTTAAATAAAACAAAATTAAGTTATAGACAACCTTTCAACAAGATATAGGAGTTTAGTTTAGGTAAATAAATCCTTGATATTGATGAAAATGTACTGGGTCCACTGGCAGATTATTTCATGGTGGAAATATCTTGTTAAGTGAAACGATTGCCAATATCAAGTTATTATTAGCTTAAATCATTTGCCTATTTCTTGCAGATGTTACTTGTATGTTGGCACGATTAAAATATAATTAAAATAAGAGATTTTCACTATAAAATAGATTACAAATACTTGGTAAGGCTTTGTTTTTTTTGCAGTGTTTTTAACTCAACTAGTCTCTAAGTCCCATCTCACCGCCTGTTTTTCCTGTTTCATTTATCCGAGGTCGGCTGAGTGCTTTTACGTCAAGGTCTCGATGCTTTTCTGCTGCTTCTGCCTCCCTGGAAACAACTTTCCACTAATTTCAGCCAGCAGGGAAGAGTGACGCAGGAAATCAGCGGGAATGAGCTCCAAACAAACACAGACACCAGCAAACGAACGGCGTGCGCAGAACCACCACCGCATGCTGGCGGGGTGGAGCTGGCAGGAAGCTCTGTGCAGTATCTCCAGAGCTGGAGACCGACCGCGCCGGCGTGACAACAAGCAAACGTCTGCCAGCGTGTTTAGTCATGACGCTGCCACAGCAAGAGACAGGAAAAAGGTGGCAACAGGAGCTATGGAGCCGCTGCGGGGCAATTTATACCTGCCCTGAAATCATTTTCTGCCCTTCTGTTTTCTGGTGGCAAGCGAAAAGCTAACAGTTTAGTAAAACCCTTCAATACAGGGACTTGCAAAAGCAATAACCCTTAAACTTTCTCTTATTTAAAAATATTACAACCAAGAATTTCCAATTGTATGATGTGGTAGACCATTATTGTGAAGTGAAAGATAAACAAGGTGTTCTATCATTTTTAGGGCACCTGCACTAACTTAAACTTAGAGTAAGATAATGCTAATGCGCTAAACCAATATTCTAATTAGCAGAAGCTAATAAAAAAGCACCTAACCCTAAAAAACGCCTGTTTTAATAGTTCAAACACCAGATAAACCTCATAATGCATCAGTTCGCACAGAGGAAACAATCTTAGCACTAACAGTCTTCCATATCTCGGCGTTTTGGGGTTCAGCCAATCAGCATCAAGAAAATGAATGGGGCTCCAGGATTGGCTGTTTTGCGAAACGCCAACCAATGGCAAGTAGCATTGCTGCTACGTATTAAAGCTTCCTAAGCTGCATTTTTCTTCAAATATTTACAAAAGAATCCAAAAATAGACAAATTTTCAGCAAATAATTTAGAGTTATGTTAGGAAAAAAATTTGAACAGCTGATATTCCACTGTAACAAAATGTGCAAAGAGTTCAAGAGGTGTGAATATTTTGTTAAGGCACTATATGAACACATCCCAGCATTCAACACAATCTGGAATGGTAATTTTCAGAGTTAAAAGTGGATTTAGACATATGAAAGAAGGATGAATTTGTCCAAAACGTTATTGTCAACACAGATATAAAAGAAGGAAAACATGCAGCTGAAGTGCTTTCTTGTTTAAATACTACATCAGATGTTTTGAGTCTGTTTTCACTGAGAAATAACATTATTCTAATGTGTGACGTCACAAACTGGAGCGTTTCGATCAAACAGGAAGCAGGCTCACTGTTAAACCTGCATTTACACCCTGTACACAGGGACATAAATACCAGTTCCCATCCAACACTCCCAGTTAACACCAATAAACATAAAAGCCTGAACAGTAAGCCCACCCAACTCCCTCATGAAAGCAGATCCACTCACTTTTATTAGAAAGCTCGACTGCAAACAGCTAAAAATAACCTGGAGGGAGGCTGCTGCGAAACCGAGACCTTCAAAACGTCCTGATGGGTTTTAACTCCGGTAAAAAACAACATGAAAATGGCCAGTTTATTATTCTGAGCCGGAAAGTGGAAAGAATATCAATTTACCACAAGAGTGCACCGACTGAACGGGTTCACTCTGTAATTCAAGGGCAGATTTAAACTTGGAAACTACAAATTAAAATTAACTTTTTGGGTTCATCAAAATCTTTGGTGTCATTTAAGTTTAATCTGATATAAATGAGTTCTTTCAGGAGGAATGGGACAAACTTTAAGTGAACACTTGCAAGAAGACTGACATTCTGGCAATATGTTCCTGTGTTATCTCACTAAGAATTACACTAAAATATTATTTAATTTTTATGGTCTGTACCCACTTGATAGTCCTGTAGGTTCGGTTGGATTGGGGACCCACTTTGCTAAATTTGATGCATTTTCAGCTGCTGAGATTCTCTTTCTCACTGCACTGAGTCAAACAAACCAAATTAATTAAAAAGCTGTTCCCCTCCTTGCCTGTGGGGGCGCTGCAGCAGGAACCACTGAAGGAACAACATGAAAACCTCAGAAAGAGACACTGAACGCAACTTCTTTCTTCACAAAATCTAAACAAAATTGTAGCGGCAGATTTCAGCGGCTGGAGGATTTCTCTTTTGTCTTTGGTTGAGCCATTTCTCCTGCTAGCGCTAGCCTAGCATGTTTGTTTTGGTTGTATTTACCCAGAATGCCCTGAGCTGTAGTCTGCTTCCTGTTTTAGAAGCGGTCTCCGGTCCACTTGGTGATCACATTGGCATTCGAACCGCACCAGAGTTCACTTCAACCGAACCGAAACCGACTTTGTAGGCAGACCAGAGTTTGATTACATAACGTGGTAATCCTACATCTACTCTGTCTTCTCAGCTAGTAGCTGAAAGGTCCGACACAAAAACATTACTTGACTTATTAACTGAGTTTACTGCACTGTCTGATAACCAGGATCAACAGCAGTTTAATGTTTGTTTGGGTTTAAATTACTTTAGTTTGCAAAACTCCCAGGTCAGAATTTGAACTCATGACCACAGCAAATACAAATATTTTTTTGGTAATAAAGTTACACAAAAATGGCTAAGAGTCATTAGGCCTGTTGCAATAAGCAAAAAATCAATTCATCACACGATAAACATGATAAATTAAAGCATTTGTATGAGTTATCAGTTTTCTCTTTTCTTTTCTCTTTTCTCAAAAACTGGCTGAAAAATGTTTTCAATGTCTTAACTAGTCCTTTTCTTAAGGACAATTTTAATTTTACTTGTTTTTGTTTATTTCTATTGGATATTTAAAAAGTCTCTAATTTACAGTGTGGTTGCCAGAATTAAACTGTATAAATACAGATTTTACAGCAATTATGCGCAAAATTTGGTAGAAATACAGTAAAATCTGTACTTATACGTTAAAATTCTGGTATTTTACCGTAAATTGGAGCCGTTTTATTTTACAGACCAGTGTTAAATTTTATTAGAAATTAATGTTTCTTGAACTTTAAAAATGCTCTTGCATTATTTTGCTTTTGGCATTATATTACTTGACAATTTATCGCAATAATTTATCAATTTATCGTCCTGCAGAGTTTATCGTGACAGGCTTGTGTGTGAATGAAAAAATATACAATTTAAACATGTTTTTTTTCCTCATTTGCTTCATTTTTTGCTGTCATCTTAACCGATTTCATCTTCTGCAGGAATTCATCAAAAACTCACAAAATATGACAAAAACTTCAAATCTGAAACTGAAACCTCCTACAGGATGTGTCAGGATCTAAGGGGTGGAAACCTTGACGGCTGCGGAGGCGTCACCTGTCTTGTGGCGGTGATGATGGCGGTGGTGGCGGAGGTGGTGCTGGGCGGAGATGTGGACGTGTTGGGCCAGGACGTCGGCCAGCCGGCCCGCGGCCGCCCCGCTGCCCCCGCTGCGGGTGGAGGAGGAGGAGGAGGAGGCGGTGGAGGAGGTGGTGGTGGTGGAGGAGTGGACCGCCCGGCTGATCCAGTGCTCCATGCTGATGCTCCCCTCCCTGCTGGACGACGTTCCTCCGCCTCCTCCGCCGTCCTCTTCCTCTCCGTCTCCTACGTCCTCGTCGCCCTGACCTTCGCCCTCCGATCCAGAGGAAGTGTCTGAGGAAGAGAGACAGGAAGAGAGACAATCAGAGAAGCTAATGCTAATCAACTCTGGGTCATCCACTAAGTTTGATTTTTTATGTCTGATAAAAACTCACAAGTCTGAGATAATGAAAAAATTAAAAAGGTGCATTTTTATTGAATAATTTAAACGTCTACTCTCAGTTTTGATTGTGGCTAAAATACAGAATCACAGTTTTATGGAGAAACATGTTCATTGTGTCTAAATCTGTCTGTAAACATCATATTTTTACATTTCAAAGGATTCAAATGAAGAATCTTCCAGAATATACTTCCTTCTGTTACACTGCAAAAACTCAAAATATTACCAAGGTCTTGTTTCTAGTGGAAATTTATTAACACACTTGAAAAAAGACAAAACTAACTTACAAGTAACGTTTCAGAAAGAGCTTGTTTTAAGTGAAATATTAATTAATATTAATAAGAAAGTACTTGTTCCACTGTCTGTAAAAACAAAATGGAAGCTGCATGGAGGGAATAATTCAGTCTAATATTAAAATATTGATATTAATATTTAACATTTCATATTAGTGCCACTCTGTCTTCCAAAACCAACTGCAGTAGGATCATTTGCACATCTATAGAGTAAAGTAAAAATCATTATGAATAATCGTTTTGAATCAAAAATAATCGTTGTTAAATCGAATCATGAAATAGTAAAATATTCCCACTAATATCACATAAAATTACATATTACTTTCTGCCTGAAAAAAATCCTGTTTCATGCTGATTTACACCAGGAGGCAATGAGTTTTAATTGTAATGTAAGTAAATGAAAGTAGGAAAAAACAGGAATGAGCTGGATATGAAGTCACTGTGATACCAAAATATTTAAATATGTTATAACTGACGTTATTTGGCATGATGAGCCAATTAAAAACATCTGCAGCACTATTGAGAGCATAAATGTCTGCCCTTAAAGGAAAAGGATCGATGCATTTCACTGAAGACTGTCTCTTCTTTTAACAGATCCAGGAAGCCTGCAGTCAATTCTGGCAGCTGAAAATCTTCTCCTTTTTTATAGTTAAAAAAAAACAAACACTAAAATACGACCCGAGGGCCTTTGGATCATCTCCATTTGGCCTTCGAAATCCTCAAACGAGAACAAAGAAACTTTAAATAAATAAACCAGCAGAATGTTAATAAATCTTGAGGCAAATAAAAGCTGATGATCTCCAACAAGAACCAGAATGAGCCTCAGGTTTTCTTCACCAGGTTTGAGTTTATTAACGGTGAACGAATCAGAAGAACAAAGTGGACGAAGACGCTTTTCAAAAAACAAACTGCAAACTTGTTTTCTGCAGCAAAGAAATGCCCTGAAGTTCAATACTTTGTGGCATTATCAGCATTAAATAAGTGAGTGTGGTCCACTTCCTGTTACCTGCAGTTGCTATAAAAATGCTTTATATAGCAAACGTGACTTAAAAGAAACCTGACTTTGTAACGCAACGCCCTGAAACTTTCCCAACATGGATCCTCTATTAACCCTTTAATGACGTTTTTACCACCGTTTCACTAAGAAGCAGCTCCAATAATGAGCTCAGCAGTTACACCAAGTGTTTGCTAATTGCTGCTGGCTAGTCTGAAGGAGCTCGGTAGGGGAGGAGCTGTGCCTAGAAGGCGGGGCTAGGTCCACCCAGGTGTTTTGTACAGCTGAATGATTGCCATGGAGATTTAAGGATTTCTCAAACATGAATGAAAAAATCAAAGCAACAGGAGTGATGACAACAAGGAGTAAGGTTTGTTTTTGATGAGGGAATGACATTATGACATTATATAAAGATAAAATAAAGTAATAGTGCCACTTTAAGGTTTTGTATTACAGCTGTGTTTCCATCCACTTGTCAAGTGAATTTTGAACAAAACATTTTAGGTTTTTGCAAAATAGAAAAAAAAAACTGCTACATCATAACTTATTCGGTAAATGTTTCCATCTCCCCTTTAGCACATAAACTCTTTTTGAAAAAAAGAAAAAAGCAAACTCCACCGAAAAAAACATTTTTTGTGAAATTGAGATCATTTTGAATTTCTATCTACCTTTTCAAATTTGATACTTCAAAATAATGCAAACATGTTTAGTTTTGACAAAAAAGTTTTATTTACATATTCAAACTGGCTGGCCTAAACTCATTAATATGAATGGAACAATCTTAGTTTGCATTACAGCAATCAAACAATTTTACTGATCATCACTAATCATGTTTCCACCGATATTCAATTATTTTTTGGTCTGACTTTGAGGTAGGAACTCCTCCTAACCATCACCCTAATATTTATTTCCCTCCCTCGATTGTCAGATTCAGGTTGGGCCACTCCCAAAACTACAACAACCATGTGAACTTTGGGCCACAACTGTATGAATAATTTTGGGTAGCTTAGTTTTACCTGGTGGTGTGTAGGCGTCCATGGAGGTCTGGACCACCAGCGACCGGCGCTTAGACGGCATCGGCACCGCCATTTTTCTTTCCTTATGCTTCGCCAGGGCCGCCTGCACGGCCTCCGTGTGCACATCTGGAAACACATTCACAATAATTTGGTTTTACAGTGAAGAGGACAAATAGAAGAAGTAAAAATCTGGCAGCTTTAGTAGACAAAATGGACTCAGATTTTTCAAGAAGATTTATCATATTAATTTTAATATTTCTGAGTTTTTCTTGCAAATTTACAGCTTTTTGAGCTTAGAAAAAAGACTTTTAATTAATTAAAAAAACAATTTTTGAAGATTAATTGGAAAAATTCTGGGGGGATGGGGGGTCCTTGCAAATTTACAAATTTTTGAACTCAGAAATGTCTTTTTTTTTTCCTTTAGAAAATCTCAGATATTAATTTTAAAATTTCAGAGCTTTTTTCTTGCACATTTTTTACTTTTAGAGCTCAGAAATGTCCAAGTTTTTTTTATTCTGATATTAATCTCAATATTTGAGTTTTCTTTCAAATTTACAACTTTCTGAGGTTAGAAATTTCAAAGTTCTTTCTAGAAAATTTCTAAGATTAAACTGAAATTTTCAGATGTTTTTTTAAGGGCAAATTTACATCTTATTGAACTCAGAAAGTTCTTTTTGTTTTGAAAGAACATTTCTGAGATTTTNAAGAGAAAATCCTCTGTAATGAAAATTATCTCAGAAAACAAAACAAGTTAAAGATTACATTTTGAGGCTTGGATTCCATGTTTCTGCAGTTCTGAAGGAGAAACATTTGAAGCTGGATAATAAAAACCCAGAGCTGCCAGAGCTTCACTCCAACAGTAAAACAGCCGTCCATCAGAACATAAATAACGCCGAACCTTGAGTCATTCATCAGCACTTTGCAGTAAAGCCGTTCCCTCAGCTGAAGCCACAAATTAAAGCTCCAAGATCTGAGACAGAGCGGGCCGGATGTGAGGGAGTGGACAGGTAGAAGACCTCCATAACTTCAGATATAACACCGGTTATAACTCAAACACATCTTAAAACCTTCAGAAAAGGCCTGAACATTTAAAAATCAGCTCTAAATTATCTCCGGTCATGACAGAGTCAAAGGTGAACAGAAATAACCTCCAACAAAAACAACCGGATTATTTCTGGCTCATCTAAAACTGTTTAATTTGAACAAGTGGCTCTTTGGACCTTATAAAATGACTCTTAATAAATTTGGCTAAAGATAACACAGACTGAACTAATGTTTTGAAACGTATAACAACAAATAATGGAAAGATAAAACTCACTTTCTACAAAATAAGTATTTTTAGATTTATTTTTGTCATTAAGATGGAAACTGTGCATTTTTTAACATAGTGGATGTTATTTCTCAAAACAGAAATAAAACAGTGGTTATTTAAAAAATAGATTTCCTAGATACTTATAATAATTAATTATAAATAGCCTTTTTCAAAACATTTGTGGGTCTGAACGTGTTTCATTTAAATGGACTGAGGCCCAAAATGTCTCTGGATTGTAAAAGTTGCCGACTCATCGGGGATGCATGAAAACTAAAATGTTTTATCAATCAAATATCTGTATAATCCCAAATTACATCCATGTAAAGAGAAGTCACTGAATGCTATTTGTTGATATTTTAACAGATTTACTGCAAAAACAAAATTTTACCACATTTTTTGATCTAGTTATTGTGCAAATATCTTAAAATATTTTTAAATAAAACAAAATTAAGTTATAGACAACCTTTCAACAAGATATAGGAGTTTAGTTTAGGTAAATAAATCCTTGATATTGATGAAAATGTACTGGGTCCACTGGCAGATTATTTCATGGTGGAAATATCTTAAGTGAAATAATTGCCAATATCAAGTTATTATTAGCTTAAATCATTTGCCTATTTCTTGCAGATGTTACTTGTATGTTGGCACGATTAAAATATAATTAAAATAAGAGATTTTCACTATAAAATAGATTACAAATACTTGGTAAGGCTTTGTTTTTTTTGCAGTGTTTTTAACTCAACTAGTCTCTAAGTCCCATCTCACCACCTGTTTTTCTTGTTTCATTTATCCGAGGTCGGCTGAGTGCTTTTACGTCAAGGTCTCGATGCTTTTCTGCTGCTTCTGCCTCCCTGGAAACAACTTTCCACTAATTTCAGCCAGCAGGGAAGAGTGACGCAGGAAATCAGCGGGAATGAGCTCCAAACAAACACAGACACCAGCAAACGAACGGCGTGCGCAGAACCACCACCGCATGCTGGCGGGGTGGAGCTGGCAGGAAGCTCTGTGCAGTATCTCCAGAGCTGGAGACCGACCGCGCCGGCGTGACAACAAGCAAACGTCTGCCAGCGTGTTTAGTCATGACGCTGCCACAGCAAGAGACAGGAAAAAGGTGGCAACAGGAGCTATGGAGCCGCTGCAGGGCAATTTATACCTGCCCTGAAATCATTTTCTGCCCTTCTGTTTTCTGGTGGCAAGCGAAAAGCTAACAGTTTAGTAAAACCCTTCAATACAGGGACTTGCAAAAGCAATAACCCTTAAACTTTCTCTTATTTAAAAATATTACAACCAAGAATTTCCAATTGTATGATGTGGTAGACCATTATTGTGAAGTGAAAGATAAACAAGGTGTTCTATCACTTTTAGGGCACCTGCACTAACTTAAACTTAGAGTAAGATAATGCTAATGCGCTAAACCAATATTCTAATTAGCAGAAGCTAATAAAAAAGCACCTAACCCTAAAAAACGCCTGTTTTAATAGTTCAAACACCAGATAAACCTCATAATGCATCAGTTCGCACAGAGGAAACAATCTTAGCACTAACAGTCTTCCATATCTCGGCGTTTTGGGGTTCAGCCAATCAGCATCAAGAAAATGAATGGGGCTCCAGGATTGGCTGTTTTGCGAAACGCCAACCAATGGCAAGTAGCATTGCTGCTACGTATTAAAGCTTCCTAAGCTGCATTTTTCTTCAAATATTTACAAAAGAATCCAAAAATAGACAAATTTTCAGCAAATAATTTAGAGTTATGTTAGGAAAAAAATTTGAACAGCTGATATTCCACTGTAACAAAATGTGCAAAGAGTTCAAGAGGTGTGAATATTTTGTTAAGGCACTATATGAACACATCCCAGCATTCAACACAATCTGGAATGGTAATTTTCAGAGTTAAAAGTGGATTTAGACATATGAAAGAAGGATGAATTTGTCCAAAACGTTATTGTCAACACAGATATAAAAGAAGGAAAACATGCAGCTGAAGTGCTTTCTTGTTTAAATACTACATCAGATGTTTTGAGTCTGTTTTCACTGAGAAATAACATTATTCTAATGTGTGACGTCACAAACTGGAGCGTTTCGATCAAACAGGAAGCAGGCTCACTGTTAAACCTGCATTTACACCCTGTACACAGGGACATAAATACCAGTTCCCATCCAACACTCCCAGTTAACACCAATAAACATAAAAGCCTGAACAGTAAGCCCACCCAACTCCCTCATGAAAGCAGATCCACTCACTTTTATTAGAAAGCTCGACTGCAAACAGCTAAAAATAACCTGGAGGGAGGCTGCTGCGAAACCGAGACCTTCAAAACGTCCTGATGGGTTTTAACTCCGGTAAAAAACAACATGAAAATGGCCAGTTTATTATTCTGAGCCGGAAAGTGGAAAGAATATCAATTTACCACAAGAGTGCACCGACTGAACGGGTTCACTCTGTAATTCAAGGGCAGATTTAAACTTGGAAACTACAAATTAAAATTAACTTTTTGGGTTCATCAAAATCTTTGGTGTCATTTAAGTTTAATCTGATATAAATGAGTTCTTTCAGGAGGAATGGGACAAACTTTAAGTGAACACTTGCAAGAAGACTGACATTCTGGCAATATGTTCCTGTGTTATCTCACTAAGAATTACACTAAAATATTATTTAATTTTTATGGTCTGTACCCACTTGATAGTCCTGTAGGTTCGGTTGGATTGGGGACCCACTTTGCTAAATTTGATGCATTTTCAGCTGCTGAGATTCTCTTTCTCACTGCACTGAGTCAAACAAACCAAATTAATTAAAAAGCTGTTCCCCTCCTTGCCTGTGGGGGCGCTGCAGCAGGAACCACTGAAGGAACAACATGAAAACCTCAGAAAGAGACACTGAACGCAACTTCTTTCTTCACAAAATCTAAACAAAATTGTAGCGGCAGATTTCAGCGGCTGGAGGATTTCTCTTTTGTCTTTGGTTGAGCCATTTCTCCTGCTAGCGCTAGCCTAGCATGTTTGTTTTGGTTGTATTTACCCAGAATGCCCTGAGCTGTAGTCTGCTTCCTGTTTTAGAAGCGGTCTCCGGTCCACTTGGTGATCACATTGGCATTCGAACCGCACCAGAGTTCACTTCAACCGAACCGAAACCGACTTTGTAGGCAGACCAGAGTTTGATTACATAACGTGGTAATCCTACATCTACTCTGTCTTCTCAGCTAGTAGCTGAAAGGTCCGACACAAAAACATTACTTGACTTATTAACTGAGTTTACTGCACTGTCTGATAACCAGGATCAACAGCAGTTTAATGTTTGTTTGGGTTTAAATTACTTTAGTTTGCAAAACTCCCAGGTCAGAATTTGAACTCATGACCACAGCAAATACAAATATTTTTTTGGTAATAAAGTTACACAAAAATGGCTAAGAGTCATTAGGCCTGTTGCAATAAGCAAAAAATCAATTCATCACACGATAAACATGATAAATTAAAGCATTTGTATGAGTTATCAGTTTTCTCTTTTCTTTTCTCTTTTCTCAAAAACTGGCTGAAAAATGTTTTCAATGTCTTAACTAGTCCTTTTCTTAAGGACAATTTTAATTTTACTTGTTTTTGTTTATTTCTATTGGATATTTAAAAAGTCTCTAATTTACAGTGTGGTTGCCAGAATTAAACTGTATAAATACAGATTTTACAGCAATTATGCGCAAAATTTGGTAGAAATACAGTAAAATCTGTACTTATACGTTAAAATTCTGGTATTTTACCGTAAATTGGAGCCGTTTTATTTTACAGACCAGTGTTAAATTTTATTAGAAATTAATGTTTCTTGAACTTTAAAAATGCTCTTGCATTATTTTGCTTTTGGCATTATATTACTTGACAATTTATCGCAATAATTTATCAATTTATCGTCCTGCAGAGTTTATCGTGACAGGCTTGTGTGTGAATGAAAAAATATACAATTTAAACATGTTTTTTTTCCTCATTTGCTTCATTTTTTGCTGTCATCTTAACCGATTTCATCTTCTGCAGGAATTCATCAAAAACTCACAAAATATGACAAAAACTTCAAATCTGAAACTGAAACCTCCTACAGGATGTGTCAGGATCTAAGGGGTGGAAACCTTGACGGCTGCGGAGGCGTCACCTGTCTTGTGGCGGTGATGATGGCGGTGGTGGCGGAGGTGGTGCTGGGCGGAGATGTGGACGTGTTGGGCCAGGACGTCGGCCAGCCGGCCCGCGGCCGCCCCGCTGCCCCCGCTGCGGGTGGAGGAGGAGGAGGAGGAGGCGGTGGAGGAGGTGGTGGTGGTGGAGGAGTGGACCGCCCGGCTGATCCAGTGCTCCATGCTGATGCTCCCCTCCCTGCTGGACGACGTTCCTCCGCCTCCTCCGCCGTCCTCTTCCTCTCCGTCTCCTACGTCCTCGTCGCCCTGACCTTCGCCCTCCGATCCAGAGGAAGTGTCTGAGGAAGAGAGACAGGAAGAGAGACAATCAGAGAAGCTAATGCTAATCAACTCTGGGTCATCCACTAAGTTTGATTTTTTATGTCTGATAAAAACTCACAAGTCTGAGATAATGAAAAAATTAAAAAGGTGCATTTTTATTGAATAATTTAAACGTCTACTCTCAGTTTTGATTGTGGCTAAAATACAGAATCACAGTTTTATGGAGAAACATGTTCATTGTGTCTAAATCTGTCTGTAAACATCATATTTTTACATTTCAAAGGATTCAAATGAAGAATCTTCCAGAATATACTTCCTTCTGTTACACTGCAAAAACTCAAAATATTACCAAGGTCTTGTTTCTAGTGGAAATTTATTAACACACTTGAAAAAAGACAAAACTAACTTACAAGTAACGTTTCAGAAAGAGCTTGTTTTAAGTGAAATATTAATTAATATTAATAAGAAAGTACTTGTTCCACTGTCTGTAAAAACAAAATGGAAGCTGCATGGAGGGAATAATTCAGTCTAATATTAAAATATTGATATTAATATTTAACATTTCATATTAGTGCCACTCTGTCTTCCAAAACCAACTGCAGTAGGATCATTTGCACATCTATAGAGTAAAGTAAAAATCATTATGAATAATCGTTTTGAATCAAAAATAATCGTTGTTAAATCGAATCATGAAATAGTAAAATATTCCCACTAATATCACATAAAATTACATATTACTTTCTGCCTGAAAAAAATCCTGTTTCATGCTGATTTACACCAGGAGGCAATGAGTTTTAATTGTAATGTAAGTAAATGAAAGTAGGAAAAAACAGGAATGAGCTGGATATGAAGTCACTGTGATACCAAAATATTTAAATATGTTATAACTGACGTTATTTGGCATGATGAGCCAATTAAAAACATCTGCAGCACTATTGAGAGCATAAATGTCTGCCCTTAAAGGAAAAGGATCGATGCATTTCACTGAAGACTGTCTCTTCTTTTAACAGATCCAGGAAGCCTGCAGTCAATTCTGGCAGCTGAAAATCTTCTCCTTTTTTATAGTTAAAAAAAAACAAACACTAAAATACGACCCGAGGGCCTTTGGATCATCTCCATTTGGCCTTCGAAATCCTCAAACGAGAACAAAGAAACTTTAAATAAATAAACCAGCAGAATGTTAATAAATCTTGAGGCAAATAAAAGCTGATGATCTCCAACAAGAACCAGAATGAGCCTCAGGTTTTCTTCACCAGGTTTGAGTTTATTAACGGTGAACGAATCAGAACAACAAAGTGGACGAAGACGCTTTTCAAAAAACAAACTGCAAACTTGTTTTCTGCAGCAAAGAAATGCCCTGAAGTTCAATACTTTGTGGCATTATCAGCATTAAATAAGTGAGTGTGGTCCACTTCCTGTTACCTGCAGTTGCTATAAAAATGCTTTATATAGCAAACGTGACTTAAAAGAAACCTGACTTTGTAACGCAACGCCCTGAAACTTTCCCAACATGGATCCTCTATTAACCCTTTAATGACGTTTTTACCACTGTTTCACTAAGAAGCAGCTCCAATAATGAGCTCAGTAGTTACACCCAGTGTTTGCTAATTGCTGCTGGCTAGTCTGAAGGAGCTCGGTAGGGGAGGAGCTGTGCCTAGAAGGCGGGGCTAGGTCCACCCAGGTGTTTTGTACAGCTGAATGATTGCCATGGAGATTTAAGGATTTCTCAAACATGAATGAAAAAATCAAAGCAACAGGAGTGATGACAACAAGGAGTAAGGTTTGTTTTTGATGAGGGAATGACATTATGACATTATATAAAGATAAAATAAAGTAATAGTGCCACTTTAAGGTTTTGTATTACAGCTGTGTTTCCATCCACTTGTCAAGTGAATTTTGAACAAAACATTTTAGGTTTTTGCAAAATAGAAAAAAAAAACTGCTACATCATAACTTATTCGGTAAATGTTTCCATTTCCCGTTAGCACATAAACTCTTTTTGAAAAAAAGAAAAAAGCAAACTCCACCGAAAAAAACATTTTTTGTGAAATTGAGATCATTTTGAATTTCTATCTACCTTTTCAAATTTGATACTTCAAAATAATGCAAACATGTTTAGTTTTGACAAAAAAGTTTTATTTACATATTCAAACTGGCTGGCCTAAACTCATTAATATGAATGGAACAATCTTAGTTTGCATTACAGCAATCAAACAATTTTACTGATCATCACTAATCATGTTTCCACCGATATTCAATTATTTTTTGGTCTGACTTTGAGGTAGGAACTCCTCCTAACCATCACCCTAATATTTATTTCCCTCCCTCGATTGTCAGATTCAGGTTGGGCCACTCCCAAAACTACAACAACCATGTGAACTTTGAGCCACAACCGTATGAATAATTTTGGGTAGCTTAGTTTTACCTGGTGGTGTGTAGGCGTCCATGGAGGTCTGGACCACCAGCGACCGGCGCTTAGACGGCATCGGCACCGCCATTTTTCTTTCCTTATGCTTCGCCAGGGCCGCCTGCACGGCCTCCGTGTGCACATCTGGAAACACATTCACAATAATTTGGTTTTACAGTGAAGAGGACAAATAGAAGAAGTAAAAATCTAGCAGCTTTAGTGCACAAAATGGACACAGATTTTTCAAGAAGATTTATCATATTAATTTTAATATTTCTGAGTTTTTCTTGCAAATTTACAGCTTTTTGAGCTTAGAAAAAAGACTTTTAATTAATTAAAAAAACAATTTTTGAAGATTAATTGGAAAAATTCTGGGGGGATGGGGGGTCCTTGCAAATTTACAAATTTTTGAACTCAGAAATGTCTTTTTTTTTTCCTTTAGAAAATCTCAGATATTAATTTTAAAATTTCAGAGCTTTTTTCTTGCACATTTTTTACTTTTAGAGCTCAGAAATGTCCAAGTTTTTTTTATTCTGATATTAATCTCAATATTTGAGTTTTCTTTCAAATTTACAACTTTCTGAGGTTAGAAATTTCAAAGTTCTTTCTAGAAAATTTCTAAGATTAAACTGAAATTTTCAGATGTTTTTTTAAGAGCAAATTTACATTTTATTGAACTCAGAAAGTTCTTTTTGTTTTGAAAGAACATTTCTGAGATTTTTTTAGCTTAAAAATATTCTATTTTTTTCTAAGGAAGATTTTAAGATTCTTCTCAATATTTGAGATTTTTCTTGCAAATTTACAACTTTTTGAGCTCAGAAATTTCTGCTTTCTATCTACAATGACCCTAACATGTCATCTAAACAACAGATTTTAAAAAACAATGACGTATATGAAAACAAAACTGAAAGAGGAGAAAAACAGAGTATTGCTCTGTTAAAATGAGAATGTCTAACATGGAAACGTGCGATAATTTACCAACCACAAAGGATCTAAACCAAAATTCTCCAACAACATTCACTTGAAGTTCATTGCAAAACATTTAAATGTTATTTTCCAGGCAGAGTAAACATAAAAGACTTCCAGCTTTCTGCAGGAATCACCAGCGGGTTTATGACCCAGCCTTTATGAAGCAGCATTCCTTTTACAATCAACACCATGTTCCCATTTTCTCACATCCAGTTTCGTACACAACCATCCCCCGGCTGACAGCAGCTCCCATGAGGCCTGGTGCTTTCCAACCAGATTAAGTTCAGGCAGAAGTAGACGAGGATGTTTTGTAAATGAGTGTTTCTAGCAGCGAGATAAAGTGTTCTGATTTAGCCACAGCTGGGTTTGTTTGAGAGGAGCCTGTTGTCTGCAGAAGGCAAACACGACGACAGACAGACGATACAGAGACCGTTTGCTCCATAATGACATAAGTGAGACATTAGTTAGGATGAATGCAGCTCTCAGATGTGTGTTTACTTGGCATGTGTGTGTGCTTTTGTAGGGGAAGGGAGGTAATTTCAATCTCAATTGAACTTTTATTGTCTTGTTGTTGACTGAGGTTGACTGCAGAGTGCGTAGAAGTGAGTTTGTTGTTAAAAATGTCCCACTGGATTTTCCCTTTCCATATAATACCTAAAAGATTTTTGTCCCCAATTAAGATTGAGATTAAACTCATCTTTAGCATCTAAGCTCAAAATAATAGTGTTGCAGGTATTTCATAAAAGCCAAAAACATCACCAGCTCTAATTTACCATTTATTTTGAATGAGATTCACTGACAGATCCACAGCTTCTAAAAACAACCCAAGTGCTTCAAAGAAATAATAAATAAATAAAAGACCCAACTGGTTTTTGGCAATAAGTTCATGTAAAACATGAGTTTTTTCAAAAACTTCTGGAATGTGACGTTACCTAGCAACGTATGGCCTATACAAAACATGCTCACCACATTTTGAGCTCCTTTCAGAATGAAAAGAGCCTCTTGTCACTTTAAATCCACACAACACAAAGTTTACACTCGCAAGTGAAAATGGCTGTGAACCCACACGCAATTATACAGCTCTGCATCTTCGAAAAGCAAAATTAGAGTCTCCTGCACTAACAACAAGAATGTCTTTTTCAGTAGCCATTGTACAGCGCTTACAGCAGTAAAACCAGCTGACCAAACATACTGGAGCTCAGCTTGGGTTGCTAGGTAATGGGCCTGGCCATAAAATACTAACTTGTTGCAATAAACAGCTGGGTGTTTTTTTAGAAGCAGTATAAATCCAAAACGAAGCATAAAAATTTGAAAAATTAGAATTTTGCATAAAAGGTTCTCTTTACAAAAAGGTCATATTATCAGATCATTAAACGGTTACTCTGTTTTCAATCAGAGTAATCTATGAAAGTCAGACCAATTGGGTTTGTTTGATAATTGAACAGCAACCAATGAAATAACTCATCTGAAAGCAGCAGCAGTCCAGATGTTTATCTACCTGATCTGTAGCGTTCATCCCTGGAGCCCGACGACCGCCGGCGGTTGTAACGGGACGAGGAGGAGGGGGTGACTGGTGTTCTCCTCTCCTGGCCCATGGAGGGATCCATTCCTGGAACAGTCAGGTGTGATAATGAACATTATTAGAATTTACAGATTCATTTGGCAAGTTTTAGACTCTGAAAAGTGGAAATAGAAAAAAAAACTGAAAATATCAGTACAATACAGGGTTACGGTTTAACCAGTCTGTGTTGGTGTCAGGTGTGGAAACTTTCTGATCCACGATTAGTCATTAGAGGAACTATTAGAAGTCCTCTGAAACCCACAAGGAATGCAACAGCTCCAGGAAACCAAACTATTTAAAGAATTTAAACTCTTATTGCTTTGGAAGCTAATGCAATTATATCAAACAAATTAATGTCCAGTCAGTTATAAAAACACAACAGTACTTTATTATTGTTTATTTTAGTGGTGATACCCTCAAATATTTTGCTTAAGCATCCATAGATGTAGAAATAACTCCTTTGCAGACACCAATCAATAAGTCTGATTATAACCACCTAACTGCAACTGACAGCTACCACTTCTCCACAGCTGCTGATGATCTACGACCATCCGTCCGCGCCTCACACTTCCACCCTCGTCCGTCTTCATTAAAAGCTCTCAGAGCGCCTCGGAGAGCCGCTGTTGCTCGGGAGAGAAGCTAAAAGTTGATTAGCCAAGCGTTTAATGACTACCAGGCAGCAGAGGAATCAGTCTGGGAAACTCCTCGCTCTCTTGTTTCCTCTGGTGTGGGTGGATGGATGGATTCCCCTCTTCTCCAGAGTCAGAGTAGCTTCTTCTCCAGAGTCAGAGTAGCTGCCCTTAGTTTTCCTTATCCAAGCAGACTGCTATGGTCTACACAAAATATTTTCAATGCATTATTTGCACAAAACCAATCTTAAATAATGACATTTCAGTATGCTCAGTCCTAATTTCAGAATAAGCTATTTTAGGGCCTCTTGTCACTTTAAATCCAAATGAGCTGCTGCTGGCCACGTCCCCCAACTCAACATTGAGTGCAAATGTAAACAGATACATCTTTGAAAAGCAGACATGGAGCCTCCTGCACAAACAAGAATTCAGCAAGTGGTTTCTGGATGCTGAGTCAACAACAAAACACTCATCTCTTCCAGCAGCCATTGTACAACGCATACAGCAGTAAAACCAGCTATCTAAATGGGCTGGAGCTATGCTTGGGTTGCTAGGAAACGGCATGTTGCTGACCGAATGCGATTTAAAAATCATAAGGCTTTTGAAATGGCTCATTTTCCAGACACAAAAAACATGAATGCAATTCCAAAAAACAGCTTGGTGTAGTTTTTTTTTTTCCCTAGCACTTGAGCTGTTTTTAGAAGGAGTGGAAACCCAGAGTACAAAAACATGCAAAATGTGAATTTTGTATAATATGTACATTTTAAATATCGAATAGCAGTCAAATATATCCTGGTACACTGATCTTGTTATTTTTCTGTGTGTTAGAGTAGAGTCATCTTGACTCAAAGGTTTTTAAATCTAACAAAGCCAAAGAATTTCCAGTGAATAGAAGTCAGACACCTGATCACAGCTCATTACATTTATGACATCTGGTCTCTGTGGCACCTGAATGCATGATGCAGGGAAAAATTCCCAGCTGTCACACAGGTGACATTCTTTGCATACCACTACAGCCACTGCTGGGAAGTACAAGGAAGTAGTTCACTTGCTGCTATTAGTGTTTATGATAAAGAGTTAAGTGGCCATAAATAAACCTTTCAAGATGTGATGATGTATCTTCTAAGCAATCAATAATAATAAAAAAAGCATCCAGAATCGTGGTGGAGCAATTAATCATAATTAATCATGATTAATCGATTGCTAAATTAATTATCAATTATGTAGTAATTGATTAATTGCTAACTGGAGTATACAGACTTTGCCTTCTTTAGCTGAAGGTTCATCCCTTGCTTCAAACCAAAGCTGTGTTACTGCATTTTAGACAATAAAATGTTTGGATGTGATTTTTATTAGCAGTAGACAAGAAAAAAGTAGCTTCCAGTTTCATTGTGCTAACTTTTCCACAGGCCTTATTTCATCTGGACTAAAACACGTTTCTAGAGCTTCTGAAGCTCTCAGCTGGAGTGGCTGCATTATTCACGTTTTCTCGGATGAACGATGAAAGGAATGCCGAACAGCAACCTGAATGAATCATTAGTTCACTGAACACAAACACACAGCCTGTTCAGAAAGACAGAACAGTTTGTTAATGTTCTTCCACATAAAATTAATACTGCAATCATGGCCTTTTTATTCATTTACTTTATATATTCCTACGATGTACGTAAGAATATTTTGAAAAGGTTTTGTTTTGCAAATTAAAGGACTTTCCAGACATCAAGTTCTGGACCAAATCCAGACTGATGAACTGTTCTGAGCCGATTTGAGTAAGTTTACATTTTTCTGTCTTGAATCACAACCTGAACATTTTATCATATTTCGAGGAGCTGAAACTGGTTTTTGATGCTACATTCAATGTACTAGTTTTGAACAGTTATTATAGTGTAATAAAGAATCTCTCCTGTTATAAACTACATGATCGTTATAGCTATTTACAAGGAAACATTTTTATTTAGAAGTAAAAGAGGTGCTGATAGAAAAGTTAATGCTCTTTACTGCATAGGTTTGTGTGTGTGAATATTTCTATCTCAGCATGTAGATACTAAAGGAAAGATTTAACTTTTGACAAATGCAGAAACAAATATAAAGTGTTAAAATAAAGAATAACTGTAATTTTCTGCTCCAGTCCAAGTCTTTTATTTTGAAAATTATGAGGCAAAATAGCAACAGTTACAGAAAAACAAAAAAGAAGTGGTAACAGTCGAAAAAAGCAATAAATAAATTTTTAAAAAGCCTATGCCAAGCAGAAAACCAGTTGTGTAGTTTTATTGCAATAGTTTGAAATATTTTTCCATTTCATGAAGTAAAAATATAAAAAATGAATGTCAAAGTGTGAAATTAAAAATTCACCACAAGAGGCAAAATGACATAAGAGTCATTGATGAAATACAGAATGTCAAGTTGCTTCTTGTCACAGTTGACTGGACAGCTGACTTACTTTCATACACCACTTACTGGTCACATCCCAGTTTTAGTTCTGAAAGCCCAAAGTCTAAAACTCCCACTCTACACTAGTTTGCAGATCTCAGCAGTTGCTCCATCTGACAGCCAGAGTCCAACGTAGAGCGGCTCGGTGAATGTGGTCTTGACTCTGTGCAGGAGCGTCATGGTTTTAAAGACGCTGTAGAAATCCAGAATACCTGCTTTATAATCCAGGTACACTCCCACTCT
>NW_006799983.1:2895586-2964381 GCF_000485575.1 Poecilia formosa | reverse complement strand
ACTCCGGTTGTTAATAATTCTGGGTCCTGGAGGGTGTTGCCTGGGTTGTGTTTGTTGTCCTGTGTTTGTGTTTTTTGTTTTGTCTATGTACAGGTTATGGTGCTGTGGATCTGGAGCTGGCTATTTCTTCCTTGCCATCCCTCTCTTCACGCCTCCTGGCCTCCACAGTGTGCTGCTCTGCTGCTGGATTTCTTCCTATCCTTATCATGCATAATTGAGTTCAATTTTGCATCTTGTCACTTACACACCCATCAATATTGTTGCTAACTTTGTGTTTTGTGTTTCCGCAGGACCTAGGCTTTGTGTTTGTGTCTCTTTTCTATCATCTTTTTCTTCGGCCAGTCGAGGCAGACGGCTGCCCGTCCTGAGTCCGGTTCTGCTGGAGGTTTCTCTCAGCTCAAACTGAGATTTCCTCTCCACTGTCGCCATGTGCTTGCTCAGGATGGGGGATGTCATCAAATTGGTTTTATGACTGATTTGATGGGGTTCGCCGAGGACCCCTCCGGGGAATCGTCACCTTAACGTGGTGGAGGGGTTTGAGTACTCCAGTGATCCTGATGGCTATTATTATCTTATTTTATCGTATTTTGTTTTAACTTTTGCCATTAGAGACCCAATAGTTTCTAATGGCAAAGATGGCTTCAGGGGAGGGGTCAACCAAGAACGATTCAAATACTGTTTTCCCAATCAAATAAGAAGCTTTCAGCAGATATTTTGTTTAATTTTTCAGAAGGTTTATTACCATTTCTTCTTTTCCTCTTCACAATGAAAGTAATAAAACAAAGTTATTTGTTGAGCTAGGAGTCTTAGTTAATTGTGAGATATAGCAGTTGTTTTCTAAGTCTTTATGTAAAAGGTGGAATGAAGGAGGGAGGGAGAAGAAACTCAGAACATCAGTGAACGGTCCTTCTTGTGCATCTGTGCTGTCAGAGACTCTCTTGCAGAGACAAAGGAGGTTAAGACTTAGGAGGCTGGACTCTCTCACCCATCTACTCCCTCAGCTCTGACAGCTCTCCCACCGAGGCCCCTGGACACATGGACAGCAATTCTCCCAGCATACAGTGTGTTAAGTTCTCCTGAATCCCATCTCCTCCATGTGTCTGCTTCCTCTTTTTTCCCGTTCAGTCTCCTAGCCTTGCTTCAGTTTCTCTCCTTGTTTTTCTGTTCTTCCTCTTTTTCTTCTTTCTTTCTCTAATTGGTCTCCTCTGTGTTAGCCTAGACAGGCCTATTCATCATAGCACTATCCTTAGAGACAAACCCTTTGGGAGCAAAGGGGAGATAGACAGAGTCAGACCAGAGGGCGATGGGGTCTGCCGCTTGTCAAGCCACTTCCATCCTCTTTTTTCTCCCGTTTCATCCCTCTCCTCCTCCCTCCCTCGTCTTTCAGCATACAGTAGCGATGTCAGTTTTTTTGTTGAGGGTGGAGGAGGAGGGGGAATGTCGACACATTAGTTAGGCTATTAGTTCAACAAGCTGCTTCCATGCCTGTCAATGGTCCGACATCCATTCACACACACATACATACACACAAACCAAGATCTGACATTTGTAGCATGCAATATCTGTGAGTGAAGGGCTTTGAGTGATGGGCCGAGCAGCAAAAACATGGAAACCCGTGTCGTCACTTCAGACTGCTCAGAGAACCTCAACACAAGCACTTTGATCATGCCCTGCTCATTAGTACAACTGTTTTGTAGCTCTGTGAATTGTGTAAGACAGAGTGATCATGAACACGGATTGTGACGGAAAGGACAATGAGAAACATGTAGAGGTTCATTGTGGGAGGTTCAAAGGCCTTCTGTGAAAAGGTCAAAACAGATTTCTTTTGCTTTATGTGTGTCAGAGATTTTCACTTTATTAGATCTGCTGGCAACTTGACTGTGTGTGTGCTTGCCATGTGAATGGATTTTCAAAATACCTGCATCACTTGCAGAGTCATAAAACACACTATTGGAAGACAAAATAGTAAAGAAAAAAAAATAGAGATACTTTCACAAATTAAAGGTTCCTTTATCACTTTCATCTATTAAAACAACAGGTTCAGTTGTTTCCAGAAGGGGTTAACAGTCCCTCCAGTGTTTTATATGTCTGCCCTGGGGTTTCATTCCAGTGGGATAAACCCAGAGAACCTCAAAAGGGAGGCACCTAAGAAGCATCCTGAGCCTGAACCACTTTAACTGGCTCCATTCGACCACTTACAAAGTTGTTAACTTGGCTAGGCCAGTTGCTCAGGTTGCAAATGTTTGTGGGGATTTATTTGTTTGCATCTTTTATTTGCACACCACAGTGAATTAATAGAAATTAGCCTGTTGTTGCATTGGCAAACTACATTTTTATAATTTATGCTGTACACCAAGATTGCCTTCCGTGCTTATTTTTAACAGAATCAGTATATTACAAACTGGCTACATGGTTGGATAATCCTAATTCTTTTACAATACAAATTACTTAGTGTTCACATTTCTGATTTATGGCCTTATTAACTATCAATGATAAAGCAGGTTAATTTTATCAAGAGAGATTAGATTGTGCCACATCATGTCAAGTTGACAGGTCAGCGTAGAGGGAAGGAAGCTATCAATTAAATAAAATGTCAAAAGTTTGGATACATTTTACTTTTTTCAGATTTTGATACATTTTACAACCACAAATTTGTATATATTTTTGATTTATGGTTTTATTTATTAATGCAAGTTGCAGATAACAATGAAGACCTATTGATGACTATATATTTTTACCTAACACTTAAAAATATTAAGAGTTTCAAGGTGTGTGAATACTTTTGAAAGCAACTGGATATAACATTTGAAACGGATATATCTGATTTTAATACATTTTTTTCGTTCATGAATTTTACATGCAATTTATTGCAAGTGTGACTTCAATACAGTCATAAATGCACTCTATGTTACCCATCGTGCATATTTATGTGCAATTATTTATTTTAAAGACCAACTTATTTATATTGGAGTTCAATTTGCTGTGTCCATTGTCTGCTCAGGATGTAGTTTTTCCTGTGTATTTCATCACATTTTCTGAGTTTCTGTTGTGTTTCACAGATCTGCAAAAAAAAAAAGCATAATGAGCACCATGATTATAGAATGAAGAAAACACATGAAAATTATACCCATCATAAAACTGATTATCAAAATCNTTTGCAGAACTGCAAATGCAAAGAAAGTCATGAATATGTCGTCTCATTTCACTCTTTGTTCCTTTTCCTCTCAGTTATTTGTCGGATTCTTTCTGCTTTGCCTCCTGCTTAATTTATATCTCTTTTTCTAATACATCTTCAGCATCTCTTCCCATTTTCTCTCCTGCATGAGGTCCTCTTCGCTAATCATCTCAAGCCCAATTATACTGAGTTGGACCCGCACCTCCTCTCTACAGGGGCTCAGGAGGGCCAAAATATACAGACGCTGACTGACGTTAATTTGCATGACTTCTTGGCCTCCATAAGTACCGCTGTTGTCTGTCTTTGGCTGTTTCATGGGAAGCCATGTGAGGGGGGAGATGAAAGGAGGAGAAGAGGTAAAAGGTGTTAGCTGTTATGTAATCTGAACCTACAACAGGAGCGCACAGAGAGCAGAGGGTGTCCTACTGCTTTAAACAAGTTCCAAATTAGTGAGACGATTTATATGACAAATGATACACCAGCTCACACTGACATTGTTTGTGAATATTTGGACAAACCACTGAGGACGATTCTCTCTAAAAAACATGGGCATCTGCAACAGAAAGGTTGAAAATGAAAATAATGTCATGGCTCAGGCTGCAGGTTGATTGTAATGTTTCTATGGAAAATAAAGAGAGCTGAACATAAATATCTGAAAACCTTCATGAGCTAAAGCAATGGTATCAATAAGAACAGCATCACATTCTTCCACTATGATTTAAGTGATAAACTCCTGCAGACGATGACAACTTTAGGTTGTTGCTGCCAAACAAGTGAAAGCATCCTTTTCTTACTATGATTCTTTAAAATCTTAGTTTTACATTTCTAATCTTTGTTCTACTCAAAGCATTTTCATAAAAAAAATATCATGTTCCAGATAGAGTAAAATTACGAAACCTGTTCCACTGGTAGCTAGAATTAAATAATTTCACTGAGAATCTTTTTGTAGCAATCTACCCGTCTCTGAAGCCTCCGTCTTTCTTTTGTCAGGAATCTGCATTGTTGAGGCGTGGTCATTCTTCTCTCTGTTCAGGAGCTGCTGGTCTCCACTGGAGGGCAAGCCGGAGATCTGGACCTGCAACTGATGGCTCACAGGGCAGAGCCCGAAGTTGTACCTGTTCTGGTCATCAGCAGGAGGATAAGAGGAGCTGACACTCTTCACCGCGTCGCTGAACTAAATGTGTGAGGTTTAAACAGACTAAACTTTCTTTGAATTGAAGATGTTAGAATGCTGTGCTCCTGATCTGATATGCCTGTAAGATTAGCTATTTTAGAAGACGGTTTCTTCAGTTTGTATTGCTCAATTGCAATAGTTGAATTAAGTGATATTGTCAATATTGCTATAACATTTCTGTCTGTTCAAATATAGTTAAAAAAACAAACACACAACCTCCCACATTGTTGCTTTTTTCCTCTTGATGAACCTTCCCCCCCCATAAAAACAAATTCAGAATGAAATCATTACTTAACAACTTAAGATGAGCTTAAGAACATTTTATTTGTTTGGAGCTTCCCAAGTATTGATTGCTGTTGTAAAAGATGACAAAAACGAACCACATATATGCCAGAGACAACAACAAGGACTATTAAGCTTTTTGTTTTGTTTTTTCCTGGTTGGTGTAACCTTGATGGTTGGAATACAGATAAAGTTAAAAGGTCGTCTTCAGTGTTAATCCTCCACCCTGTGATGCATTCTTCCACACTTTTACAGGGCATCCGTTTGTTGGCAAAGAACCAAAGTAAAGTCACACACACACACACACAGGAGTTGTTTCTGTTTCAGTGATCTGGGCAGACACCCAATCTGCGGACAGCAGCGCCTATGTCTCAAGCTGGGGATGTGCTGTTTTCTGTGTGTGCGGCGTGTTGTTGCCATGTCGTGGCTTGTGTCCTATTATCACCCCTCTCCCACTTCCTTCTCTCCGAAGCACAGACACACACACACACACACACACACCGCCTCTCAAAGACTCGGCCAACAGCCAAGACTGCAGCACCGGGAGGCTAAACTCACTCTGATTTGTGAGGTGACAAAAAGGAGGGAAAGAGATCAACTGTTCACTTTTGTGTGTTGCAAAGAAAAGAACCAACATTTAAGTAAACGCCTAAATGTTGATCAAATAACTCTCTCAGAGCATTTAACTTCCAAAAAATTATTTTTATTCTGAAGGACCAATAAAATTATGGCAAATATTTACAAATAGTTACTTCTCAGTTTCACATTACTGATACATAAATGGAATAATTCACCAACAAACAGTCACTCTGGTGGACAGATGGACAGGTACACAGACTGAGTATGAAGAGATGCATCAAGCAGACTGTAATTCAAAATTTCACAGTAAAAATCAAAGCCAGGAAATTAAATAACCATAATATAACCATGAAAATAGAAAACATAAGCCTTTTAACAAAGTCACCATTTATTTCCGGCTTTCGGGATAAAACCAGTTACTAGTCGGGGGCAAAAAGTAAAACGAGGGTTGTTGAGAAATCAAGTGATATGATATCTTTGGCAAAGTCGCACTGCAGTAAAATACATTCAAATATTAAGACAACACACGACACACAGAGAGAAAAAACACCAAGATTTGTTTGCAACTACTAGAAAATTGAATAAAAAACATACACATTTTCATAAAGAAGCATTTCACTTTTTTCTCAAACCATCCCCTCCAGAATATTCAAAGGCAATACTTCATTTTATGTATCTGTAAGTCTTTTCTGCCCTTTCTTATGTTTTTGTACAAGAATCGAATATTTAAAACAGGCATCACAGGCTTTGGTGAATGTTAACGGATATGTTTTCTTTTAGTTGTGTTTGTATTTTGAAGAAAGGAAAATATTGAAACCAAATTTATTCCTTGTCTTTGCATCACAATGTATTTCTGTATTCCTGTGTTTTTTGTTCATACTTTTTTATTATTATTTTTAGCCAAAAACACAGATAGAAATATCTCCTCAACAGCCTAAATAGGAAGCCATGGACACACACACACACACACATACGCACACAAGCATACACACAAAATCAACATAATATTAAAACAACTCCAGATTGTTACACAAAAGGCCACAGTAAGGTGAGAACTCATGTATCTATTTCTTCTTTTGATTGAAACAGCTGCTTAAGTCAGGTTTTTGTAGGCTGATTCGTGCGCATTAGTTCTCTTCCACAGTTGAATAATATAAAGATGTAGGGAACTCTGTAACGCTTCAGTGTGAGATCTGTCTGAAGCCTAGTTATATCAGCAAGCATGGAACAGATTGTGCCACTAATTGCTGTCAAGATGTGATGCTGAATTCCCCTCTGGTTTGGGATTCATATTGAGATACAGTCGAGCAGTGCACACTTGGTGGAAAATCATAATTTAAAAAAAACAAAAAAAAAACAACCTGATTTGCATTTATTTCTGCCTCTGATTTGACTTGGAGCTGGATTCAAAATAACGGATGTTATCTATTTTAGAGAAGACTGAATTCAGGGCTGGATTTTTGTTTGTTTGATCTGAAGCAGGTTTTGAATGTTTTCTTTTTTTTTAACCCTCTTACAGAGATGTAAAAAAGTATTAGACCCCTTACAGATTTAGACTGCTTTTGCTTTTTCGTCACACTTAAATATTTCAAGAATTTTTTTATACAAACATAACTTGAATAAAAATAAAAAGAAGTTTTTTGTTAAATCACAAGTTAATCGTTTTAGCCACATTTTTTGTCCTTTCACTAGCCAAGCTCAAATGCTTAAACAGAACCTGAAAGCCAACAGGAAGTCGGCTAAAAGAACCCCAAAAGCCAACTTCTATCCAAACAAACTTTACTTGCCAAAAAGTCTAGTTAGTATGAAGTGGTGCGTACTTTAACAATGTGTTTATGTTGGAAAACCCACCAATGGGGCTGAATTAGAACAGAGATTAGTGGGCTATGCTTCCTCCACTGAGATGTAAAAAAACTCAGTGTCAGATATCCCAAACGCTTGAAGGTATGGTGAAACCAGTTCTGAGGTTTTGCCATTTTGGATTGCTTTTTTTTCTCCTCCATTAATAATTAAACTACTTTTTGTTTTAATTGACGTCATCTTTTTATGATCTGAAATATAAATACGTCAAAAAATAAATAAATGAAAAGCAGAAACAGGAAATCTGTAAAGGAGGAAATTATTTTTTATAGCACTGCAAGGGGGAAGATCTGATCTAAAAGATTGCTCAGATTTTTAACAGAGCTGTCTGATGAAACAAGGAGAGCTTTTTAAGAAAGCTGGCATGCTTGAAATCACCACACAGTTCTGTGATACCTTATCCTGGTGGTGTGGCAGTCCTACAGGAGGACAGCAGAGAAGTGAAGTGAGGAAGATGAGCGCATGAGATATGATGAGATTAGGGCCGAGGAATTCGGGGGTTGGGGGGGGGGGCAGGGAGAGGAGAAACGGGACGAGCTTGTGATGGCACAGCAGGTTTGGGCTCACCTGGGGAACGCAGGGGAACAAGAGGAGGGGCGATCACCACTTTGCAGAGGACAAAGGGAGGGAGAGAGTGCGTCTATACTAATATTTCTATAAGCATGTGTGCGTGCGTGTGTGTGGCCTCTGCCCGCCACGCTTTCTACAGACACTACCACCCGCAATGACAAGTCTCCCAGTCAATGTCACAGCTGCAAATCAAAACCACTGCTGGTCAGAGACAATCCTTTCTCTCCCCATGTGAACCCATTGGGTCAAAGCTGTGGCAGGAGACGCTGTTTCACTACGAGACGCAGAGTTAACAAATAATCCTGTTAATGCATCGCCAGCTGATTCTTTGCTGCAAAAGGAAACAGGCGCCAAGTTTAGCTTGTTTGAAGCCGTCGCCCCATAAACGTGTGAATGTAAATATTTTTGATTAACTGGCTGGGTTGCATCTTTTGTGTGGGTTAGATTTGTATCTGAAAAGAAGCGGGTGTTTTTACCTGTGTGGCATCCATTTCTAATGTTTTATTCAGCATTTCTTGAATGTGAACATTTCAGTCACAGATCCAGGTCAAACCCTCTGTCTATAAGGAAATATTCATAGAAATATTATAACTCTTGATAAGTTTACATTGTGTTCCTGCGCCATTGTACAAATCTGCACACGATATTAGTACTTGTTCTCCTCTTGCAAGACAGCATTCTACAGTATTTGGGGTGACCTGCCCTCATTTTACATACAATACATAAATATTTCATTTGAAACAGTCTGGGTTGAATGTTAAAGGCTTGTTCACAGTTTCTGATTGTTTTCATTAGGATCATTAAGATGACAGACTTTTTGTGAAGTGATTTGATGCTGATTGACATCTGAAGAAATTAGAGTTTTGCTAGTAAAGACTTTAGCTGACTTAAATATTTCTTTAAGCTGTTAAGATATATAAAAAAAGGCATTTAATATGAGATAACTTCATCTTTGTGGGCTACATTGACAGCTTCTGAACGTTCTAGTGTAAAAGTAAGCGGAGTGCAGCTGATACAGCTATTGATTCACTGATTGATCTGCTCTCAGGTCTACATCAAGACAGCTGCCTGATGTTTACAAAAGTGCACATCTTGGCAACTTTATCAAAACAGACAAGGGAACATTAAGTTTTAAGTCAGGAGTGAAAGCGGTTAAAATACTGACAAATAAGCAATTAAAATTTTTCTGAGCAATACGCTGCCATGTATTTCTAGAGATGGTAAAAGAGAATGACGTTTAGCAGGTCTGTGATTGAAAACACACATTCATTTCCCTCATCTAGGACTCAGACTGTGGTAGATCAGTTGTAGGCGTGGAAGGTGAAGCTTTATGTCGCTGTCAAGAGGTTTGTTTGAATTTACAAATGCAGATGTCAAGAGTATTTTAATAGATATAAGAGACGGTGAGGCCAATTTTAGTTTTAGCGTCTCACGTTCAGTAAGGGGGATGTCGACATATATAAAACCAAAGGCACTGTCCTTGTTTTCAGCTGGTGTGGTTCAGTAATGCCTCAGAAGAACTGAGAGAAAAAGACAGAAAAAAGGAAAGCCAATAGCTGAGATGTGGGCCAGCAGGTCAGCTAGTCCGCTGCCACAGAACTCTTCTTTAGCGATGTAGATCAAGAACTTTTACAAATGTAAAATGATCAAATCTAATACTATTTAAAACAAAAAGATCAAAGAAAGGGTACAATTTTAAAATGATCTTGCTTAGCAGAGGTTCGTAAACCTCTGTTTTGTTCCCCACTGCAGATTTGGTGTTTACTAAAACTGCACAGCAGCAATGATGAACTATAGCGAGCCAACCATGATAAAGAAAGGAAACCAAGGATTTTGTAAACACTTGCAGATAACAGCCAAAACCACAGCGAGTGGCTTTCAGCTGTTTGCTGTTTTCATGAGTAAAACTTGTACTCTGAAATTTGAACGGGAATAAATAAAATGGTTTTCTGTTTCACTGATTTCTTTAAATCTTGCGAACAAGGAAGATGTTGCCCTCACCCTCTGACATGTGTGAAGAACAACACACTGATTTCAGATCAACGCCAGAAGGCAAGTCTATCCTATTCTAAACGTGATGGGTAAGGCCTCAACCCTGGTGTCAAGCAATTGTCGCAGCGCAGAAGTGATGTAGGGAATAAAGCAAAGTCAACTTGAAAGAAAAGGAGAAACCTTTCACGGATTTTTTCATAAAAACAAAGCTTTATAGGAGTTCTTTCAGTATCTCAAACAACACAAGCAGTCAGAAAGAAGGGGAGAAGAACTCGATAAAAACAGTGATTTGAGTCTCTTTGTGCTTTTGTCAGCCAATCCACAAGGGGGAGCCATCTTTGGGGAGTTTTAAAAAAAAGTAATCGACAGCACAGGAGAACCAGAGAGAGAGAAAACAAGGGTTGATTTCTGGTTCTTGATCCGAACATTTGCAGGAGACACCTCTGTCGATTGGTGCCAGGCAACAAACTATAAACAGGAAAATCTCAGTTTGATCACATTTATAAACAGAGACTTCTTATTGTTACTGAAGGTTTTTCAGATTTCATTATTAACTGCATCGTCATCCACATCATATTATCACTATTCTAGCACATGACACGATCATAAATCACAACAAGTGTTTACTCTCCCCCAGGAGTGCAGCGCAGAAAAGCCTCTGAATATATTACTCTGTGTCTCCTCCATGATAAATAGCTCTTGAACAGGACTACAAAATCTTTGCTGGGGAGCTAGGATAGCACCTTAATGTACAGTGACAACAATAGGTGGAAAAGCTTTTGGTTTCTTTGAACAGTTCATATAGTGGAGGGCTCAGATTTTAGGTTGTGCTTTACTGAAATTCATGTATAGTGCTATGAGAAAATATTTGCCTCTTTGCAGATGTCTTATGCTTCTGCTATGGTGTCACACCTTAATGTTTCATATCATCAAACATTTTCTCATCTGATTTAAGTACAGACACAGAAATCCTCAGAGATAGTTTCCACTTTTCTTCAAACCAGTCCAGAAAATGTTTCCCTAAATTCCCAGGAAAAATCAAGATGCCTCGCCGGCCTTTGGGTTTTTTTTTTTTTTTTATTACAATTTCGCCACTGACTCTTACTGAGGCAAGCCAGGCCTGCAGAAATTGTTCTGGTTTTTTGGGGGGACCTTATGGTTATGGATGAACGTGTGAGTAATTTTAGAAGGCTGTCCACTCCTGCGAAAGTTCATAAGTGTTGGATGTTTTCTGAATTTGTCAACTGTCCGAAAGACTTATAAAATTATGTTGTGGCTCTGGTCAGACTGAGAGTTGTCAATAACTTTGTCTCTTATCTGTTACTTTTGCTTTACATTGAGGTGTGATTGGAGAATGTCCGATTTCCTGATTTTACAGGTCCAGAGATTTGGCTGATTAAACTGAACCAAAACCAATTTGTTACATCACAGTAAATGTAAAATTAAACGGGGGTTAAATTAAATTGCGAAGCTGGTTTTGATGGCTTTCTTCTCCTCAATAAATACATTTGTCGTTTAGAAAGAAAGAAGCAGAAGACATCTGTAAAGGGTAAACACTGTAGCTGTCTGATGTCATTTGCACCACTTAAATTCAAGCATGGATCTGAAGGCATGGATAAAATGAGACAGCCTGAAACTTAGAAAACAGACTAATTTTTCACCTGGTTATCTGAAATATTGCAAACAATAAAACAATCACTCAGCATTCTCCTTTCGACCAGATCAAAACTGGGTAAAACATTGGCATTTATGTCAGGAAAAGAAAGAGGTCAGAGGTTATTAAAACTTTAGGTTTTGAATCTATTAAGATCTCTGCAGTGCCTTCACAAGCAAGTTTGATTCTAACCTGTCTGCACGTTCGGTGTACGAAAATGCTGTTGTGCACATGATGTGGGGAAGCTAAGAAATGCTTCTGGTTTACCAGTCAAACAATTTCCAAGCAAGTGAGTGCTTGCCATCTTTGGCATCGGTCGGCCAGTTCTCTAAATATAACCATGTTGTGAGGATGCAGGTTTTATTAGGTAATAGTGCTGATGTCTGCCAAACCCCACCATTAAACAGTGATTATAGGTGATGATGAGCTAATCAGGCTGCACATTTGATACGTTTTTACTGAGTCTTACAACCAGAAAGCTAAAAATAAAATGCCACTTTGGGACACTAACTCCAGCCTCCTGGCCAAACTTTCTTTACAGGGCAAAGTATTGATACCCCTTGAACTTTTTATTTTTTTAATTTTTTTTACATTACAACCTATGAGGATGCTTATCAGTAAAAAACAAAACAAAAAGTAATTTTCTTTTCCTTCACTGTTTGTGGTTGTAACGTAACAGAAAAGGGTATAAATACTATTGCCACACACTTACTTCCTTGTGCTCAGCTGGTATAAAAGGCTCAATTAAAATAAAAAGTAGAGATAGAGGGATGGCAAACTTCTGCCATAAAAAGATGTTACTCATTTAACATTGTGTTTCTAGATCAGTTGTGTTGAAGCCACAGAAAACAAAGTAGAATAAACTCATGGAGGATTTTGGTCTTTCAGATTTATGAGGATTGGATTGTCTTCACTCCACTGCAGCATGGCATAGAAAATTGATTGATGTCAAGTCATAAAAAGTACTGTCTAAGAAGGGATTTGCTCTGATTTGTTCAAATATATAGCAGTCTCGAAGCAAAACAACTAGCTTAACTTCTTGGGTTTCATGAATGGAAAAAAAAAAGTCTGAACATAATGTAGGAGGGTCCAAATTTGTGATGGTACATTTAATAAAATGTTTTCTGTATTTGTACAGTAATGTACAACCAGGCAGTACTGTTTTGAAGCCAAGGTGTGTGTTTGTTGGTTTGGAATCAAATAAAAAGCAAACATCACTGATGTCAAAAGATCTGAAAAACTCCTTCTTGCCTCAGTCCTTGCTCATACAGGCAGGTTTTTACTGAACGGTGCTGGTGCTATCCATTTATTCCTCCCTGGTCTTCCTGCTCTCCATCCTTCTCTTCTTTCTGGAGGGGTCAGTGGCGATCGTAGGCGGAGGCTGTTGCAGTGGCAGCAGGGCCTGCTCCCCGTGACGTTGCACTGTAATAATACGGTGATCCTGCACAGAAACACAGACGTTACATTTCTTTCAACTGTCTGAAACATGAATAATTCAAAATTTAAGAAGAAACTACATAACATTTCATTCAAAGTTTGATATAATATACAGATATATATTTGTAATTTAACGTAAAATGCTTCTTCAGGATACAGTGTGTTGTTTTGCAATGCAGATGAACCAATTTTCTCTTTTTAAATTTGTATATATTCGCAACAAATGCTGTTCAATTTGCTTCTTCGCCATTTTCGTGCAGCTTTTTATCGTTTTTCATGCACTTTACACAAGATCTGACTTGCATAAAAAGGAATGAGAACCACAATACTTTTTCAGAAGCTAAAATATAAGATATATACAATAAAATAAGATTAAGTGTGAAATTTAATAATTTTTATCATTATTTATCTCGTCAAGACATCAGAACATTTGACTACCAATAGAAATGAACTGGTACAAAATGGTTGTTTCTGGGTATAAAAGGAAAGGAGGCTGGGATGAAGTGGCAAAGTGTGGGTTCAAAATAAAGAAATGAAGCACAAATTTATTTTTTGACTCAGCAGCAATTCACAAATATCAGTAAAGAGAAAAACAAGGTCGTACTTTGGCAGTGTAAAAAGTTAAGCATAGTAAAAAGAAAATTAAGCCTCAATTATATGTCAGTTCTAAGATTTTTATTGAATAACTGATCTGGTCTTCACAACAGATTCTACAAAGACATTATTAAACAAAATAATACAATTTAAATGGGGTGTACTCACTTTTTCACTATGAATTTATACTGATCAAAAAGCAAAAAAGTAATTTATTTTCATAATTTATCTTTTTTTCTTATCTATTAGTAATCGGTTTGTGTGATATAGTGACATAATATAGTGACATCTACTGACAAAATCCTCAAACTGCATGTAACTTATAATGTAAAACAAAAAAGAATAATTTTTAATTTGCCCCTGTGTTTTAAATAACTTGTCTTGCTGAAAGATCTCTTGTTCAGTGCAAAGGTATTATTATTAACAGATCCTTATTATTAACAGATCTTTATTATTAACAGATCTTTAATATTAACAGATCCCTGTATTTCAAAGAATTCACAATGCTGTACACTTAGTCAAGCTTTCCAGGGCATTTAGAAGAGATGTTGTCCTATTTCATTTAATTTTTTTAAAAATAATTTCTCTTCAAGTGGAATTTTTCCTCCAACTGAATGAATGTATTTAGAATAAATTCTTCTAATTCTTCAGAAAGATTAATTTACTTTTAGTTGTTGAATTCATCTTTATTTCAAAAGTGGCTAATGCTGAACCATTGCCTCCTTTTACCGCAAATGACTGCAGAGAAACAAAGGAGCTTTATTAACATCCACTGCATCAAAACAGGAAATGAAGGCGTGCTACATGTCTCCAAACTAAGTGCAGATACTGGGATTGTTTTATACTTTTATGATGTTTGTTACAATAATTCTGATTTAAATTATGGTCATAAATCAAGAATTTTACAAGAAAACATATATATTGTAATACCTTAAACCTTTTTTCACCATCTCCAGCTCATTTCTCCCCCCCACCCCGGATTTCGGTCACAATGTCATCATGCTCATGAATCTCAGTAATTACGTTGGACAGAGTCATTTCTATTACAGATAGGAATGATGGTTAAAATGACAAAAATATGACTCGCTCTGTAATAAATCTGAATTCTCTTTTTAAATGCAGAGTAAATGTGAAATGAGTGGCTTCAATTTTCTGCTAAGATTATATTTCAGCGCGGAGCGGAGCAGTGAAAGGCAGGCAAGAGATGACATGAGCTGATGAGGCTAATGGCAGAAAAAATAGTCTCTCTTTCACGTACAACCAATAGATTGGGCTTGACTTTCTTTCTCTCTCGGCGACTCCCCTCCTCCCCCCTCACAGAGATACTCCTCTCACCGTCCAAGTGACAGTCCAAGTTGACACGCCAAGTACAGCTCTACCACCACTGATCCCTTGAGTCTATTCTCTCTCCAGGGAGGAGGTCAATTCAATACCATAACCCCAAGAGCACACACAGAAACCCTCTCCCTCTCACCTTAATACACACACCTGTCTCTGTCCCTTCCATCAATCAGAGCAGCTGAACGCCGACAGGTTGTGTCTGTCCACAGGTAATCTCGGGAGCGTCTTTGGGGAAGTGAGGCATTAAGTCGAACTGACAAACTCTTTAGTCCCACTCTAGATTTTAGAAACTCTCTCCCCTGGTTTTACTTTTAAAACAGGAGATTTACTCATTTTGGCATTTCGTTCTTTTTCTCCAGCTTTGGCGTCTCCAAACCTGAATCTCTCGTTCTCCACACATTCTTCCATTGGTTTACTCCACTGAATTTGCTTCTCATCAACTGCTTGCTTATGAAGTGACTTTTCTCTTTTACTCCCTCTCTTTCCACCTACCTTGCATTTGTCCTGCCTGACTGGTGAAGAGACTGGACGAGCAGCCGATCTCCGTCCCCAGGAGAGACCCATAGTCCTGCTGAAACACTGCAGAGGGATGGAGGGAAGCAGGAAAATTGATGAGAGGAAAGGAGAAGGTGGGAAGGACTCTGCATGTCTTCGTCGTCTTAACCGTGTGGATGGTTTGCTCAGGCTGATGTGTGTTTTAAGTTTTCTACCACACATTGCTCTAGTTTGGCCTCATCCAAGCAGATCAACTTCTTCCATATGTTCGCTGTGTCACCTGCATGACTTGTTGCAAACTGCAAAGGGGACTTCTTCAGGATTTCTTATGACAATTGTTTACAGACTTCACCACCTGAGACCAGATCTCTACAGATACTTCTGAATCACCAGCGGCCTCTTGGCAGCTTTTTTGATTACAAATTCAGTTTACAATTCTATCATAAAACCCACTTTCTATAACCTGCTGTCCCCAGTTCCTCACTTCTCTTCTCTTCATCCTTGTATATGAAGAATATTGCGAAAGATTTTTACAATCCACTTCAGTGTAAGAGACAGTAAAGGGAAGCTATGTAGCCATCGGAACAAGGGTTTTGGCAAAATTAAATGACATTCAGTAGCACATTTATTCATATTTGCATATAAATATTTGTGATATACCAACCTAATAGGCTAGGGTTTGGAAATCTCCATGATTCATTGTACGTGGAATACTGTGGGTGGGAATATGGACTTCCAGAAAAATCTCCCCCTGAAAGAAAGCACAAACAGAAAACACAGTATGTTGAGAAACAACAAGGAACTGAACACAATAACTACGGTGTTCCACGTCTTTAACTTAGCTTTGTTTAATTATTTTGTCTTATGTTATACTGGTTTAGCCTGTTTTAGTTTAGTTTAATACATCATGTAGTTTAAGGTATTTAGTTTTATTAGTTTAAGTTAGTTTAACCAATTTAGTTTAAACTATTTTAGCTAAGCTTTAATTTCACATTTGTTATGTTTAGATCATTTCCTTGGCATGATTTATTATGGTTTATAGCTCATCCTAACTTTTTTATATTAATTTTTGTTTAGTTTAGTTATTTCTCATACACACTGAACATGAACCTCTATCCCGTCTTCCTAACACACTCAGACTAGTTGAATGTGTCTGAGTTGGAGAGCTCAGTCAGACTGCAGCGGTCCTTCCACCCAGTGGATGATAGGTTAGCTTTTCTCCCTCATTTACTACTCACTGTCTGGGGTCTACTCTTCCTCATGTCTTCTCCTCCCTCGCCTCCTTCCAATCTTTTATCTTTATTTTTCTCCTTTCTCCTCTGGTCCGCCTGAGTACAGACCACCCGTCACCCTTCACATCAAAACAACATTCTCCTCTACTTCTTCCCCCCATTTCTCTGTTGACTTACTCTCCTTTTCTCAGTCTTTTGCTCTTTCTTTTATTTTTTTTCCTCCTGAACCATCCCTCCTCCCAGGGGATCCCTCTCCCATAGCTGACAGTCACAGACCCTGATGCCCCCTCCCTCCGTTCTGCCTCCCTCTCACCCCCTCCAACCCATTCCTCTTCCCTGCCTCTCGTTCTGTCGGTTCTGCCTCAGTGCTTTCCTACACCCCCTCCGAGTGTCAGCACCCCTGCTGCAGAGAGAAGGAGACAGAGAGACGGAGTGGGAAGGGGAACAGCAGAAGAGAGTTGCTTGCTTAATGAAGGTATGATATTAGACAGAGTGAACAAAAAGGAGGATAATTTGGCAGAGGAGTGCTGAGATAAAGCAAAGCTGGCAAGTCAAAGTTCCTAGATTATCTCTTTCAACACTTCTAGCCAGCTCATGGAGTCGGCTTTTAAAAATTCACTGAAGAGAAACTTCAACGGCGACGTTAGCAGTGTGTTTTCGTGCGCGCACGTTTTCCTTTTTGCGAGTGTACATTTAGTTGCGTCTGTCAGGTGGGGGTCTCAGGATGTGGTCTCCATGGCACCCCCGGGCGCGAACATCCTCTCCCTTGTCATCGCCGCGGTGACGGCGATGTGTCAGGTTGTTTAGCAGACGCGAGACGGAGGGTAGAGAGGAGTAGGGAAGAAAGCTCAGGGGTCTCCCTGGTGTAGCTCGGTGTCAAGGTCGCACACACAGACACTGTCAAAAACAAACACACAAACAATGGCACGCACCAGCCCAAACACACACTCAAATATCCTGTCAAAGCCGAGGACAGCACAGTGGGACAGGGCGACAGGGTTACCCATCTTTAGACGTGCTGTTCCTACATGTCCACTGAGACTCAGTGTGTACATCAATTCATGGATATGTGTGTATGTGTGTGTGTGTGAATGGCTGGGAATACACAGAGACAACAGCGTGCAAACAACATTGTTTTGGGCCTTGTGTTTCCATATTTCCACAGCAGTATCTTTAACTGCTGTGGACCACTCACACCACCGCTCCTGGTGTGAGTGTCGAGAAAAGAGAGAAGAAGAACAGCGTTCCAGGATTGAAACACAAAAGTGCAGTGGAAGGCGGAGTGGAAGGGAATGAATGAATTAGTCGTGGGTCACTGGCGATTCTCATTAAAAACAAATTACTAATGTTGAGGAGGGACAGCTGTGCTACTGTGGCTGCTTTCTAATGATACACAGAGAAAAACACACACATATAGAGCCTCCAACACACAGCTTACACAGGTATACGAGCACAAATGCCACCCTCCGGGACCACTGTCAGCCACGGCAGACAGAAAAGGAAGAGGAAGTGGCACTCCCGTGTATGCTCTTCCGACACACACACACACACACACACAATGCATACACTATAGAAACTCAACTCATGTTTATGGATCTGCTGTAAGATAACAGAATCACTTTAAAGGAAGTCAGATTCAATATTTGAGTTTGTTTTTGTTGGGAACTTAAAACATATAACATGCCTTTCATACTACCAGGTAAAGGATCACATAGCGGCTTGTTATAGCGTCATGCTTTTGGACTAAGTACATCCCCAACATGACACCAGTACTTCCTGTACAGTAGAAACTCGTTCTGCAAAAGGAGAACTGCAAACCCTGCAAAAACCGAATGTTTTCACACTGGGATAATCCGACAGACTCAGTTAAACTTGGCAGGGAATGTCGAAAAATACTGCACATTTGTTTAGTTTTTTGCACCTTTTAAAGCATCATATGATTGCAACAACTGCAAAATATCAGAAGAAACTTGCCAGTATGAGCAGCATGCAAGGCAGCAAACTATCCAGCATGGTACTCTATGTACAGAAAAAGACTGCTAGGAAAGAGAGAATTTGACATCTTGATGTAGCCACGTATGAAAAGAGAAGTATTCAGATCACACTCTTGCTGGATTGGCTGTTTGCTTAATAACAATAAGCAAATGGCAGCAAGATTCAAGAAAACTGATTATTTCTCAGAGTCCAGAGTGCATTTGTTTGGTCTGCACCAGCTATCCCTTCTCCCTAAATGTTGTGGACCATCCAAAGAAATAAAATCAGGTCCATTTCAAGACGACTGTGCAGCTGTGGTGTGAAAGTGTGCTACGGCTCAAAAGCAATGTCTGAAAAATTCAGCCGGCCTCCAGACTGAACACCAGTCACATTTGACAACAAGGTCCCACCTAAAAATCCAGATGCTGTTAATTATTCTTTAATAGATGAAGCTCTTCTTAATAGGGACTTCAGAATAAGTCCATCGCTAATCTGGGTATGTTTTGTTAGTTTTTGAGATAATAATTAGTTTTTTTCCACAGCAGTATCTGTACCTTGAGTGCCTTGAGTTAACTTGTTGTCAGTGTGTGCACTCATGGGTGGACAGGTGACCCATTCAGGGTGTAAAGTGCTTCTTGGTAGCCTCATCGACTGCAACAGGATATGTACCTGACCCCACGTAAGTGGATATAGAGGATAGATGGATGTTTATGGTAAAACATTGACTTAAGGTTTGACCTTTGTCAAGTTTAAGGTTTTGTCAGTGCCTTGGTAATTTTTGCCCCAATCCAGAAAGCAAACCAGTACTGTCCTGTGTTTATTACTCAGTGTCATCCTGTTAGATTCTCTTACCCTGTCATCTCCCCTAACCTGTAGATGCTCCTCTGTAAGTGGACATTTTATTTCCCGGACCTTTTTTTGCCATGTGGTAACTTTTGGGGTGAATTTGTTTACTCTAGGTAAAACAAGTGATATTTTTTTGCATGTTTGTGTGCATACCCACCCGGCACCATGCCCGTGAGAGAGGGAGTGGAGTAGCTGCCCTGTCCAGTTGGGGGCACATGAGGAGGGTAGCCCGGCAGAGTTGTGCTGGCCAGGTCTCGACCTGTTAAGACACAGAAAAATGTCCTCTTATCAGTATCTCACTCCTCTCTGTGTCATTACAGTCACCAATATGCCATCATCATCGTTCTTATCTCTCTAGCAGTTAATTGTGTGCAGAGATCTACAAATTTCTATTAATCTAAAAACTCACAGGACCCAAAAATGTCTGTAGCAGCATTGGGATGTTGCTCTTTCAGCGGCTCATTCAAGATGTGTCTCTTCCGTTTGCTTCTTCCTTCCTTGTTTCCCATCCTCTGGCATCTATTCATTTAGCGACTCTCTATTCTATTGTTTCCTCCACCGCCTCCTCCTTCTGTCAGTAGGTGGATGGGATATATAACTGCATTAGACTACATGACAGTGTGTCGCCCCAAATCATTTCTCTATGTTTGCGTGCCGTAGACATTGGGAGTGTGAGGAGAGGGCACCCTCCATTCATCATCATCACATACACACACACACACACACACACACACACACACACACACACGCACACACACACACACACACACAAGCACCCTCCTCCTGATGTCTGCACACACACATTTATCATCATCACAAGCAGCTCAGATACTAACACCATCAATCCCATTCACTTTCCCTCCACTTACCCAGCACTAACTAAGAGGAAGCAGGAGGAGGGAAGGGAGGAATAAGCAAAAACGGCTGTAAAATCTTTCATAAAGAGAGAATGGTATGGAAAAAAGCTATTACAATTAGTGGTTTAAAGGAAACATCATCTACACTATTCACAACCTCAATCTTTAGTGGTTTTTTTGGGGAGATTTTGTGTGGAAGACAAAGAAGATGATGACTTGAGACATAACAGAGCTGGAAGGAGAATGCTGCATGTGTGTTCAAAACTTTTTATAAAGTTAACGTAGCGTAAAAGTAATTCAGACTATTTTAAGCAACAAGCTTTGAACATCCCATCAAAAAACATTAATCATCAAATTTGCCAAGAAATTCATGTTAACTCTGAAAGAGCTGCAGAGATCCACAGCCCCGATGGTAAAACTTATCTGTGGCACTTGTCAAAAGCACTTGAGTGGCAAGAAAAAAAAAGACGTTGAAGCCTAGAAACCGGAAAACCTTTTTTCAGTTTGTTACAAGCCATGGAGGTGGACACAGTGGACATGTACAAGAAGATGCTCTGGTCAGCAGAGACCAAGACATATATCTCTTTGGTCTGTGTATAAAGTGCTACTTATCACTTATCACTACAACCCTCCCCCCTCAAGATGAAACGTGGTGGTGGCAGCATCATGCTGAGCAGATGATTTTTCTCAGCAGACACAGGAAAGCTGGTCAGAGCTGAGCTGATGGTAGGATGGATAGAGCTAAACACCAGAGGTTGGAAATCTCTGGAAATCCTTAAAAAGTGACGTTCACAGACACTTCTGCATCTAAACCTTCAAACCATGTACACGCAAAATTCAAAAGACCTGCTGCCAAACTGCAGCAAAAGCTGATTCTGCTCTCCACCTGAGTATTGACTCAGGATGGCTGCACATGAATTCACACCACATTTGGGTTCTTATTAGTAAAAGAAATGGGAATATCATGGATGTTTTTTCTTTCTCCCGATAGCTAAGTAACCCTAACCAATACCTGTTGGACACTCAAAACAAGAGGCACTCACCTAATCTTGCCTCTGGTCTTCAGTGATGGTTTATCATGCATAATAATTTTCTCACAATGAAAAAAACTATCATGAGATATAAATAATCCAATTCTCTTTCTTCAAAATTTCTGTCCACTTACGTTAGCCTCCTCAGCTCCTTCTCTGAATGCAATTTCCCCTCGCTCTTTGATTTTCTCCCCTTTTCAGCCTCCCTCTGTCCCTCTAAGCCTCCTCTCTCCTGTCTCGTGTAGTAAAGTTTTTCTTGGTGTTTGACGCGACAGCGAGGCATTAGCGCAGACGGGCTGCTCATCCGCTCAGGGTCAGTGCACAGGGCACGGAGGAGAGGGAGAAGAGGGTGGGAGCGGGGAGAGATGGACTCTCTACAGCCAAGTTAGAGGGGGCAGACAGGGCCAGATCCTCAGAGATGTGTGTTTGCGCGTGTTTGTGTGTGTGTGCATGTGCACATTCTCATGCACTGTATTTGTGCATATGTATGGCAGTTGTATTGATGTATCTGTTCTCCACAGCTTTTCTTTAGAGGTCAACAAACAAGTACAAGTCTCCTCCGCGCTCACTTGCAGCTACAGATGAGCACGCGTTTTCTGTCCTACTGGTCTGCCTGTCTCATTCACCGCATCAAAGAGCCATCAGAACAACCCTGTCAAGCCCAGGAGGATCAACGACATGCAAAGTGTCTCCCCGCTTTGCGTCTTCCCACCCTGGTGTGCTGGCGGACGTTCGGAGTAAAGGAAAGTGCCGTGCGGGATTGGAAAGAAGGGTCGAGCATGTAGATGCTGCTCTCCAGCATGTGTCCAGAGTATCAACACTTCAAGGATTCAAAAAAAACACTGCGTCAAACACACGGACGTCTGGTCCCCTAGAGGGAGCTCTGTTCTGAGGGAAAAGACAGCCGAGGAAATGCATGCATAATATTCAGAAGGTGTGTGCGCATGTGAATATGAATGTGTGTGTTTGCATGCATAAGCAGAAATGGAAATTTTTCATCTCTCTCTCTTTTTCTCACACTCTTTTTCCCCTGCTCTGGTGTGTGCAGGTAATATCCCTCTGTGGTTTGAAAGAGAGAGAGAGGGAGTAAAAGAAAGAACCTATTCCCAGATATCCCAAATTCCCAGATCAATGATTCCCTTCATTACAGATGGGAGTGTTAAAGGCTTGTCCAAGTGCTCCCTGGTCTGCTCTTAATTAATCGCGCCTCTCCCTGTGCCCCTAAATGGAGAAAGAGCAGGGAGCGAGGTGTTCACTTTTCCTCCACCTTTCCTTAAATCCCTTTCCTCCACTTAATTGACATTCAAAGCACTGAGCTCTTTAAGCAGTGCTTTGAGCACTTAGATTATGCAGTTTAAACTACTGCTAAGAAGAAAGGCATTAGCTCCAGTGTGTTTTTGTTTATAATTATGCCTTTCCTCTATTTCAACTCTATTTCAAAGTTTTAAGGTAAGTTTTTGGTTTATCCTGTGAATTGGATGAATATGCAGCCAGAGGTTGGTTAAGCACTACTTCCTTTAGAAGAAATAATTGATTCAGTGTTTGACATGCAGTAGGAAAGGGACATGATCTTAGTTTTCTTGTGAAAGTCAGGAATAAAAGCTGCTTTTAAAAAAACAACTTATTAATAAGCAAATAAAATTAAAAGGATTTATATTTAAAATATTCTCAGTAGATTCAGAAAATATATATATATATTTTTTTACAAATTAGTTTTTAGTTTCTTGAGTTTAAATTAAGTACTCTTAGCTGTGTTTACTCATTATAGTAAAGTATCCCTACACAGTCAGTTTTTCCAAATTTTTTGCAAGGTTTCTGCAAAGAGTGGATGACGCTGGATCTGAATCCACTGTGAGGAGCTTCTGGATGTCCTAACAAGCCGTTACCAGGAGAGGCTATTTTAGTGACAAACCCTTCAGCTAAGAGAGGAGCTAAATCACGGAGCAGGTTGATATATGACAATTAGCAGGCTTATCTGACACACGACACAATCTTTATTGACCGTTCTAATCCTTCACTTCGTCGGATGTCCATTGGCTTCTGAAACTTTGAATTTCTTCAAAGCCTCAACTTTAAACAGTTTTCCGTTTTGATGTTTATTAATTAAGTAGATACTTGATAACTTTTAGCTTTTTTTTAGTAAATACAAAAAAGCTCTTGTTACAGTCTAACTCTGTCAGTAAGCATTGTGCAGTTTATGAGAACTGTTTGTCCCTCTGCACTCTGTAATAAACTTCAGAGTTAGACTTACTTTACCTTCTTCTTTATGTGTGCAGTTGTTAAATCTATGGAAATGTGTAGTTTCTGTTTCAGATAAAAGAGTTTGAGTTATGAACACTGAAGGAATTTAAGCGTTTTTGTTTTTTTTCACCTGGGACTAGCGGGTAGGATTGTGGGCCGGAGACGTTGGATCCTAACTCCGTCCCTGTGCCCGGATTGGCCAAACTGTTCTTCATCTCGTCCAGCCCGCCTGCTAGAGAGGCCATGGCCGAGTAGTCCGATGTCTGGAAGGAAGGAGAAAGGAAAAGGAAAAATAGATTTATTAGACAGCAAATCCAAATCATGATACTCTGTGTTGAAAATAACATCAAGGCACGATTGTGCCCCGTGCGGAATACAGCTGTGAGCAATCTGTTTATTATGTCCACAGTATATCCTGCATGTTACACCTTCCTCACAGCGATGAGCAAAGCAGCTTTTCCTATGAGCACACACACCCACACACACTGATGTACAGAAACACACCTACAGCTGAGAGTTTATTGATCTGTTTACAAAGGCAGGGATTTACTGTACAACCAAGTCCAACAGTCTGTAACCGCAGGATCAGCTCGCACTTTCTCTTCATCCCTCTCATCCCAGCGCTCACACGGTACATACACAACAAACATATATTTAAACACACACACAAACACACAGACTGTGGCTATAAGACAAAGCCTCTTGTCTCCCGAGATACCAACCTAAGAATGGCGATCTTCTCAATACACACACACACACGCACACACACACTCCCAATGCTCTGAACATTACAGGAAGATACAAAACCCAAAACCACACAAGGAGGAAAAGGTTTAAGTGACAAAAAAAAATGTGTTTGATGTAGCAGTGGAAATATTTCCAGCACAAAACTCAATTATTTTCAGAAATAGGTGAAAAAGATCTAAAGCTTTTAATTCTAAATGCCAATTATATCATTGCTACGTTAATAAATCTGTGTTTATGCTTCTTGAGATTTTTCATGTTTTGTCACGTTATAATTACCAACTTCATGGTATTTTATTATTATTTATGTAATAGTTCACAAAAAAGTGGTGAATGATTGTCATGATAAAGTAAGAAGAAGAGGAGTTTTCAAGATTTCTTTCTAATAAATCTGCGTCTGAATTCAAGTTTTAACTCTTATTACAGGTTCTCAGTTGGATGGAAGTTTGACTTTGACTGGGCCATTCTAATATTGTTTGAACTAAACCATTACCTTCTAATTCTAGCTGTGTGTTTGGGGTCAATTTTCTCTGGAAAGTGAAGTTCTTCTACAGTTTCAGTTTTTTAAAACCTCTAATATGTTTTCTTCAAAAATTATCCTGTATTTAGACTCTTCAAGTCAACCTACAAGCATAAACGAAGTACGATGCTGCCTCATCATATCTGCAGGATATAACTATAATGCATCGTTTCACCTTTTTCCTCTGTGACCTCTACTTGGCTTGTGGAAAGATGAAAGTGGACTTCTTGTTTATTTCTGGCCACTCTTTCTTAATACCAAATTTGTAGAGTTAACAATCAGTGATTCGTTCTGTCAAACAATTCTCCCATGTAACATTTGCTTTTCTGCAACTCCTGTAGAGTTACTACAGGCGTTTTGGCACAGGTGGATTTTATCTATTAATAAGATGACTCCTAAAGGCAACTGATTTCACCAAAGTCTATTAAGAGGATCAAGATGACATATTGTGCACATTTTTATTTAAATACAATTTTGAAACTGTTTATCAACTTATCAAATGACATTTTAGCTTAATTCTCTCAACAGCGACGAGACATTCAGCTCTGCAGAGGCTCGGTAATGAGTGGTTAATTTAATTCAGGTGTGTAGGAGCAGGAGTGCGTCTAGAAGTTGCAGGACGGGGCTGGAATCGGGCACCCGAGATTTAGCACTACATTGTGTTGGTTTATCACAGAAAATTATATTAAAGTACAAAGACCTTTATGGTTGGAGCCACAAATGTAGCAGTACATTTTATAGCAAACCGGAACAAATATAAACTTTGTGCAAAATTTTTATGTCATATTTTTTATGACGGATCATTATAACCATATAATTAGAACGGTGACAAACTGTCTTTTTCCAGAGAAACCAGCATGCCAGCTCTTCCCAAAGGCCAGACTGCAGCCTGACAACTCACCTGTGTTTGACCCCGGCTTTCAGTCATGACCCATCCATCCTCGTCTCTCTGAGAGGTCTGTCATTGTGTGTGAGTATATGTGGGTGGTTCTGGTAATTTAGAGAGATGATGGCGACACTGATGGCCGAGAATATATAGATTAAACACCAGAGACTGTCTGGACAGGAACATTCCTGGCGGGCCGATAACCGGTCTCCTAGTGGGTTTAGGTGTGAGTGTACGAACATTTGACTCTCTTGAGTATATTTTGTTATAGAATCGTCCATTTTCACATAATAAGGAGAAGACAGTGGTCCTCATTTATCAATAGTACGAACTGTGAAAAATTGGGTTTATGGTCATTTTCCCATCTTTTCTCATTTTGGAATCCATCATTGTGGATCTGAATGTGAGATATGCCGTGAAGTCTGAGGCAGTATGAGAAGCTTTATGTTGCTGCGGTACCGCAAAGAAAGTCAAGCTGCGTCACAGAATTGAATCAGTGAGTGAAACAGGGGCCCAAATCCATGAAACCTTATTTGGGCTTAGATTTTTATTACTTTCCACAAGGTATTTGAATGGTTTCAGAGTTACACCTTAGATACTTGGAAAAGTTTAGAGGCTCTAAATCACAAAATGTGGTGGAGAATATCTTCAGTTTCAGGAATGTGAATAATTAATGACAGAGCTGTTGGGTTACTGTTTAATTAAAACATCCAATAAGAGGAGAAAACATGTCCTATTGATTCAGAATCCTTTTTATTTCATAACCTAACACAAAAACACAAGATTGATGAGCACTTTTTGCTTGAATATGCATCTGTGTAATTGCATCACTGGATTCTAAAAAAAACTTAACTAAATATACATGCATAAATTTGGGCGTTGCCATCTTGAATATCCACTTACATTAGAAAAAAGGCATGCATGGATGAGGGTTGGGATCTTCCCCCAAACAATGAAATGCATTTTCAACTTTAGATCTTAAAATCTGTCAAACTTCAATTTTTGAAGAAATACCTACAACTGGGCTCTTTTGAATTCACTGATTGATGTGTTGCAGCTCCAGATTGAAATGTTAACTTTGTTTAAAGGGCAATTTAGCTTCCACTGCTACAACAAGAGAGGATGAAAATCGCGAAGCTGTGTCTTTGCAAACATCTACATTTTAAAAGACTTCAGGTGAAACAATGAAATTATGAGCGTACCTACTAACGTGACAGAAAACAGAATAATGGGAAGGTAATTTTTAGACAGCAGTGACTAATTTCAAGATTTTTGGGAGAGTAGATGGTGTTTTTTATGCAGTGTTATCAGTGGTTATTAAAATAATTTAGTCTTCCAAGCGAGGTCATCATGTAATCAGAACTACATTTTGAATAATGAGCTCTTTCAGTGGGGGACAATGGAAACATTTGGATACAGGCCACTGTGTAACCCTGCTTTTCAAGTGTACTGAGGGACAGATGACTCTGCTGTATATGACGGAGAAAGTCTAAAGCAGCCTCGACATTTATGCAAAATATTATGTTTGATGCTTGCTTTTATTTGATGCTCTGTAGTGTGATGAGATGATATGGACTTTTAGAGGGAGACAGGATCTAACTCAGAACTGCAAAAAATATATTAGGAAATGAAGTTCTTATTATTGAAAGGTATCCTTTTTAGCAATATTTTGTTTGTAAATTCCATCCATGAGGTCACCACACTATAAATAAATATGGATGTTGGTAATATCCATATTGTTTCCAGGTGATGGCTGGATCACCATTTGACTATCTGTTGTAACTGGCTAAAAAACACAAAGTTTCAGAAATCATACATCAAAACTGTCCTTGGATCATTCCCGCACCCAAATCTAGTCCAGTTTTGAGAAAAAAACACTGAATAACTCTTAAGTTGACCCACATTTTGTCCAAAATTATCTACCAACTAGATTGCCTCTTATGTCAACATCAGAATATAGAGCGCATCAATAAGAAACGTCAGCACCGCTTGTGCTGTTCCCTGAGTCAAGCTCGGAGCAAAACTCGCTACATACTAAACAATTATTTATCAAATATTTTACTTTGACTTATCAAATGTCTTCCATTCCTTTTTCCCGTGTGTGTGTGTGTGTGTGTGTGTGTGTGTAGGTGTGTGTGCGTGTGTGTGTGTGTGTGTGGGTGTGTGTGTGTGTGAGGGGTGGTGGGAAGGAGGGTGCGGGGGGTGATAAGGTGAGAGTGTCGCACTGACCCTTTTAATACGTCTGCATCTGTGTGTAAGTGTAGGCGTTTGTTTGTGCTCACTGACCTCTTAAACACCCCTGTGCTCGTCAACACACAGCACAACCACTGGACTGTGACCTGCCAAATAAGAGCTTACCCTGTACACTTACACACCTCCCTCTTTCTGGTCCTTTTTACACTTCCGGCACATTTTAAGCCCCCACCCCCTTTTTTTCCCTGTCAGAAAGAGGTCCTGCAGTTTTTTTTCCTAAACCAATCAAAGATGCTATCCCTGTGTACCCCCCACGCACCAACACAACCAAATCTTGGCTGCTAGGTCTCATTATAATAGCATCTAATGTGTCCATGTAGCCATGTGTAGAGCCAGCCAGCAGCACCAGCCGAGAAGAAAGGGTCTGCTGTGGTAATTGGTCATGATGAAGTTTGGCCAGTGGGGTGACAGGCCCGCTAAGCAAGATGGATCATTCTCATTCGCACCCGTAAATGTTGTCAATTCCACCGCTCATACAGCGCCATCAGCTCTCATCAAAGGAAAAGGGACGCAGCTGCGGGGGCCGAGGAGGGGGCTGTACTTGGGGGGGGGGGAGTTGGTAATGGTGATGGGGAGGAGTTGGACAACCAGGCAGGATGAAGGGGAGGATGGCAGGAAAATCTGGACCTAGTTCATCAATTATAGGTGATTACATATAAAGTCTTATAGGGAAATCTACACTTAAGAATCTCCCTTTTTTCTTGTTGATTCTTTATAGTCAAAATTGCAAAGTTTGGAAATGGATGCTGGATAGAGTGGTACCCTGAAAAAGTAAAACGCACTAAAAATAGTGATTTAAAAAAGTGTTTTTTATCGCTTTAAACATGAAAAAATAAAGTGCATTTTGCAGAATATCTGATCCAATTGATCAATTATTATTAACTGTATTAATATAAGACCACGTCTGATCAGCTGCTGTTGGTGCTGCTTCAGCTGTTCTGCATGTCTGAGTAAGTTAGTTTTCATCAGTCCAGACAGAGCCTCTGCATAGTTTAGAATGAGATAAAACTGTGTTGTCATCAGCTAATTTCTGCTACATTTAAGTACCACTTTGGTGCATTTTGTAGCAGTGCCAAATTTTATGACATGCCCAAAAACTTTGCTGTTGCTCAGAAGGCAATCAGTCTGTTCATGCCACATGTAGTACGTAGTAACTATGGCCCTCAGAAATCAGATCTTTTACAGACATTAGGAGTCATCATGACTTTAAATGAGTAAGCCTTAATTATCCACATAAGTTTCCTACGACTGTAAAAACTATCAGACTGAAGGTGTTTGTTTAAAGGTCTGCGAACGAGTGTCAAACATTTGTTTAAATTTAATTTAAATGAGGTTACACAATTAGCTTAAAACTTTACACTCTTTTGAAATGATTGAATGTATTCATTTTTAATAGAAAACATTTTTGGAATAAATACTTTAGTTTGATTCTTAAAATGCTATGCAGTATGCTTGAATTAGACTGATGCTCCTTTTATTTTCTAGAGATCTTGAAATGTTTCTCCCTGGAAACTGAAACAAACAGAAATAGAAATATAGTGAATAAATAATATTTTATATGAGACAACTGGTAATATTTGTAGTACCTGAATGTAAGCTAAGTACTCCTATAAACTAATACAAAAAATATCAAATGAAGGGGAAGCAGAAGCATTTTTTTATGAACGCAGCATGTCTTCCTATGACATTCAAGTGCAAAGTAGACACAATAAAATAAAATGTCCTTCATTAGTCTTTTGATTCTGGGATAGGTTGGTCAGAACTGTAAACAGTATGTCCTTCTAAATCTCAACAAAAGATTAATTAGATTTATTTAGAAATGAAACCATGCATATATTTGTTAACCCTTGAAATGCAGTATTTATTAGGTTTAAAATTACATGTTTTGGTTTGTTAGTTTAGTTCTGTCAGATGACAACTTAATTATTATACACTGTAGAGGTATAAATGTCTGACTGAATTAATTACAGGACAGAAAATAAAGTTGCATTTAATTTAATGATCTCCTAATATAAAAAGCAAGTGACAGATTAGATTTTCTTCCAAAGTTCCCCTGATCGTGCTTCTACAGCACAAACTAAGATTACATAAAATAAAACGTGTATGTAATGAAACCAAATCTTTAATTCAAAAATGTGGGCGGTTTTTACTCTGAGGCTCCGTTAGCAAAGCAGCTGAATTCTCAGTGAGTTTCTTGCCTTTTATACACCAGATTGCCTCAGATGTGGTAAGTGGAGTTTCAGAGCCCAAATCCACATCAATGACAGATGAGTCCTAATCGTCCCTCTGAAGCACACACACACACGCACACGCACACACACACACACACACACACACACACACACAGTCTCCTACCACACACACAGACGCCAGCCGTGCTGGCTTGAACCATTTGCATAATAGTATTTCTCTTTTTCTCCATTCTCCAAATAGATCCTGATTTCTCTCCCCCCACGCCTCTTTCCCTCCTGACCCCCCTTTTCCCTCTCCACATTGTCTTGTGCACCCCTGATGGAAAAGGCTTGGCTATAAACAAACACAATTCCCTGAGTGGCCCACAAACAGAGACAGGGATTGTCGGGGAAAGAATTTATCTGAACTCAAACTGAGCGTGGCAGCAGTGGGGAGGATATTCATTTTCAGACAGATAACCCACACAGACCTTAACTCCAGGGGGAGGCGGTCTGGATATAATGCTTCAAATACAACGTCTGGGTTACTTTTCTTACCTATCAATATGATATGGTATTTACAGCCTGTTATTCAAGAATTATTGTCACATTTGTTGTTGTGAGAACAACAATGGATGGGAAAAATAATGAACTCCCTCTTTGATGGCTTCGCTGGCCATGAAGAGTTCAAATTGAAAAAAGATTCAACTTTCCTGTTAAAATAGTTTCAACTTCTATGAAAATGTTTTCTTGATCCTCTGGCTTTAGCCGTTTTGAGCAGGTTCAACCTTTGGAGGAAACGATACCAGAAGAACAAACTTAGCATTGCAAACACAGTTTGAAGGGAGAGTGTGGCGTATTTGTAAGCAAGTGGAAGTTCTTTGAGTTGAGAGTTCTTTGAGTTCTCAACATTTAGTTAACTCCACCAGAATCAGACGATGTACTCCTAGATGGGTACCAGAAGGAGATGACCACACGTGACAACCATCCTTGCTATCTTGGTTTATTCTTTCACACTGCAGCAGGTTTTGGTTTACATCCAAACGTAGACTAGAGGTGTAAACCTTTTCTATCTTTCATTGATTTTCAGGCTGGAAAACGATCAAACTGTGCTGGTGAGTGCAGAGGGGGGCATTTGGACCCGGGGTTGCCGAAACGGGTGAGGGCGCAGTCAGCCCGCCTGACTTATCAGCTGAGTAATAAGAAGTGATAGAAGGGAAATTCAAATGAACTCTCCCTGACAGGCGCACTTGCAGACAGACACACATGCAAACATGCACACATAAATTATCAGCGCAGCTTAATAGACTACAGGCAGCGGGGAGTAAGAGCAGCACTGGGAGATGAGATAAAACAATGGAGTAAAATTCTAAAACAAAATAAACAAGTAAGAAGAGTAGCTGAGGCTGATGGTTCAAATTGCATTTGACATAAGTTTAGGCTCTTCAGCTGTGGAAAAATTACTTCTTCTGAGGCAGAAATATTGAAATACATGAACTGAAATCAAAATGTCCATGTTGTAAAAGTGGTTCCTTTTTTTTTTATTTCTCCACTTGGTTCTCTGTTTCCTTTCTTCCTTACATGCACATCCGCTGACTCCCCTGCACACGTCATCACCGTTAGAGGAAAGTGCATTTAAAGCTGTCAGTCTCAACGCAGTCTGACCCTACTTGACCAAAACCCCACCACCACTGGTTCACACACACACACACACACACACACACACACACACACACACATATTAATACACACACCTTAGCTCACATACCAGAGAGGCTAAGCTGTAGCTGTCAGTGGGTGTGACTGTCAATCACCCTCTCCAGGAAAAACGGGGGATGGGCATGAGTAGATGCCTGGATTTCTTTGTGATGTTGTGCAACCTAAAGCCAGTTTGACCCCAGTGTAACACAGATTTTAAAGGGACTCGTTCCAAACCCTGACCTCAGTGGCTCAGAGAGGACACTGACCTAGGAATCATGGGTATTTATGATGTCAGATCTCAGTCTATAGAGCTACTCCAACCAATACCTGTCGACCTCTTGCCCCGACCCGCCACCCTCCTCATGTTGGTCAAATGGGAGTGAATGGGTTAAAAAGTCCAACTCTGCCCTGTAGGTCTAAGGCTATAACCTGTTTTACTAAAACTTCTCTGTCTGGGTTCATGTACTTGACACTGGCTGTATAAATAAACTTGAAAAGTCTTTTCCTGAAGAAAAAAAATAAAAACTGTAGAGGAAAATTGTCATTTTGAGACAAGGTCCAAAACATTTCCCTAATGCTGAGAGCAGGGCTGCACATTAGAAGACATCTGAAAAAGGCAGACGGAATACAAATGCTAGCCTGCTCACATTTTGTTATGCAAAGTACTACTTACACCTGTCTATTCCGCTCAGATTTACATTAATTCACTGCCGGAAAAGGGCGGGAGGTCAATTTAGATGCAGCATTAAGAGACACAGACACACCCTCTCTCATCTCTTGTCTCTACCATGCACGCAGATATGCAGTTCATCCCCAGTGTGCATCAGCATGCCGGATGCCCCATTTCCATCACCGTCCTGGAAGCAGCAGGAAGTGAGGTCATAATGAAAGCTGGGTCGATACGCTCATTAACCCCTGCAGTGTGTCTAGATTAACTGAATGTCGATAAACTACCCTCACTGCGTCTCAGCAGTGTCCATCAGACCGCAGGAATCCACACAGAAACAGAAAACAAAAGTTCATTTACACATTCTCCAAACACCCAGTGATTGAGCTGTGAGAAATTAAAAGCATATGCAGAGATTGTGCGATTTTGGTCAACATTGGCATGGCATGGCAAGGCAGAGCAGGCAGGCTTTTTTTTTTAGCTGTAAGCAGAGATCCCTCTGTTAGCTTGCAAGGTTTGCATCAGCAGCTTCAAATGTTAGTCAGCATGTTTCAGCGTGACAGCATCAGAAATTCAAGATGGACACCACTAATATCAACAAGTCTTTGCAAGTCGATTTATATCTTTGTCACATTTTGCCATGTTACTACCAAAAACACCGACATATTTTTGACACAAAATAGGGGATAATTGTGAAGTAGAAGGAACATTATTCACATTTCATTCTTTACAATAAAGTCCCAAAAGGTGTGATGTGTAAAATGGTAAATGGCCTGTAGTTGTATTGTGCCTTGTCAAGTCCAGAGGACTGCAATCAGTCATTCACCCATTTAACTCTGCTGATCAACTCACAAATGTTTTTTTCCTTACAGTTGTGGCACCTTTTAAGGAGAAATAAACATATTTTTCCACGGTATAGGATTTGTTACCACGACGCATTGTTACAACGAAATAATTAACCAAACATAAATGTTTCAAACTTTCTGTATGACAAGTGATGACTGTTAATCTATGACATATAACCCCTGCACCTTTTGGCCTTAGCCAGAGCCTGCACAATGCCTTGCCCTTACCTTGCCAGAGTCAGGGCTCACATAGAGCTCAGTGGTGGTTTGGATTGGACAAGACGGCTGTCTGTCAAAGAGGCGGTCCAATACCTCAATCTGCTGCGGCGAGAACAGCTCCCCTCTCATCTGCTTCCTGAGGAAGTCCCGCCCACTGTGGCCATGCCCGTTAGCCAGCGGTGACTCCTGTAAAACTGCAAAGAGGGGACACCAGGTAGGAGTGACATTAGAAAGGTTGCAGCTGGAAAATGTTAAGAGGATGCAGAATAAAGAAGGTGGGGAAATGAAAAAGGTGACTAGACGTAAGGGCTTACTGGATATATTTCTGAGATGGATACGGGGAAAAAAGTTAGCTGTCTGAAAGAAAGTCCAGTGAACTGATTCAGGATTGAAAGACTTCATAGATTGTGGAGACTCAGAAGAAAATCGCATACAAATGCAATCCATTACCTGGCATACGCTGCCTCTCCTTCTTGATCTCTCAGAAGTACACCCTCTCCTCTCTTATAAACACAATCCTCCCTCCCGCTCGTCGCATCGCCCATACACACACGTACACACAAATATATATGGCTTCGGTATCAGTATTAGACTGTGAGCTCTTGTATCCTGCAGTTATTGCTCGGCTGAGGGACTGAACGAGACAATTATAAGAACTCTGAGGAGTCGCAGCCCATAAATGATTAGAAAAGAGAGAACGAGAGAAAAAGATAAAGAGAAAAAGGGGATGAGGGTGAAAATCCCCTGCTATAGAGCCAATTCATTGCTCCAAACTGCTCCTGAGAGCCTATTTTAGTCCTGGGGGTCACAGTGTGTTTGATGTGTGTCAGGGAGTGTGTATGTGTGTCCTGGGTAGTGATGTGATATGACAGACAGGTTGAAAAGAGCTACGTGACTTCAAATTTCTATTTTTTTTTTCATTTGGACAGAAAATACGGATTCATTTGGGGAAAGGCTTTGGTTCTAAAGAAGGAGAAGGAGAGAGATGTAGAGATAAAAACCAAAGAAAAAAAATGGACAAATAAAGTAGAAAGAAAGCTCATGCTGAAATGCTGTTTGATTGCTAAATAGGCTCAAAATCAAAAGTAAATATATTTTTCTAATAAACTGAATATAATCTCTTCAGTTTTTGTGTTAAAAATTAAAATCCAGATGATTTCTGACCTTTGGACTTCCACATGATGATATTCTCTGCACGTATTTGGAGGTTGGGGCCAAAATTGTCCATACGGCAGAATGACTGAGACAGAACAAGCCCACATTTCCTGATGGTAAACTATGAGTAAATTATGAGTGCGTTAAAATCATCATTTGTCAAACTGCGTACAATCCATGACATATTATTTCTGTACAAACAAACCTTAAAAAAATATGAAACGGCAAAGAGCTACACAACCCATGAGGATTACATCAAGAACTTTTCTCTCCATACTAATATTGGGTGGTGAAGCTGTTATTGGCCATTTAGCCTGTAGCCATTTTTCTTACCTTAATGTTCATACTCACAATTTAGTTCAGTTTGCAATCAAAATGATGGAAAATGTAATTTTTCTACAAGTGTAACTTGGAGAACAACAACTTTCCACACTGGAGTTCTGACTTGTTGTTGTATTTCTAACTCAGAACATGGAAAATCCAGCTTTGAAAAACAGACAGAACACAGCATAAGGACAACGGTGATCTTAATAAATGTTCAATCTGCCTTTGTAGACTAACGTTCAGCCTTGTTCAAATTGTGAAGTAGTCCTGGAACAGCCGCTGGTTTGAGTTTATTTTAAAGACTTCGTCTACACCTCATATCTCCAGACAGCATCTATATGTCACATTCACAGAGTTGACAAACACTTTTTTCAGCACACAAACCCTCTTTCAGCAGTTCTCTCACCAACAAACACCTCGATCCTAATCTCTCTTTTACTCTTGTAGTCTCGTCACACTCGCACTCATACACAGGTGCTGGGAGCGTGGTCCAGGTCTCCGATGGCAGACCAATCAGGAGACAGATAAAGGCGGTATGATGCTTTAGCCTGGTAACCCACAGCAACCCATTTAATCCCACTGGCCAGTCGCTGTGATGGAATTCAATTGATCAATCATGTAGCTCTGATGGCACCATTTCAGCCAGCTTATTGCTTTCTGCTTTCTCTCTAACACACACACATACACACACACACAAGTCCACTCCGAAACACTGACCTAAGCTCGCCACTGTAGCATACCCTCAAACGACCGCAGAACGACAGAATGAAGAGGAGTTACTGTAGTTGAGCAGAAAGAACAAAGCTTTCACTTGTCATAATCAATATTGTCCATTCATGTGTGTGAATGCGTATGGATGCTTCTTGGCGTTGATGTAGGTGTGTTTGTGGGTGGGTAGCTTGATATCCGGCCCTCATTGTATCCATGGATGGGTAAAGAAACTCATTGCCGTGACGGGTTAAATCCTATTCACTGTCAGATACACACACACGCACACACACACGCACACACAGCTGCCTCTATCTCTGTGATTCGGTCTCAGAAGGGAAGCGTTTCTCTTCCCTCTTTTTCAGAGCAGAACAAAACAAACAATGAACCTTCATTGTTCCCTTCTTTCTGCCTTTCCCCTCTCCCCTCCGCCTCTTCTGTCTTCCTCTCCGACGACGGCTCAGCCTGCCTTTGACTTTCTTTTTTTAAAGCAACCCCACAAGCAGTTTGGATGATTAAATCCTAAAACATGGAAGAATTAAAGTTGTCAGCTATTCAGTGTGCCAGTGTGTGCCTGAGGGTGGGATATTACCTGTGTGAATCTTATTAAAGTTGACATACTGTAGATTATCTCAGCAGGAGAAGTGTCTGACCTAACAACTGAAGCTTGTAGCTAAACTTGTGTGTGGTTGTGTATGTGTGTGTGTGTGTGTGTGTCAAAAGATCAAAGTTTTGGGAGGTGCTGAGCGGAGCCACGGTTGAAGGGGACGGATCTCCCCCCTTCCTGCTTTCCGCCATCCTCCATATCTTTTTCTCACTCCAAGTTTCTTTCATTCGGTAAGCTGCTGCATGTCACAGTGGATGCACAAGGGGGTAAGAGGTCAATGTGGCATTCTGGGTAAGTGCCAATGAATCAAGTTCTGCTTCACACACACACACACACACACACACACACACACACACACACACACAAAAGACAGCCTTTGGAGCTGTGTGTCGTATGACTTTCCTTCAAATAGGACAAAAATAGGTTGAAATAAAAATAAAACATCCACCCTGCAGTAATCGATCCACCTGTTCTGGAGCTCATGTCCATGTTGAATCCACAGGGACACACTCGCACACATTCACACACGTGTGTGCACACAAGCAGCCTTAACGTGCAACAAGAATAGGTTAAGGTACAATGGTCCCCTTTTGGCCCCACAAGTCAAGTTCCTCCATTCACTCCCATTCAAATCCATTCTGCTCTCAGTCACCCTCTACTTCCCCTCGCTTTGGCTAGAGGGCACAGGTCACCACAGGGTTTTACCCCCACACACTCCTCCCACCAAAACACAAACACACACACACACAAATACAGGCTGCTGATTCCACCTTCATGTGTTCCCACCACTTGCACAGCTGCTGTTTGAATGCTAATGTTACTGTTCTGGAAATAAAAATAGTCCTTATGCTACGATATGATGTAATTTCCTCCCATCAGTGTCATAGTAGTGAATGCAGGCTTATATTACTCTTCATCTCTAAATTGGGTTCTTTATTTGTTATTCTTTAATGAAAATATGTCGTCTGAACTGAGGGGTGAAACCAAACCATCTAATCCTTTGGTTGGGATGTTTGTCGCTACCTTTAGCAGTATTTTGAGTTGTCAAAGTGACATTATTGGCCAAAAAATTATGGAAATAAATGAGAGATCAAGAAAACTGACAAATTTCACATACATTTGAGGTCTAACTAGACTGTCAAACGTTTGGTAAGACAAGGTTTTGAGAAAAACTTCCCTGTTAAAGTATGGAACTCTCTTTCTCTGTACATAAAAGATGGAAATCCATAAGAAAAGGTTTACACTTTTGAGGCAGAGCTCCTGTACAGAGAGCAGAAGCTCTGTGACTTTTATGCAAATATGGATTTTCAAGAGAAACCTCAATACCAATACACAAATAGAGCAAAACAATTGAAAAAAAATGAATTATGTAATAAATTAGACATATTTGTATTGTATACATTTATGATATGCCATTTAAATTGAGCTAAGCAAAACCATGGAAACAAATGTCTAAAAACACATGTAAACAGTTATAAATTAGTTGCAGATAAATGTGTAATCCTTTATTTAAATGTATTTTCGTAACGTTAGCAGCTCCACACATCCACATTGCAAATTATATTTCCTCAAAAATGGTTCCATCCACCTTCACATGTTTCTATCATCCTTTGTCTCTGACTTCAACAAATGCCACCGTTCTCCACTTTAACGCCTACCGCACTGTGTAAAATATTCACCTTTTTTTAATTAAACAGTCATTTTAACAAAGTCGACAAAGGAACAACGAGATTGTTGGGCTCATCTCTACATGACCTGCAGTATATGTGCGCGAATGTCAACTCCGACAAACATATGGGCGTGCGTGTATGTGAGACGCGTGCTGCATTGTTTGTCAGTGTGTACGTGTTTGTCTGTCCATGTCAGCGCATGCTGTTCCTGCTGTCGCCCCTTGCTGTGTGTGTGTGTCATTATCCAGCGGGGGCTGCTCTAATGGAAGCTGTGATTAGCAATGCTGTTAATTAGACCACAGAGCCAACCCCGCAGACCTCTGCCATAGAAACGCTGCAGATAAAACGCTGCCCCAAAACGTGACGGTAGGCAAAATCAGGTCGACGTGAGGCTTTCTGACCACCTCAGTGAAATATGAAATGATACAATGTTTTGTTTTCATTTACTAAGTATGGTTATGTTGGAAAAAAAAGAATTCAGGTCAGTGCAGGCTGGTTAAAAGTTAATTAGTTATTTAGTCAAAAGTAGCCAAAAAAATATTATATCAGTTTTTCACTAATACAGGAAACTTTTTGTTAAAAAAAAATTAATGAAGGCCTTCTTTTCTGTCAACTATTTCATTGGTTACTGCGAGTTTTCAACGTCCTAAAGCAGCAAAGCAGTCCCAGGTCATCGCAGTGCCAACATCATGTTTGATTGTTCTTCATCTAAAATGCTGTTAATTTTACGCCAGATGTAACAAGATGAATATATATTTCAAATCTCTCCTCAGCCATGTTTATCCCTGTCTCTCTTTTATTCCTGGATCATAAAAAGCGACCTTAAGGCAATAATGCTTTAGATGTTCTGTTTGGGTTTTTACTGGGAGAATTGTCAATGTGTCTTGGGGTAATTTCAGTAGATAGTGGCTCCCACTACGACTCTTGTGAGACCAAACAGTTTTGTATCCCTTTCCAGTCTCACAGATGCCCATTGGGTTCTATTCTGTTCTTGAGTTTCTTTTGCTTGCTGTGCTATTTAGAAAAATTTTGGATAAAGAAAAATATCAAATTGATGTTGGTTCCATAAAATGATGTGAGTGCAGCTGCAAAATTGACGGTTTTGTGTTTTCTGGTACAACTTGGACAAGCCCCCAGATTGTTTAATGAAAGCTGAGAAAAGACATCCATAAATGTGGACAATGATTTGAGTATTGTGGTGCCAAAATTAGAATTGTTTGGTTGTTTTATCGTTTTCAAAAATGCATCAGAAAATGTTGAGCTAACCAGTATTTAGAACCACGAGTTCTCTCATGACTTATCTGTCTCAGTTTGTAAGAAGTTGTGGTGTTTGCATTTATATGTTAACTTGGTAGGAAGTGGGTGAACTTGATAACATAAATGCAGCTGAATTCTCATCCTGATTTGTGTTTGGATCAAAAGCTCAGATTTGGGGGAGTTTAGGACTTTGTAATCCACTGATGGGTAAGCAGGCAATATCGAGCACATCATGGTTCATCTGGGATTCACCTGTATCCGGCTGAAACGATTTCAAAATTCATCAGGGGTGGGAAAATGCACCCATACGATGTGTGTGTGTGTGTGTTTGTGCTTGTGAGGAGAAAGAGACACTAAACGAGTAAGCGAGAGAGAAAGAGAGAGAAATAGCCCCTGGTGGCATTCTGTCACCCTACTTCACTCCAACATCTGGTGCTGTCTCATTTACCGCAGGAGACTGTCTGTGTGATGGCTTTTTAATGCTACTGATTCTACCACATACACACTCATAATCACACGCACATCCGCTACACACACACACACACACACACAGAGGTTCACAATCACATTACCATGCAACATTGATCCAGTATGACAGCACATATGATCAATAGAGCATGCATTAATATTACTTCTCAGGTGGGCCTCCAGTGGAGCACAGTTGGTAAACAAACACGGGATTCTCATTCAAGATGTTTGGTTTACAGCTCCCAGACTTCATATATGCACGCACTCACATAATAGTCATTGATATTTATGTTTTTCAGTGGAGGAGATTTTCCAGGTTTCACCAGCACTTTACCTGTTATTTCCAATGTGTACAGTTGAAATGTCAATTTGATTGGAAAAATGCAAAGATTTAGGAACATGCAGGATAACTACGTACCTTCATCCCTCTTCCTCTTGCCCACATCAGCAGCAGAACTGATTCCCAGGATGCCACTGATTGAGTACGATGAGCCAGCAGAGTCGCTGGTGACCGCTGAAACCTGCGTGGCAGCTACAGACGTCGCTGCAGACAGATTGCATTGTGGGTTAATAAAGGATGCATCATAAATCACAAAAATTGTCTTTTTGTGGACATTTTTCTCCACAGAAGAAAAGCTCTCAAACTAAAGTTGGACTGAATTTGTTCCACCGATTTTATCCAACAGTCCCGATATTAACACTGTGTGTTACACTGAGCCCAAACTTTGTACACGTGTATTAGATTTTTTCTCTTTGCAAAGTCAAATTCACCTCGGTTCCCCTGGAGTTAAACTCAACCACAACTTCACCAGGAAGAAAAATGTGCAACAAAATGTCTGTACTGGAGTCTTGCTCCTTATTGTCTCCTCCTCTGAGCTTCCCCCTGGAGGAGACAAGTTTCTTGATGGGTGACACAGTTGTCGGCGTTTTGGTGACACACACACTGCGTAACCTCCTGACACACATCCACAAACTGCAACATGCAGTCAGTCACTCTCAGGTCCCTTATCTGCTGGCGGATATCGGGCTGAGTGACAGTATGGTATCCCAGGAGGGACAGAAAGGTGTGGCAACAGACATCCTAATCCTCTCTCCCAATAGACCCCTTCACCCCCCAAATCACAGACAGACGAGACCAAAAAGAGAGTAAGAAAAAAAAAAGAAAAAACAAGACGAACCACGGGATCAGAGTCCCCTCAAGCCGTTACTCTTTTTGCTAACGACAAGGAGAGTATAATGAATGCATATCCCCTCTTTTCCCATCACTTGATTTAGCACTTCAATTATCTGATTTTCCTTTCTCTTTCTTTTCACTCTTCTTTTTTTTTTATCAGAACGTAACACTCTTATTCTGCAAATCCAAATGTTCAATTTTCCGCCTGGGAGTGGGAGCCATTTATCTGTGTAATCTGTAAGCGTGCGTGTGGAAAAGAGAGCGCGCACTGCGTTATATCTGGGTGTGTATGTATGAGGGCGGATCTGATAAATGCGAGTATAAGGCGGGAGTCAGGGAGCAGTGTGTGAAAATTAATTTAGATTACTAGACAATGTGTGATCATGAAGATACAAAAAGACAGCAAGGCGCAATCCACTGCAGGGAAAGTGAGGGACAGTATTTGTCCTCTGAGATACTCATGGAGTAAAAGGAAGTTATAGTATATTTCCTATGTGGGAGTAAAAGGCTTTGGTTCACAGATAAAAGATTATTCAAATATAACAAGGAATGTGGATCCTCAAATAAGAAACTCGCTGAATGCATTTTTGTTTCTTCATAACATTTTTTCCTCCATGGTCGACCCAGTGCAGGTGGTGGGAGACAGAAAGACTCTAGTTAAAATAGCATCACTGATGGACAATGTCTGCCACCCCATGCATGAAGCTGCTGCTGAATGGAGAGCTCCTCCAGTGACAGACTGCTGCATCCTTGGTGCACAAAGGAGTGCTATTGTAGATCCTTCCTCCCAGCAGCTGTTCGACTGTATAACCATCGCTGCTCCAAACAAACTCATCAATGTTCCTATAAATGCTGCTACCTGCACTCTCTTTAATCACTTTCAACAACATTTAAAAAATCTGTAGACCTGCAAATTTTTTTTACATTTTTTTAAATTAACCTACCCAGTTCTTCATTTCTTTGAACCAGAGTAGCTATTTTTTAATAACTGCACAATGAAAATTTCCCTTACTGAACAGTATTTTTATTCCTTATTCTTTTATGCGTTTCATTTTTGTGTGAATCTACATGCTTTGATTGCCTTTTACTTTGTTGCATTTGCACATAAATTTTCCCATTGTGGCACAATAAAGTCAATTCTGTTTTAGTCTATTTTATTCTAATGGGGCCTCTAAGTGGCAGATTCAGGGTAGAAGCAGTGAACTTCAACATCTTGTTTATCTAATTGTTTTTCTACCTGTTACTTGTATGTTATTGTGACACAATCGAACATGCAGAATCTTGCACAAGTAAGTGCCTCTTGAGTTTGTCCACATTTTCTTCTATAACAACCAAAAGCTTTCATGTTAGTTTATAAAACTTCCTGCACCTTGAACATCTCGCTGAGATCTGTTCGATTCACCCTCCAGAAATACACAAGCACAAAGCTACCAAGATGCAAACACGTGTAAGAAGGTGCTACAGTTAAATCTACTGGCCGACATGCAAAATGCTCTGGGGCAAAATAAACACAGTAATTACACCATCTCCAGGGTGAAACATGGTGGTTGTACTTCACGCTGTGAGGACACTTTTTCTTTGGATAGGGCCAGGAAAACCGATTAGAGGCTGCAGAAGACTTGAGCCTGACATGGGCAACGACTTCATACTTGCAGCCAGAGCAAATAAATCCAATTGAGAATCTACTGCAGCACTTCTTCCAAATTGATATTCATGGATGGCATCCATCCAGTCTGAGTGAGTTTGAGCTTTCTGTCAAAGACCAAAGTCTGCAGGGTATTAACTCTGGGAGGCTGAATACAAAGGTATGCAATATTTTCAGGTTTGTGTTCCTTAATTATCATGCTTTGCGTTTATCACAAAATATCTTCATAAAATAGGCAAGTTTGAAGCAAATCCAAGAATCAGGAAATTTCACTGCAGCTCATGAAAAGTTGTCTGAAATTTCATGTTTCTTATGAATAGCACTACAGAAAACTCTTCTTACAGACATTTTCCCTTACAATAAAGGATATTTCTGTTTTATTTCATGTTGAGAGTATGATATACTAGTACTGCAAACAAGGAGACAAAGGTGTTAACAGCATGATTAACTTTTACCTTTACTCCTCCAGTAAGACTCAGAGTTAACTTTTCTGCTGAGGAAGATATCTTGACTTGCTCAGGTGTCTCTTAACAACACCAAAATAATTTAAACCCATTCCTATGGTCATTAAAAAAGTCTTTGCGTTTCTAGTTGCGTCCCTAATAATGATGACATTTTGCTAAGCTGATATATTTGGAGTCTCTGCTTTCTGCCATCTCAGCCGACATCTCAGTGCTAAAGGAACCAGAATGTGATGGAGGAACGTACCTAAGCTGTGAGCCGACACCGAGCCCGTTTGACCAGGCTGCTGCTGAACCTTAGTCCGTATGATCCTGCAGAAGAAGAGAGGAGCTATTAGTGTGTATGAAGTGGCTTGTTTGAGAGATCCTGAGTGACAGAGAGAACATGACCATCGTGGGAGCAAAGCTGTGTGTGTTTGCGTGTGTATGTGTGTGTGTGTGTGAAGTGGCTTAGGCAGGCTGACATGGCAGAGGGGCCTCACACTTCCTGCTTGGTTGATCATGCAAGCCTTTTCTTCCTCTTTTCTTCTTCATCCTTTCCTCCCCTTTTCCTCTCCTCTCATTTCCTTTCCTCCATTTTCCCTATTCTTCCCTTTTATATCTGTTTCACCTTCCTTTTCTCTTTGTCTGCCTCTTTGGCTCTCTCGTTCTTTCTCTTGTTTCCCCATCCCTCCCTCTGTCGCTCCCTCTGTGCACTCAGGGGAAAGGGGTTGTCATTGTAGCATCGTGTAGAACCACTGAGCTGCGGCTACTTCATACATATGGAGGCTGGGGGCCCTCTTTGCAATCCCCCTCTTCCACTCCCACACCGAAAAAGATACACAGATAAAACACACAACATTCATGTTGTTCCGTGCTTCGTCTACAATCTGCTGTTACAGTTTGATACCCAGACCCACACATTGCACAGACTGTGGCACCTGTTGATGGAGCTGACGCTGGGAACGCTGTCGTTGTCGCACACTCTCTCGGCCAGGAGCCTGTCCCGGATCTCCCAGGCAAACATGGTGGGATTTTGGCGTTTGTAATCGGCGATCTTGTCGACCACTTTGGGTGTAGCAACCTTTGGTTTGGATCCCCCGATTACCCCAGGGCGGATGCTGCCCGTTTCATAGTACCTGTAAGGAAAAGCACAGGTTTGCCTGAAGCACAGACAGGAACATAAAATATGTTGGCAGAGTTTATGTGAAGAGCTCCACTGCTTTGCAAAACCCCTTTAGTTAATTTTATATGACAGATTAACAGAATGCGCTGCATGATTGTGAGGTAGAAGAAGATGTTACACATTAATTATAATTCAGCACCTCGACTCATTACATTGTTGAACCACCTTTTGTTGTACAACTAAAAGTCTTTGCAGCCTCTAACAGGTTTTCTTCAAGGTTTTTCCTTCATTTAACTCTATTCATCTTCTCTTTAGTGCTGATCAGCTTTCCTATCACACACCCCGGTTGGCGTAGCTCCACCACCATGTTTTAGGATGTGGACTATGTTGAGGATGATGCACACTGAACTTTGTGCTTCTAAAGGGAAGAAATGTGGAAAAGTTCAAGAGGTAATGGTACTTCAAGGCACCGCACATAAAAGATTTTAAGAAATAGTTTTTTAAAATCACTGATTTTAAAAACTATCTTCTGTCTTACGCATATTCACTCTGTGTAATAGCTGATTGGTAGACAAAGTTAATGATGGAGCAACAAAAGGTTAATTGAGGGAGCACACAACATTCAGGTTGCCAAACAATAATAATAAAAAAAGATAATTTTGTCTTATATTTTCAGACTTGCTCTGAATCAGCACCCATGATAGCAAAGATAGAGTTCATTTTGAGGCTTGTTCCAGTGGTTCCCAAACTGTGGGGTGCGCCCCCTGGAGGGGCGGGGGGATGAATGAAAGAAAAAAGATGACCGCTGTGTGGGAGAGGTGTTGCGGGGCAGGGGGTGGAAGAAGACTATAACAGGGAGTCTGGATATTATAAGATCAAACAGTACAGCTAAACTTTCACAATCAGACATTATTTATTTTCTAAATCAGCTACAATTGCCTTTTGCAGGTGCTGCAGCCATATTGGATCTTTAGGTCAGGATTATGGAAAACCTTCTGATTTTCCCAGTCAGAATTAAAGACTTCAGCGGTTGATGTTTCACCATTTTGAACTTCTGATTGCAAATGTAATATGGCATGAATGCTGGAGATGCTACATCTTGCTACTGGCTACCTTCCCCATTAAAGCAGACATATTGCTACAGGGGCATTATCCATTTCCAATGTCACCAAATGTTTGCTCAGTTTGCAAAGTCAGTAACTCAAATCAGTTGGTTGGATTTCCTTAGACAGAAAACTTTTTTTTTTTTACCAACTGGCTAAATATCTGCATGGAATCTGTCTAAAACTGGTAATTTTGAATCAAACAACCAGAACTGGATAAATGGATGAAAAATATTTCATTATCAGATATTATGAAGACCTTGTCGAAATAAAAATAGAGACAAAGCCTTTTAATCAGCTATCTTTAATTATAAGAAAAAAAATATGTTTATCTATTAAAAAACACCCGTCGTCATTTCTCATCTGTGCACTCATTGACTCCAGCTACTTTCCAGGAAACTTCAACATATTTTAAGAAGTGGAAATAATGAAATGGAAGGATAGATATTTTGTAGAGATACAAATCTGAAAAGTGTGGAGTGCATTCGTATTCAACCCCTTTATGCACCACAAGCAATTACATGTAGGAGTCAGCCAGTTCATAAAAAAGGGGTCCAAATTGAAATCAGTAGATGAACAGTGAGAAAGATGAAGAAGCATGAATATTTTTGTGAGGCTCCGCAGCACTATCATGATCAAATCATCTTGTTTATCGTTTTTAAATGAATTTGATGCAGTGAGTAAAGTTTTGACTAACATTTATTAACCCTACAGCCTTTCTTCTGTTGTATTCTGCGAATGACATCAAACACTTTCAGCTTGTTACATAATGCTGCATCTGTCTGATTTACATTGAGATATCTGTGTCAGCTAAATTGTTTAATGCGACTGTATCCCCCTCAAACAGCCGTGACACAATGCTTCTGATGCCTGACTCGATCTGCTGAACGGCTGCTGTTTTCCCCGCATAGAAAAAATTGAAGCGTTTAGTGTCCACCATGGCTATTTCATGAATGTATTTGCATGCAGAAAGGGCAGGAGGGCGGGAGATGGAAGCACAGCTAGTGCACCGCTCAGTTTGCAGAAGAAAAAATTTAAAAAAAAAATGCTTGTGTGTGTTTGTGTGTGTGTGTGCGGAGGGGGCGAGGGGTGCTTTGCGTGGCTGCAAGCTGTCAGTCAGTCTTAAACCTGCTGCTCTCCCTCCACTGTACGGTGGAGTAATCCTTTCCGTGAAGATGCGAGTTGCTGTAAATGTGTGCCTCCTTGTCTTTCTCCCCCTGTGTGTGTTGCACTTTTTGACTCCTCACAGCTGGAGCATAAACACAGCTGAAGGAGAAAAAAACAATCTATTTTCAAATGGAAAACGATTTAAATTATTCACAGCTGAATCATCGGTGAATAAACGAGCTCGGTTATTGATATCCTGCTCAACGATGAGCCGACGCACTCACTCACTTGCTCGCACACACGCACACGCGCACGCACACACACACACACACTCAGAGACACGCACAGGGTGGTAGAGTTGGTGTTTTTGTTCTGCTGGCACCAGAGAGACAGAGAGGAGAGGATAAAACAGCCCTCCCTCCTTCCATCCATCCCTCGGTCCCTTCTCCTCCCCCTCACAGTAACGCTTCAGTGAGTTGAATGGCCAGGAGAGGGGAAGAAAGAAAGAGATAGAGAGGGAAAGACAGAAAAAGGGAAAGGGAGGCATGAGAGAACAATGAGCAACACATTTTTTGATATAGCTGAGGGTCGCTGTTGCTAATCCTTCCCCTCTGTCCCCACAAATGGTCTCTATGTCTCTCATTCATTTTTCTTCTTGCAGCACTCCACTCTCTTAACACGCCTTTTTCCTTTCTGATTGTTCTTCCATTTATTCCATTCTTCACCTTTCTCACTTTTTTTTTTTGGTTGGTGGCGGTTCAGAAATATTGTACCACTTTCATTTTGATGCTAATTCAAAAAAAGAAAAAAAGTGATGAATCTTTTTCCCATTGTCTGCCTTTTTTTTCTCTTGTGGGGGACGGAACGAGCAGGGATTTGCTCTTGAATTTAGCTTTGAAAAGCCAGACAGACACACAGAGGAAGGAGAGAAAAGGGAGGTGAGAAGATTCACAAAACTGAGAAGCGTCAGGGAAGACTTACGGGACACAGAGGCGAGAGGGGGAAGGTGAAAAGGTGGAGGCAAGCGAAACTGAAGGCCAACATGGCTGAAAATACAGCTTATGTGTGCTGAAGAAGAAAGAAGTTTTAGAAAATTGACCAGTCAGCTTCTCCACCAACAAGCTCACATCAACTAGAATGTAAAGCAGAAGTTACAAACTAAAATTGTGTAAGATCTAACAGTTTCACAAAAAAAATAAATAAATAAAATGTTTAGATGTTGGAGGGATGGTGCAGGAAGGATTCTGAGTTAAGGAGTTTTTCAAAAATTATGGTGTGGCTTAAAACTGGACCGGTCGTTGTTTATTGGAAGCTTAACAACACTGCCAACTACTTACAAGAGTAAACTGTAATGTAGAAATGCTTCATTTTCATTTATTTAAAATTGTTTAGAGCACTAACAAGTTTCAGACTTTGTTCAACTTTTCCAGTACTGGAATAAAAAATGAATTCAGTTTAATTAAAGCTAAAGAGTGTGATTGTGTCTGTGCGTTGATTTCTCAAACTCTAAAATGCCAACACAAGATGTGACTACAGCACAAATAATAACCAGCCATGTTCATGTTCACTTTGTACTAGTAAAGGGACAATGCTTAAATGCAGACACTTTCTGCTTCTCTTCCATAAAAGCACACATTTTCTCCCAGTGTCTAGCCACAAAAAGGGCAGCAGTGAACGTCATCAGTATTGTGCTGGCATGTTTGTCTTTTACCTGCCCAGTATCTTGCTGACGCATCCATGGCTGACCCGCAGCTGCCTCGAGATGTCGCAGGGTCGAACCCCTTGATGGGCGAGCTCCACTATTCGCTGTCGGACCACGTCTGGAAGGGGTCTGCCGTTTACAAACACGCCTCCGAGCTGGTTCACGCCGCCATGTCCTGGAAAAGAGACCGCAAGAGTCTGAGAGGGTTAACAGCAAGGATGCAGACGAGTGACACAGGCAGAGGATAGTCAGTGGTTTGGTTATGGGGGTCTTAAGTGCTGGATTGTTAAAGATATGACTTTTACAACAAAAAAAAAAGAAGAGAAATGTTTTCAAATGTGAATGACAGCATGTGGATTGAAGATGGAGTGGTGATTTAAAAAAAAAAAAAAAAGATTTCCAGTAGAGTGCATTTAAAAAACAACCATTTTTAATTGAAGCAATAAAATCCTTGAAACAATTTGTATAATTGGTTAGATTTAAAACAAGTGTATCTGAGGTGAAATTGATTGAGAGCTAAATGATGTCAACCAAAGTTTCAAATGCTCTTACTGGACTAAATTATTTAAATTCTAACTATTTTTATGTTAATTTTGTTAATCTAATTTGTTCTGTCATGTAACAAAGTCAGAACGTGTAATTGAAATGACAGTAAACTTAAATTTTTCCTGACTCACACGGCAGCAACTGCATCAAGATTAAGAAGTTCAGATTGCTAGCAAGTCCAACTTTGCCATAAGTGCTACTGCTTAATGGATAAAAACTTAAATTCTTGAAACTTTCTCTACAGCACAATACAATCCATATAAACATAGCCTTACTGTTCAGTGAACTTCACACAAAGCAAACAAGATCAACACTTGACTGAATCAGCAGCTTCAGTTCAGTTCTAGTCAAAATGTTTAGGTAGTTACCAAAATAAAGTGGTTTATTGTCCGCATTTAACCATTGGGTTACAAAAGCACCTCGCTAGAACAGATCTGGAAAACACATTGCTATATTGAGAACATTTTATACTTTATTTAGTTCAGTGACAGAGTTGAAGTCAAACGTCCTGCAGTGCTGAGCATCATAAAGTTTGGAAATGAAAGTCGCGTCACAGCTGTGGTTGTTGAATAAAAGATGAGGATAGCTTTAAAAGGTTTACTACTGTTCCAGGAATGTTTCGTGTGTTAATTAGCAGCCAGTTATTTTGAGTTTTGTTCTTTTTAATGTGGAAGACAAATCAACTGTAAGGAAGATTTGATAACAGGGAAATTTCTCTTTATTGAGAAAATCTAAATGTATTCTATTGTTTTGTTGTTTATTAACCATATGAACTAAAAAACAAACTACATCCAAAGTTCAGCATTAGATGTGTAAGTGATTAAATAAATTATTTGAATATAATTATATTTAAACTAATTAAAATTAAAGTACAAATTGTAAAGTATTGACTGGAGTTTTGTTAATTTCATTAAGTATCTGATCCTAAGTACCTTTTAAACGTACCAAACTTTCAACAAGTAATTTCAATTACATGCCAAAAAATGTACGTAATTTGTTGAAAGGAATTTTATTTGTTTATCTCTTAAAATAAGTCTTTGGTTTGGTTTGACTTTATAAAAGTAGTTTAACAGAAGCATAAGCAAAGTTACATACAAACAAAATAAATCTTAAACAAAAGCAAACCAAACACAAAAGGAATAGTAGTAAAATATATTTAAACGTTCAAAGGAGTGGGTAGAAATATGAACTTATTTTTACACCCATCCCTCTAACATCTGTAGCATCATCAGATGAATTATTTTTCCTGTTAACATGTTTAAGAAAAGAAAAACCAGGGTAACACTTTATTTGAAGGGGGGTGAATAAGACTGTCATGACACTTTCAGAAACATGACATAACACCTGTCATGAACATGAATAAGCCTTCTTGAATATTTATGACTGTTGTCTTAAAGCGTCATTACTGTTTAAACTTTACCTTTAATAACATAAAGTTACCTAATTTTTAAAGTGCAATCAGTAATACTTTTATAACAAATTTATATCAGTAATGATTTCTTGGTTAATGTCAAGTTGTCATAACAAAGACATTTTGAATAATGTCAACTTTGTATTAAAAGTGTCATAATTTACCGAATGACACTTTATGACAACAGTCATAAATATTCATGAAGGCTTATTCATGTTCATGACAGGTGTTATGACAGTGTCATGTCAGTCTTATTCACCCCCCTTCAAATAAAGTGTTACCAAAACCAGTTACTGTGATGTAAAGATTATTGGTCATAAATGATCATGTAGCAACCTACACCTGCCTGGTCACTTTTTTTGTTTTCTTAGCTTCTTATTGCAAATCATCCTAATGAATAAATTAAATGTAATACTTTTTGTAACCTTCACTTCATTAGCATGTGTTTGTTAAAATCCAAAACGATAGTCCAAATTTGATCCAAGGAGAAAAATTTAATCAATTCTGGATGGCAGCAGCCCAGGTATCGCCCTCCAAACCGGAGTTGTTTTTTAATGCATCTGATCTGCACTACATCTCTCATTTATCCTGCAAAGCAAAAGAGTATCAGTTGCTCTGCTCCACAAAAGCAACTTTTTCCAATTTCACCAAGGGGCAAGCTAAGCAAAGATGGCAATTAAGTGAAGGGATTTCAATTAATTATTGACCAAGGCCTCGGCTCGGCCCCACAGCAGAAGATGCTGGTAATATTCCCCTCTAGGGAGGCAGGGATGAAAGTAAAGCAGGAAATAGATAAAAACAAAAAGCAAGGCTGAAATACACTAGAGTAGAAGAAAAGACAAGCTGCAGCTTAAGGTAATTGAAAAACCTCCTGGAAGCAGGATTTATTTTATGTACCACAGCTATTAGCTAAAAAAAAAAGAAGTAAAACAAAAATCAATCAAATGTGCTTATTAGATAAATTTCTATCATACCTATAATTTTTTTTCTATTAAGTTAAAAAAAACTTTCTAAGCAGTTCAACAATAAATCAGAGTGAACTCTGAAGCACATGTTGCCCATGAATACATCTCCAAACTTCACAGTAAACATATAAAGGCTCTTTACTCTGGACTAGATTTAAAAATAATGACCTGAGATGTTAACTTTGTTCTGCCAAACCTGGGGATAAAAAAAACCACATTCCCTCTCTCTGCAACCTCCGAGTTTGTGTTTGTACTGTATGTACACATGAATCCCACCAAAGGCAAAGTGTAAATCAACTTTCCCCACCGTTTAATCCACTAGCTTTTGTATTACCATAGTGATTACGTCTTTAGGGGAAACACACACGCACTCTCTTCTTTACACACAGACACTAATCCTAGCTGTGGGGGTAATAGATTTTAAACACATAACCCCAGCAGGGGTAGCGCCTGAAACAGCAGGCCGTCCCGTGGACCAGCCGCCTTGCCTTCGTCTTCTCATCATCAGTACGAGGAAAAATAAATGTAAAGATACATCGTTTCTCCACCTCTAACATAAATAAGTCAATATGTGAAACAGAACTGTCCACAAACACGTCTAATAAGGACGGGCTGGCTCTAACCTTACCGCTTCATCTTTTTAGATGTAAGAGGGCTCATTAAGCAGACACCAGCACAATTTGAAAAGCAATCACTCTCGACAAAAGGCGGTAATGTATCTGGAGAAAGCGAGAGGTATCTGTTTATGCCATTCCTCTCAGAACTACTCTCACCCCAGGGTCAGTGATGAAATGTTATCATCTTGTTATCTTTCAAGAAAACATGAGACGATTTGGCAACCGTTTTTGTCATCAAAAATAACTAGTTTGCTAAATATCACAATTAAATACAGTGCGCATCAGATGGTTAATTAAGGTACAGCACAGTTGTACCTAGTTCTGCTGAAGTTTCCATTCCTACTTCCTCTACAGTTAAACTCCCTCTTTAAGATTTCAGAGAAAGTGCTTTAGGGAACCGAGTTTTCTCACTTTGTGCAGAGCATGGAGTAACGCACCGCTGCTCTTCCTGCACCCACTGCTATGCACTGCCAGTAAGATGGCTGAAATAAGGCCCTAATATTTTCCCTCACAAACATGATGTGGAAATGTTTTCCAATCATGAAAAACAAGGACAGTCATGGTGTGGGTACCAAGGACTCGCCAAGCACTCTTATTCTTATTATCAGGGTCCGACTGTTTACTGCTTTAGCTGTGTTTACTTTGTTTTCTTTTATTTGTTTCACGTGTTGCCTTTGTGGCAGTGTCTCTCTCTTGGAAAACAGATTTTAACCCAATGAGACAGTAGTTACCTGGATCCAAAGGATTTATTAATAACTCTTGTTTCAGCACTACAGTGTGGGTGAGATGTCTGTAAAGCAGCTGACCACAGCAGACAGCCTGACTGTTTAGTCAGCTGACATCAGCTAGTTATGCCTGTTTTAAAGTTTGTAGAGCAGAGCAATAAAAAGTGAATCAAAATTAAACTAGCGATAAAAAAAAAATGTAACTGTCTACATGTTATGTTAGAAGCAGTATAAATAATTGTTGCTTTTCTGTTTTAAATAAATGTAACTGCATCCTTTGAGACAATTTTACAATCATGCCTTTAAACCATGATAAATGTATAAGACGTAGTGAAAATCTTTTATAAACTCACACTTAAAATCGCAGGTGCAAAAAAGGGGAACTAGACTCAGAACTTGGCCTTTTTTCAGCTGGAGCAAATGATCTTGATCAAGTTTGCTCTGACTGTTAAGATATTCTCATACAGACATGTAGATGGACAGAAACTGCTCAAGATTATAAAGCAACATAAAAAAAAAGCATTTCTGAGCATCAAAAACAACATGATGTATATTAATCCTTACAGCTTTGTTTAAAATATTCCTGCAAAACATTCATTACAATTGGTAATACTGCCTGTAAACACATGGCATTAATTAAATATCCTTGTTGTCATACAGTCTGAGCAGACAATAATGTTTAACTATGCAAGCATTGTCACCATCATACATGAATAGCGTTTTCACTAAGCATCCAATAATGCTCTGTTTTTTGTCCCCTTTTTCTCAGTATCAATTTTTATATGAAAACTTACCAACAATGTTCAAAGATATGAGTCTGTTCTAAGAAAACGGGCATTTATTTCTTCCAAGACAGGTGCATTTTGTTCAGTGGCAGTGATCTGGACGACAGGGCTCACCTCACTGAGTTGTCTGTGGACACACGTAGTTTGAATCTTTTTCACAAAACATCATCACTTTTATAAAGCGTAAGACCTAGTTTTGGGAACATTCATGCAAAAACCACAACTGATGTTATGGCTTTAATTAGGAGGGAGTAAAAAACATCATGCAACAAAGCTCCCCAACCAACACTCTGACCCTCGAGCCAACAGGGCACCGCTGGACCAACTGTTTCATTATAAAGGAGAAATCCACTTATTTACTGTGACTGATTTCTGGGAGTTTAAAGGGAATGATCACAAAATCTCTGCCAGTCCCATTCAGCATAGAGAGCGTGCTGTAAAGAGTCTGCTGACCTACATGGACAAATCTTTTTACACTCTCAAACACTCTGTGTGAATCCTTTATGGCTGTATAAGGACATTATTCCTTTTCCCTCCTGCCCTCATTATTATTTCCCGAAACCTCTCAGCGAATGAAAGCAGATTTCCTGCAGGTCGTTTATAGAAGCCTGCTGCGCTAAGTCCTCCTCACCACAGGTATCTGCGCTGAAGTCTCCCCCCGCCCCTTACCCAACCATTCTCCTTCTTTCTCAGATAAGAGTAAATGAAATGGTTCCTTTCACCCCTTCTATCTGGGCCAGGGCATGAAAAATACGCCTTGCTTTGTGAGGAGATGGAGAGGAATGACTTGTGACCCACAAAAAGCCTCCAGATAACTATTTATTCACTTATCTGTGTATTGACTGTTGGTATTAGGCGTTCAGACTCTCACATTTTTTAGAGGGTTAAGGTATTGGGGATTATATGTTGGAAATTTATTTTCCAAACCTATAAATACTGATAGGGGCTAACGCAGAAGCATACGCATCCTATAAAGGCATTTGCTTATCAGCAGCTGTATGATCACAGCCGGCCTAAGGAATAAGCAAACTAATAAGCTGCTTACAGCCCTCAGGCCAACAGGGGGAGCCCAAGAACACTTGACTTCTCATTGAAAACACAGACCTTAAAGGAAGGGAGATATTATGCAAAATAAACTCTTTTTTGCTTCATATCATATTAGAATGTTATTCCCTCATCAAAACTTGGAGTGTTGCTTTCATTCTTTCATGCATGTTTGAGAAATCCTTGAATCTCCCATGGCAACCGTTGGAAATGCCTAAAAGTTTGTTCTCACAAAGCACCGCCTATTTACTCAGAGGAGAGCTGCAATCTCAAGTCAAGCATTGCCTCTCAGAACAACCTCCCTCTCAGCTCCTCCAGACTAGCAGCAGCAGCAGCAGCAATTACCAAAAACTTAGTGGAACAGCGTGTCTACTAAGATTATCTTACAAACTACTTCTCGATCCAACTTCCATATAAGAAAGGTTGGAAACGGTATAATGAGAAGTACTGTTGTGAGGCATAGTGTCAGAAAGAACCTCTGTCTCTTTAAGAAGAGAGACACAGGCATCAGATTGCGAAGTCAAATTAATTCTGTTTCGTTATGCTTGACATATACAGCAATTTTATAGCAACTGACGGTAACATAGTTACATAATACAAATAATATCCCCCACTTCCAAAACATCAAATTTGTTTGCAAACTTGTTTTAAGCACATTTCAAATGCCCATAAATAGCATTTTTAATGAAAAACTCTAACATTTAAATTTATTTGTGATTTAAACAAACTGTTAGCTGTATGCCAAGTAAGACCTTATTCATCAGAGTAAAGGGAGTTGAATACAAATGCAAGGCCCAGTATTATTTTACATTTTATATTTAAAAAAAAATAGAGAAATCATAAGTTTCCTTTCACTTTGTGATTATGAATTTCTTTGAGTTGGACTATCACTAAGAAGCTCCCAGAAAACCTTCGAAGTCTGTGACTTTAACTTGATTAAAAGTAGGAAAATATATAGATGAATACTACTGAAAGATGCTGTATTTACTGCCATTTATGTCATCAACAGTGTGCAATACATATTGTGACGTCAAATAAAGAACATTCTGCAACATGCTCTGTTTAGTTATTGGCTTTCTGAAAATAAACGCTCAACCATCACCTAAGACAACTTTATAGATTTCTATAGTATTTCTATTCTACTCTGCGTCCTGTTATACATTTTCCTATATTTGAGTGAGTTTATGTCCAAGCCCAACAAATACATTACTTTCTTGCAGGAATTCAATCAACAGTGTCCTGCTCAGTGGGTATTGTTGCAAATTAGACACCAAAATCTTGCCAAATTAGGGGTTTGGGTTTTTAGGAGTCTTTCTCCCAAAACCGTCTCTGGAGAGAGGAAGGTGTTGGCAGAGGAAGCAGCTTCATTTTCATCCGTCTGAATCAGAGAGAGGCAGAGCCAGCCAGGAGAGACCCAGGGGGTCATTATGCATCCCTGTTGTATTTTATTTATTTACCCTTTATGGGCGCTGACTTATAAGAGTCCGCCACCTCCTTAAATGTTTGATTGATTCACTGTTTCTGAAAAAGGAGAAGAAGAAAAAATTACTAAGATAAAGCAGAATATATTGGAACTCCCCCATCCAGAAAATAAGCTCCATTAGGGCTCTCTGTCTTTTTCTTCCTGCTACATTCCTCAGTGTCCTTCTCTCATCTCTCATCTGCCTCGTCACGGCCTGACGACTTAAAAATACAGCCACAGAGAAATGGCAAACAAAACACCGCAGCTTCTCACCTTTTCTCAATATTTTCTATTGTGAAAGAGGGAGAAAAAAAAAGCCAGAAAGAAAATAAAAGGGTGGATCTGTAAATGACTTTTGACTGAAAGCTGTTTGGTATAGTTGCCTCCAAGAATACTGATGAAGCAAATTTACTTGAACAAACAGTAGCTAGATAGATGTGGCTGGCGTGTTAAAGGTGGACTGTAATGTTATTCTGCATTTCCTTTTTTTTTTCTTTTTTTTTCAACCTGATTTTGGAAAATAATTATGTCTGGGACAGAAACAGGATATTAAACTGCTGTAGAAATAGTGTAGAAGCATAGAGCATCTCCAAAAAGATTAACAAGAAAAGGACTGCTTGTAATCTTAAAAGTGGCACTCCAAAAAACATTTAAGACTATTTTGTGATACTGTGGAAAACTTCACATGTATTAACAGGCATAAATAAATAAATAAATAAATAAATAAATAAATAAATGTGACGATGGGGGAAGGGGGTGGGGGGGAGCAGCAATTACGAGTTTAAAATGTCAAGATTACAATTATTTTCATCAGGTTGTAAAGTTTGACTCAGCCTGATTAAAATCTATCCTTTTTTACGAGTTTGTACAAAGTAGATTTCTACATCTGCTCACCAACGTATAGGCCACAGCCTTGCACGTTTAATATTCACCATACCTTCATTACCATTACAATACGTGATTATGAAATTCAGCTCATTATCATCACAATTACCTGGAATAGATTTTTTTCTTTACATATATGTTACTCGCTGCAGACAATTTCCCCCCTAAATCTATAATCGGGAGCTCATTCACGTGAATTACGCAAAAAGGCATAAAACCTTATAATATTTTTTTTAAAACTCCAAAACATTAAGAGCAACCTTTTTAGTAAAAAAAAACTGTCTGAACATGGCTGAATGTTTAAGGGAAACTTTTATTTGGCGCAGAGACACAAACAAGGTGCAGCATATTCCCTGCTGAGCTGAACTTTGGGCCTTTTTACGCACAAGCAGCAGCTGCAGCAGCACACACACTGAAGGGAGAGAGGCGCACATCCAGAGTCGCGCAACAACATTTCCACGCGTCACACTCGATTCCCCACGACCTCTTTCTCTCCCTACCTTTGACATTTTTTAAGGTGTAATCGTTTTAAACCGTCTCCGCGCTCTGACATATATAACTTTAGCTCCGCTGGTTCACCGTCAGCCCTGCGGATCATTGGCTTCTGGTGAAATGGCGCGGAAGAGGAAACATGATTCGTTCTAGCTCTGAGGTGCGTGTGTGTAGTTTTTTTTTTTTTTATCTCTTTTCTTTTTTTTTCTTTTTAATCCGGCGGGATAACACACCGTGGGAAGTCCTCTATATCAGTCACACATTCTATACAAAAATAACCTGCAGCAGCAGAGCACAGAGGAACAACCACACGTAAAATGCGAAAGGTGTGGAGGATGCGCTCATGCAGTTTTGAGAGTACTAACAAAAGACAGGAAGGAAAATTCAATGTCAGAATAAAAATAAATAAATAAACATTTGACATTAAAAAAATAACACAAAAATGAAACCAAACTGTGCATTTATTCGTATTGGCGTGAAAAAATAAGGATTAATTTGTGTTCCCTTATTATGAGTGAAGATATATAAAATACTACAATTGTTTGTTTTTTTATTCAGTTATCCGATAAGACAATATCATAAAAATGCCCACTATTTTGAGGATAAACACAAACAAAAAGGATGAAATAAAGCCATTCTCTCCTGCGCAGCTCTGATGAAACAGTGTTAAAAATGAACTGGCCTCACAATACGCAAATATGTTATTTTGGCAAGTTTACATCCACGTTTATCAGTAGAAATTATTGTACAGGTAAAAGTATAAAATTGTTTAATTCAGACAAATTGCAAAGACTTTCATTTGATTTGTCATCCATGTAAAAAAAAAAAAAACACACAATTGGTTTGTCATTAAGGGATTAAATATTCGTAATTATTTTAAAATCTGCTCTAAGTTGTATGTAAATCTTTCCCTGTAGCTAACATTCATTGGCCACTTGTCTCAGGTATAAGATGCTTGGCTTGCTAGCAAGTCTGACATTAGCATTAGCACTGTCGCTAAGTAGTTTAGTGGCAGATACAATTTTAAACTTTGAAACTTTCTTAGTCATAAGTGTTATGGTACTTAATTTTCTCTTTATTAATTAATAATACACATATTAGCCATATTGCTCTCTGCTGGTCACGCACATAACCAATGAGAGTATGCTGACGGAACTATACCGTTTCTTTCTAATCAGATGTTTTAGTACAATTTTTGTTTTACAAATATTCAACACATTATATTTAGAAATTAATATGCTTAAATAGAAATTTAACAACTTCTAAGGCTAACATTAACCAACCACCAAAATTCGTTTTTACAGTGCAGCACGCACAGAAAATTGCATCTTGAGGATGTGACAAAAAGGGAAGAAAAGAACAAAAATGCATTTAAACCTATTTGAACCTGAAAGTGATCTCTGAAATTTTGAAAAATAGCATCTCTAAGTTTGCCTTTAAAAATAAAAGTTCTACAAATAAAAGTGAATGTTGTAAGGCTAACTAATTCAAAGACCTTTGGGGGGGTGAAAACAGTGAGCCTAACACACAAAGCAGTGTCCGCCATGTCATCACTGAATGCCTAAGTTGCGACCCCCCTACATGAGGTTCCCCCTGCGTGCAGCAGCTGTTTCCCTCAAGTCTTCTGGAGCCAGACTGTGACCTGTGAGCAGAAGCTGCACGTGCCTTAACCTGTGGCTCTCACTGCACTATAAAAAGGACTTTTGGAAAGAATTAAACGTTAGCCATTAGGAATATTTACATTCAAATCAAGCACATTAGTTTGTGAATGTAATGTAAATAAATTATTTATTGATAAATAATGTTATTTCACTATGGGTTAAAGATATTGGTATTCAAAGTCCAGCAGAAAAAGTAGGGCTAAAACGCTTCTATGGGTACATATGCATTCACTCAGTAAAAGTTAATGCATACGGGTTGGAATTGAAAAAGCCTATAAAATTTAAGCAAAGTTAACTTTGGCAACATTGGTGCTGAAGTCAAAACTGCTGTAACAAGAGGAGCTTCTTAATAACCCCAAGGGAATCATCGCCGCGAAACGGCACATCTAAGCTGAGGTTGCAAAGTTAAAATGTTCACATTCCAACTTTTTAAGAACAAACCTAAAAAGATGATCATAATTTCTGTAATGTAATATGTCATAATTATGAGCCTATTTTTCTTGTGCTTGCATTGTAGATATTTGTCAGTTTGAGATTGACACCTTGAGTTGGAGTGGTAAATTTAAAGAAAGGTTGAGAGTTTCACAAATTTCTTTAAGCAGATTCTAATTGTTAAACTTGTATAGTTTTTACTCATAAATTCTGATTATAGTCTGCCTAAATTAAACAAATGCAAATTGTTACACCGCTTCCCCTGGTGAAATTGAAACAGAGTGTTTCATCAGAACCTAACCAGAGCTCTACTCTTCTGGTACTGTTTGTGGATCAAGTTCAGCTTTTAGTCATGCTTTGATACTCTCTCTCTCTCTCTCTCTCTCTCTCTCTCTCTCTCTCTCTCTCTCTCTCTCTCTCTCATTCTCTCTCACTTTTCCTCCCTCCCCTTTTGACCTCTGCACCTCCTCTTCTCTTCGAACCATAGAAACACAACAAACCGTCTCCTACAAAGCAGAAACGGCGGCGAAAACAACACAAAGCGGCCCTGCAGAGACCGCACTTCATCTCTCTATTCACAGCATCACCAAACTCACGCCAAATGATTCTCATGCATCGTATTCGCAGAGCGCAGAACAGAGAACACATCATACTTTAAACAATGCAGCACAGGGGAATGTGACTGATTAATAAAACACCAAGAGCAGGACCGGAAAGAGTATTCAACAAACTGTTTGTTTTTTATTATTATTTAAATGATTTTGAGTTGCCCATATGCAAAACATTGGATGCCTTCCAAAATAAAAGAGGTCGTTCAGTGGTTAAGACGTTTTGCGAAATTTGGACATTTGGACTTGAGCGGTAAATTGTCTGGTTTCAGACGGGTACATCTACATCTTCAGTAAGCAATAAATCATGAAGCAATTGCATTTCGGCTATGTTTGCAACTTCGGTTAAAACGAAACAAAAAAAGTGTAGTTTTTCTGTGGACGCATGCAGGGCTGGTGGCGTGTGTGGTTTTTGAGGGCCAGTTGGGGTCATGCAGATGAAGGGAATGATAACCAAAAGAACTTACTGTGCATCGCCGCGAACGGGTCGTGCTTACAATGAATCTCCATCGGTGCAGAGAATGGGGCTCCAGGGCCCTTTAAGCAACGAGAGGATCTTAAAAACAACACCCGCTTCGGTCTTCCACTTTGCGGGTTATGATGACAGATGGGACCTCCAATGACTAAAAAGGTTTTCCTACAAAATGATTGTTTTTTTGGTTTAAAAAAAAGACTGTGTTTAAAGGTAAAAACAACACATTTGATCGAAAAGTTAAAATGAGGTGTTCAAACATAAAAAAAACTTAAAAAATAATTTAAAAAAATAGAAGTAAGAAACAACTGGAATCACAGCAGCGGATTAGTTGCGGTGTCTCCTGAACCAGAGGAGCTTCTGTCTTCCTTTCTTCTCCTGTGGGTCAAGTTGCGCCAGTCCCAGGTCGGCAAAAATATGTCAAAGTTTTTATTAATTATTAATCCAAAACACGAAAAATAAACAAAATACGTAAAGCAAGGAATGTATGACTATTTTGCTCTTTTTTTTTCTTGTCGGTCTGCTGACTGTGAACACTCCCCCACCCCCCGTACTTTCACCGATGGAGGCACAACTCTCCTGTCAGTCTTTTATAAAATAATCAATCAATAAATAAAAATTAAAAATTAGGCGCGAAAGGTAGAACAATTCTTTACAGATCCAGTGTTTCCAGGATGTCCTATGCGCATTTCTTCTTCTTTTATTTTATTTTTTTTTTTTAGAAATAGTCCTCGGCAGCCGTTCTCACGTGAAGATCCCCCTTCAGTTCAGCGTCTGAGTGCGGACAAGCGGTCACATCATGCGGTGTCATATCCAACAAAAAAAATGTCACATGCCAAAAAAATTCAGAATAAAATGTAAAAAAAAAAAATAATAAAATAATAATAATAATAATAAATATGCAAATTTAGTCAAAAACAAAAAGAAAAAAAAAGCACTTTGTGGTTCAAGTAAAAAGCCTTAGACTTCAGATGTATCTTCTTCCTGTCACCTCCTGAGTGGACCGGGACGCGCTGCACAAACCGGCTCGCGGTGACTGAGTGAGTTTTAAAGGCGAACCTCTTCAAGTCAAATCGGAATTCAAAAGATGTTTTACTCCGCGCTCCTGTTTAGGAGACAAAAAAAAAAAACACCGTACTGCACATAAGCGAGCTTTGTTGTTAATCTCAAAATGACCAGCCTGCCTGCGCGCAGCATCCGGCGGCGGCGCACGGCGCGTTTCAGGACCTGCTCTCTTGCGGACAGCGCCCGCGCTCCCAGCCCCCTGGAACCCTAACCTGCGCACTGCCCGTCACTCACAACGAAACCAGCCAATGACGTTTCGAGCGCTGTCTTGACGTCAACACCAACCCCGGTTCAGCTCGCTGTGGACAGCGAGGGGGTTGGGGCTCAGTGATTGGCTAAAGCGAATCCCGTGCGCCAATGGCACCCCGCATGCTTTCTCCTTTGACCAATCATGAAGTCGCTCGGTGAGGCAACGCAGTAAATGATATATTTTAATTTCAATTAACGAATTATATAAAAACGCATCGTCTTTATAGCTATTAGCTTTTGAGTTTGTTGGGTGTATTGTGTAACTGCTAATTAAGTGAGTATTAAAACTGAGGCGTTTTAATGAAGGCATGACGTGTTGGATGAATGAATAAAAACAAAGTGAATCGAATGAAGACTTGTATTTTAAAGTGGTATATGTATATTTAACAAAATTTAGTATGCAAAAATCATTTTTGTCATATTTAGGCCTACGGGGGTGAGGACGACCAAGAGCGAACAATTACTCCTGAATAATTCCTCTTTCTTATTTTCTTTCGTCATCCCCCTCCACCTCAAGGGGTGGGATCTAATGAAAAACATATGAAACATGCATCCCGTCTCATTACCTAATTGATCCAGACGTATGTATGCTTTTAATGAAGAGCAAACACACACTCCAAACTGTCAGGTTCGATGTTCGTCCCAGAAGATTCGCAGAGGCCTACACAAAGCATCTGTGATGTCAAAATACACAAATAGCCTAAAGCAGGAGAGTTTATTCCTTTCCTCTTTAATCATTTCGGCTGCATTTCGGAGCAGGTAGGGTGTATTTCAGAGGAGCCCATGACACGTAATTACGCATTTTCCCACCCTGTTCATGAAGGTATCAATAAACTAATCTTACTTATTTTATCATAATAAAGTCTGTGGCATTTTAAGAAATCCAAATAAGAGAATGCAGCTTATTTAAATAATTTTTTGGGAGTTTATTCTCCAACTGATCCGATGTCCATATGGGTAGTTTATAGCACTAGACTTTATTAGAGTCTAATATTTACACATTCTGTTGCACATAATTAAAATGTTTCTTTGAATTCCCAGGCTTCTATGAAAGAACCGATCTGAGACAACTAATTCATTCACAAAAACGAACAAATCACCACATACTTATATGTGCTCATCATGGGAAATGCTGAAGAAATAATAATAATAATAATAATAATAATAATAATAATAATAACTCTTTAAAAATCGCTTTCTAACCTCGCTGCTAAGCTGGAAGCTTTGCATTTTTTGAGAGGTTAAAAATGTTTCTTGAAGAAGAATGCAAGTGTCAGCCACGAGGGGGCGTTCAGCCTTGGACAAAAAGGCCTACGTGCACACAGGCGCGCACACACGCAGTCATTTTTTTTTTTTTTTTACGTCTTACAAATAATTAAAATGAAAAAAATTATATGTAATATTACTTTAAAGTCCTTCAGTGTGTCCAGTCGGAGGCTAGACTAAGACAGAGGACTGAAAACATAAATAGCAATCACAATAAACTTCATCCTGCAGCACCGCTACTTTTTGATTGGGATCTTGAAGTGGAAATATGAATTTTGAATCCTCATTGATTTCTACGTCTCTGCTGAGTAAATATTTCCAACATTTTTTTAACGGATCCTCCTTCATATTTTACATTTTTTACTTCATTTCTCTGAGGATCAATCAGTGGACTGGGTTCCCTGCAAACCTGACAGACATCAAACCAGCTGCTATATACATATTTTGCTTAACATACAAGACAAAATCAATCGAGATGCATAAGCCTCACTATTTAGATGGAGTGCCTTCTCGGAGGCCTCTGGTGTACTAAAGCAGGAAGAAAAATGGCAGAGGTATGAGAAATGTACAAAACCTCTAGGATTACTCACAATAGACAAGAGTTTTCTTTCTTTCTTTCTTTGCATTGATTCCCTTTTTATTCTCTCATAAGTGATCAAAAGCAAAGCCAACTGCACTGTTGGAGCAGAAAATTTTAAAAGCACAACGTGCCGTTTCCATCTTTCTTTTTAGCCTCTGTTTATTTTATTTGCAGAAATTTACGCACCCGTTCCCCACACGTGTATAAACGGCAGCAATCGCTGCTGTCTCTCCAAATTGCAAATTAAATATACAAGCAATTAAAAAAAAACATCCAAACACAATCAATCATGTATACAAATTGTTGTTGCTTTAGGGTTGTAAATTTGGAGAAAAACTTCCATCAGGGTAGGACGGTTTTAATCCAAAGCCATTACCATATTTCATTACCTCTGCAGAGCTACAGACGGGAGTTCGGATGGATAGAGGGGGGTTGCAGCTGTTTTGGATACTTTCTTTAGACATTAGTAAGAATGTTGACTTGTGATAATCAGGTGGATGCAAATTGAAGGCAATTGTTGTTGTTGCTAAAATGCCGCCCCCTCCTCTTCCTTCTCCCCCCGATCCCCTCCTTCTTCTTCTTCCATCCACCATGAAAGCATTTTGCTTTTTTACTTCCATCGCAGCCACGAAAGGGAAAAAAAGCAATGAAAAATTAATAGCGCATGTTAACTCCGCCAGCTCGTTTATTACACGCCTGCTGACTGTAAACATAATGAGAAAAGCTTCCGTATCTCTCCTTAGGTTTTCTCTAGCTTATGAAATATATAAAAGTCCTCACTAATAAATAATAATCATAATAATAATAAACACTGTATATGGACTGGAGAGTAAGGCACCATACAGGTGAAACACCCACTGCTCCAGCAATGTGCCCCATCATACACACACGTTTGAAAATATTAATAACAGTCTTGGCATTCCATCTGCCAGAAAACGTGTCTATGAGACGTCCTGTGACGCGCGTAAAGTCAAAACTGAAGCCAGAAATCCAACATGAGATCATCCTCGCAGCGCATTTTCGCGCATACAGGGCCGACTCAAGGAAGTAGCAAACCTTGCAACTGCCTATGGGTTCAAACTTTCCCAAGAGCGATTAAATGCACACAGGCCACGTTTACACCAGTTGTACATAATTATGAGCCACACTACCACACCTCAAAGAACTTTACAAGACAAACAGCTCCAATTCCTATTAAAATTCAGTTCATATACCACTACCAATATAATATACCTTTCTCTCTATTTCTCGCCCTAAAATAATTTCAGGACAAAAAAAAATTCTATCACAATTTGGGAGAGTTGCTGTAATTGACTGACTTTTGCAGGATCTTGAACGTTTCATTTCTGACATAACCATTTGTACAAAACACTGACTTATTTTAAATTCTGAAGAGAAACATGACCAAACTTGAAAATCTGTCTTTGCTTTTACTTTTGCTTCCCTTCAAAGACTGTTTGTGGTGCCCATCTGGCCGCCCTTTACTAAACCGGAAACGGCCCTGTGATCGAGCATTTTTACCAAAACAGACGCGAATGAACTCTCTTTTCTGTCAGGGATGTAACTTAAGTCTAACGGACTTCAGAGTGACTGAATCAGCATCCATATAATGTTGAAAATGTAATCTATCTGAGCGGCCCCACCCTTCTGGACGGTGGGATGGGGTCCGACAGGCTACACGCTCAGTCTTATTGATCCTCCTTTGTAACCCAAGCACGTATCAAAGTGAGAGGTGAATCGAGAGGCTTTAGGTAAAGGCCCTGGGCCCTCAACACTCTACACATCAACAGAGGAGGGCCGCTATTAAATTCTGATTTCCTCAGTGGCTAAAAAGGTTATTAACCAATTGCCACAAATCCCTCCGCTTTCAGCGTTTATCAGCGGTTAGTGCCCGGTTAGGGCACAATTGGGGGCATTTTTCTATTAAAGGCCGAAAATTATTTATTTCTGGAAGACAAGGGATCTCACTCTCACGTCAGAGATGTACGTAACATAATAATCTGCCTCTGTCTTAAACGTGTATCATGCATGGCTCACTTTAACCAGTATTAAGCAAACATGAACGCATCATTAAGTCAGATTTCATTGCTTTGCAGGAGGAAAAAAAAAAGCTGCATGACGCTCAACCCGCGTTTAAAGTGGCCAATCACCTGCCCGCGGTTTCTTAATGACAAACGACGTTTTATCAATGTGGACGCAGCGGGCAGCAATATGAAATGATGTGAGATCCATTGGGTGCCATAACGAGGTCGATGGCTTCATCCATCGCTGTTTCAGACCCCGCTGCTTTATGGAGCATTCACCTGTTGAATAAAAGAGCTGTAGCCCACATTCAGAAACATGTGGTCCCCGAATTAAACCATCCTTTAAAGCTAAAAAGAAAAAAAAAATTCTCAGGAGTGCACAGAAATAGTCGATATTTCCGTGGCATGAAATGAGAGTTGTTATCCAACAAGAGCAAGTTTGGTTTCTGTGAGATGATTAACACGTGGAGCTGAAACAAACCTCTCAACATCAGTCCGCTTAACTTCTCTGGACTCATTAAAATAATAGAAAAGTTGTGATCAGCATCACAAAGTATTTTAAAGTAGAACCTCTAAACCGAAAATGTCGAAAATATTTGCAGTTCTTTAGCTTTTCCTAAAAAAAAATGGTGATAACATTGAAAATTAGTTCCCTGGATGATCATTTTAGTTCTAAACAAACGTGACGACAATCCAAACAAAACTATACAAAACTTGCGAACTATAAAGACAGAACTTGCAACGGCTTTTAAAAGTTTTGAAACAAACGTAGTTTTTCATATTGATGTAATGCAGGGAAAAGTTCTGCAAACTTTGTGAGCGCCACCTCACAAAGTTGAACAAACTTAAACTAAAGCAAAACATTTGTTACAAAATAAATACAGCAATTCAATGCTCTGCGTGAGATTGACAAAATCGAGCAAATAATAATTATATCAACAATAATAAAACAAGTTTCAGAAAATGAAAGGGTAATAGATTGAGTCGGTGTGACCCTACCTGCTCTCCCGAGCCGTAGCGCAGGACTCTTGGGCCCCTGGTCCATGTTACCCAGTTAGAAAAGGGGGAAGGGGACGGAGGAAGAAAAAAAAAGGAAAAGAACAAAAACTTTTTTTTTCCAGTGTTTCCCTTTCTTCTTCTCCCTCTCCCTTCCTCCCTCCCTGTCTCTCTTTCTCTCTCTCTCTCTCTCTTTCTCTCTGATACTCCTTTCTCCCCTTCTTTCCTTTTTTTTCTTCTTTCGTCCTACAGTACTTTTTTGGGGGGCGACTTGTAGGCTGAAATAATTCGACCCTTCCGCTCCCTATTGCACTCCCAGCAAGTGCTCAGTCAGCTGCAACTAAACGCTTTAGGTGGAAAAAAGGCTTCGGGGGGAAGCGTGAAATGATCACGCCGAGTAAAAAAAAAAAAAAAAAGAGCCACTCTCAATGTGCGCTCATGTCCTTTCCGCTTTTTTCTTTCCGAGCACGCACACACGAATGAAATTGCGCTTGCATGTGTTAACCAGCGCGCGCACCCAGACCACGCAAACTTGCTCAGCTTCGCGCAACCCGCACCCTTCCCAGCAGGGCCGCGCCCCCCTCTTTCGCATCTGTTACCAAGTTCCACTTTACTAAACTTTCCCGCCCCCGACCTGCTCTCCTTCTCTCTCTGCCATTCCCTCTATTTATGTTAGATTCATTTCCTCTGGTGCACATCCCGTTTGCAGCAAGGGAGGCATAGGGGGGAACATGCGTAAAACCAGTATTCGGTCTTTTCCCATTACATATAATTTAAAGAAAGTTAGTCCTGGAGTGAATCTTTGCTTTGTGCGCACTCAACCTCCTCAGACGGAGCACTCACACAAATTTCTCCAGCTGCCCCATGTGCCTGCGCACACCTGTTACGCAACGCGCGCTTTACGCATTACGTTGGAGTGGAAACGCACGGAGCGGCGTACCACTTTGAGCAACACCGACCTCTCTACAGAGACAGAAATGCATGCAGTCTTCTCTTGGTGCATGTGTGAAGAATTAGTTACCAAACGGATAGTGCCGGTCCTCAGCTCTGCTTGTTTGCCGACACGCACCTGTGAGCGCACAACATTTCATTTAAAAATTAATTTGCCAACTGAAATTTTCCACTATTGCTCTTACCCGGAATTTTGTTTTCTGTCTCCACCGGAGGAAGAACATTTCTAGAACTTGTATAACTTTTTTTGTTTGTTTTTTAGGTTATTCTTTCATTAGAGTCAAATTTTGTTTGGACCTAAAGACAAAAGTCCTCAGCCCACGTGTCTTTTTGTGTGAGCACTAACTGATCTGAATAAAAAAAGAGGCAAAACATAATGAAACTCCTCCATATTTTCAATTTAAGCCCAGTCATTAATTTACAAATTTCAAAATAATTAAAACTCACCCCATGTTAGTTTCTGCGTATGCTTCGAAGACCAAAGCTGAAGTCAGATTAGTTTATCTTTAGGGGGAAAATTATTAATTGTTTGCAATGAATGTGTAAAAGTCAGATATCAAACAAATGGCCTGGAGCCTGAGCCGGAAGTGCAGAGTGTATTTGCCAGATAACCAAATACCTCTTGTTTTTCTGTTGTGGAGAATCTAATTTATAAAAAATTAAAGGCAAAGGGAAATAAAAACAGAATATGAACATGAGAAAGATGAAAGTTTATAGGTTAAGCCTAACAGGAGCTTATGCTTTTAACGTGTTTAAAAGGGGAAAGCAATAATAATAATAAAAATTAACATAATTTAAATCATTAAGTGTAAAAGTGGTTCTAAAAGCAGAACCAGGAATTATAATGTGGAAAAAATATTTTAAATTGACACAACAGTTTTCTTCTTTCTTCCTCCGCTGAGTGACTTCTCCGTCCCTGTCCACCAGACAGCTGTGGGTCTCAGGGTTCACGCTTAGCCGCGAGACAATTGAGTGCGGAACAAAGCGCGAGACAGCGACCCATTTTGCTCTGCTTGTCGCCTCGCGCTGCTACACTCCGACCCTGACCTTCGGCTCGCGCCAACAACATCTAAACATAAACACGCGAGGTTTCCGAAAGAAGACTCGACACAAAGAGAGAAAGGAAGAGAAACAGAACAGACCATCTGCTTTAGCATGAGGCAAGCAGGTGAAATATTTCTTTGCATTCCCAGCCTGACATCGCAATTTAGCTGGTTGGTCAGAATTAGGCCCAAATACAGGATCTGTTGTCTGCAGGTAAAAAGATTTCAAATTCTCTTTAGATTTGCAACCTCCTTCTCCTTTTGGAACCCAAAACGGTATTTGCATCTTATGGATCCGGATTATTTCCAGCAGTTCATCAAGGTGTTGTGAAATGCTGGGAAGAGGTTCTTTTATAATCGGGCTTTTTTATGTTGTTCTTTTATTTTTATTTTTATTTTTATTTTTGCGTGTTTTTATTTTTGTGTGAGAGGGTTAAGTTAGGCATTCAATAAAATAAAAAGAGAATTTTTTTGTGTAATTTTTTTATTTTTCCTGATGTCACATTGAAATGTTTAGTTTGACATATTTCCCATTGTAAAGAGACTAAGGCCTATTCACTGAGAAATCAATAGTCACACTATGAACTTGTAGTTAAGACGCATTAATGTATTTTTGGTCAAATTCAAAATGTATTATTATTATTATTATTATTATTATTATTATTATTATTATTATTATTATTATTATTA
>NW_006799983.1:2887190-2895546 GCF_000485575.1 Poecilia formosa | reverse complement strand
AACTATTCCATCCATTATCTTCACCACCACTACTACTACTTTATTATTATTATTATTATTATTATTATTATTATTATTATTACTAAAAACATATATTTATTTATTGTTTATCCGGGTGTAGGCTAACTGAAATATGGCTTTTTGAGAAACCGAATAGGCCTACTGGTCAGGTAAAAACAGGTCATTTTTACCTGACCTGTTTTTACTTTTTATTTTTTATTTCTTTCATTGTTGAACACTTTCCCCTTTCATCTCTCCTCTCATTCTCCTCTCCACATTCCGTCCTGCCGGCAGAATCCCTCGAAAGGACTCACCATAGTATAGATATTAATCACCACTTGTTTGTTTTCCACCTCCCCGTGCTAATTAGGCTAATTAATATGAGAAGGGAGCGGTTGGATCGGTGACCCGAGCTCTGACCGAGCGGAACCGGAAAGAATCGCATTAACTCGCGAGACACAAGAAGTGAAGGGGACGATTAGAACAATAAGTAAACACGTAAACACAGGAGGAAAGGTTGCCTGGCTCTCTGGGACTTCTGGCTTTCAGTAGACCGTTACTGTTCACTGTAAACCACAGAGAAAATACAGGCCTGGAGGGGTTTTGATGATAGTGGGGGTTTAGTTTGTCTGTGAAGAATTACATTTTATACTTTTGAAGGATAACGAACGACACATAATTAGACCACTTTAACTTAGGGCTGAGTAGATGAATGTGTATGTTTGCAGAATAATATTTTTTTTTATTGTGTATGTCGAATTATTTTGTTGGCTTCTAATATTCAGTGCTATGGCTCAAATTAAATCAAGGCACTGAGTTTTATCTGTAACAGTACAACGTTTGCTGAAAACATTCACAGTGAATGCATCTGCAAAGCCCTATAACTGCAGAAAGTGTCAGAAAAGAGGAAGAAGGCGTCAAAAAATGGTAAAAAAAAAGCTTTAAAAAAAGTTAGATTACAGTGTCTTCTGCTGAGAATTTTACTAAAATTATAAAAATGTTCATATGTTTATTTTGCATTCATCTTAATAGTAAATTATTATCCTGTGTCTGTGATCAGCACAATTTCTATAAATATTCTGGGCGATATAGTTTGTCTGTAAAGTGTTTCTTCAATGCTTGGCTTTTATGTCTTTCATTCAATTCAGTTTGCTTTAGTTTATTTATCAAATTACAAAAATATTAGCTGAAGACACTCCGTCTTCTGATGCAATTATATATTATATATAAGCCAAATTCTGCCCAAATTCAGCTAAAATCAGTCAAATTCTTTCCAACACTGTCTTCTGGTCAGATTAAAATGCAATATAAAATTTAATCCTAAATTAATGCCACCCAATCATATAATTTCAGCTGGTTTTATGATGGCTTTCACAATTCCATCAAGTGATTGGCTTTACAGCAATTCCTTCTTCAAAGCAAACCCATGTCAGAAACTATTATGGAAATAGTTTATATAAAATGTGGGACCTTGCATATTCTCTAAATAAATATTTTGGATCCAGCTCATCACATGCTTGTTCTTACAAACATTTAACAAATAGTCAATAAATAATAATATGAATCCGCAGTTTATTAAATTACACTAACAAATAACAACAGGCAAAAGTACATTCATTAAAGTTTAAAATAAGTAGTTTCTATAATGATTCTACATCATTGTATGAAAAGTTCCCTGAAACTGCTTAGTGATTATTTATAAAGGATTTACAGTTTAATTGCTGCCTGATTGGAAACTTTTAAAATCCTTTTCCCCACTCTCTGTGCTGTAGAGCATTTAAAATAAGCAATCCTTCAATCTTAAAAAGTGATAAACAATAAGACACTAAATTTCTGACCTACTCCCCTTGAGATTTAGCTCAAGGTTTTAATATATGTAACATGAAGCATGTCATTGTTCAACAATACTCCACTGGCTTTAGTACACCTCTCATCCTATTCCACATCAGATTTCTTCATGCTTAGAGAAACTTCAGCAACCTCTTAGATAAAAACTTGTCTCCGCTTGTGCGTTTGCCTTCCCGCAAACACTCGGAGCTAGTTGGGCTTAACTTCTATATCCGCAGGATTTGATTCAGAGTGGCACTTCACAGTGGCGACACAAGGTCGTCCCTTTTTTTCCCTTTCTGCTGCTGCCGTGCTGCCTGGGTGCTGTTGCCCCCATGGAGGCTGCGAGGGGCTTAAGGGCTGCAGGGTGGCTTGAGGAATAGGACACATTATTTGCCCATGAAACATTATGTGACACAACATGACCCTGGGCCATTTGTATGTTAAGGTAAACATTTCACCGTGACGACTGGACAAGAGCGAACAAGGCTGCTGTCAATGTGGTTTTCTACTCACAGCTGAAAAAAGAGGGTGCTGTAACAACGTCTGGAGACAAAAGTGTGTATGTGGACGTTTTGTGCTTCTGTGTGTAAAGAGCTTCTTGTTCACAAATGTAATCCGCATAGACAGAAGTCGCTTGGTCTAAAAACCGTTCCCAGGCTTCTTCTCTTGTTTTATCCTGCTGAAACCTTAGGAAATCTGTTGACCACGGATCTGAACTACTTTTACAGTGGGGCATAATGGTGGCTTGCAGACAGATTGCTTTCAGAAGCATAAGGTGGTCAAGGTACGACACGACACGTTCCACATTTTTACATCAAACCTGTGGTTTAAAGAAGTATCTTCTAGTTAGCAAAGCAGATAGATTGGTTAATAAAATGGCAACATCAGCTTATTACATGCCCTTTACAAAAAGCACAACCAGCAAAAAGGTATAACAACCAACGTAAGAAACACTCTAAACACTACTATATAAACTGGTGGATATTTATTATATATCTTTTAACTGTATAATGTGATCATAAACAACATAAAAAATGTGTTTGACAGCATTGTTAACAACTGGTATAATTGTTCCTGTTGGGTTTTAAATTTTTAAAAATCTCATTGTGTTGTTTTATTTTTTAAATATCGGTATTGATGCTGTTAGATGTATAACTAAAGGTTATCATATAGTGAGAATTTCATGCTAGTTTTGGTTTTGCCGCTTCTCAATTAAGATTTGTGGTTTCTTATGCTCAGTGAATGATTGCGTCAAAACCCAAAGACATGATGTAAATGGAAGCTGACAGCAACTGAGGCAAAAACAGTCATTCTTACAAATTGCTGGTAAGGCATGTTTTGGTAATATTATGACAATTTTCTTTGGTTTTCCTGACATGTAGACCTTGGATCTTTTCACACCCAGCTGGTGTGCACTGTAGGTGTATCAAGCCACTGAGAGTCAATGTTACACACCAACGAGCAGAACTCATGCAACAGAAAAACGATTCTTACTACTGATTTTTTACAGTTTGAGGCACTGTACGTTAATTACCAGTTTATGTCTGATGATCATAGTTATGTCAATATGCCTCAATATGATGTGTAATGTTGCCACTAGTTCTAATTAATATTTTATTCTCAGTTGGTAATCAGATGATGCATGCAGTGCATGTCTAGAATAAGATCTGGGGGGGGAAAAAAGGCATAAAAATTGAGAAACAAAAAAAAAGTGTTAGAAAAGCATAAAAGTACAAGAAATTCAGTTTCTTGACAAATTCTCATTCCTGATTGCACTTCCTTGTTTGTCTCCTCCTGCGCCTGATTAATACATGCTCTACATGCTACATTAACTCCAGAATCTACTGAAATTCTTTAATTCACCTCCAGTTTACTATCCTGTAAAGCGATTTGATCCTTTGAATTAGAATTAAAATTAATGAAAATGCAACTACAGTTTATATATTAATGGGACTGAAGAAGATAAAAGTTTAATTGAGGACAATTTGACAAAGTGTGTGTGCTACAGTTAAGTAAAACAGGAGTTTAAACAAAAATGCAGCCCAGCTTGGAGGGCTCATAGGGGTGATGCCCGGCAGCCATTTTTGTTTAGGAGCACTGATCCAGGGCAAATTGTTTTAGATGGATTACCTTCTGCCTCTGTGATTTGGATGTTTATTGTTTATATAACTCTCTTTGTGATAAAGAACATCATTTTTATGAGCATACTAGATTAAGGTGCAGATCAGAGTGGAAAAAGGTTTCTAGTGACAGAAAACAAAGGAGCAAAACTTAGTTGAAGTAAGCTGTACATGTTGGCCAATCTGTCAAACTATTTGCTCTTATTTCTTGTACTCAAACAAACCTTCATCTGTGAAGCTAAATCGAATTAAAAGGAGAATATCTGAAGGTCAATTTTCTGGTCTTGCAAAAGATTCTCAACTGGATTTATGTTTGGACTTTGACTAGACTGTTGAACTTGTTTTGATCCAGACCATTCTAAAAATCTAAATCATATATAATTTTCTTTGCACTTCACATAGGTGGGAAAGTTCAAGAACATTTATACTTATGTAAGATGCTACATGTCATTACAGTCTACTACCTGGCTAGCAGAAGAAAACCATCTTAGATTTTCTTAAAATACGGAACAAATACTAATGTAATTATTAGTTTACCAGCTGATTACAGTTTGTGAAAACTGTTTTAGCTTTTTAAATCTCTAAACGATGCTGTGTAATCACTATGCCTTGTAAAACAGAGCAATTTAAATTGTAAAAGCAACTACAAAGTTGCACTGAATTGCGGGTATTTCTTGTAAAATCTCAGGTGTTTCATTACAGTGACTAAATTCACAAGCAATACAAGAGAATTGTGCTATATGCATTCTTAGCCTGCACACAAATGATCTTCAGCTGCATGATATAACCAATGCATAACAGTGGTAGACAGAAAAATCCTGTTTTGATCAAACGTATCCAGGAGAGTGTTGTGACAGCGAATGGCGCCAGATGGAAGATGGAGCCATGATGGCGCACACAAACAACGTCAAATGAGAGCAATGACATGCTTCTTTTAACTCCCTTCTCTCAATAAGAATCATTCATCAGGGAGAACCGTCCCCTCTGGAATGTGTGATTGGAAATAGGGGGACTTTAAATCCCCGTCCCGGACACTCCATTGATCGTCAACACACCACTGGTCTGGGGCACCACTGGTGTGGAGCTGAACCGCTGAACCAGATGCCTCCATCTAGCCAGACTTCCCCATTTTCCTGTTGTTTAATAATAATAGTAAATACCAACAAATGCATGGAACCCCAAATCAGGCAGGCACATCACAATTTCACTGAGGCAGTGAGGCATCCCGAACCTGCATCAATTTGGAGAGATAGCATGAAGAGCCCCAAGATCAAACAGATGCAGGGCAACTAGTTTATGTGTGTGTGTCAGATGTATACATAAGCTAAAGTAGGTGATAGTGTTGTCTCACAAGGTGCAAGCTAACCTTTGCAAGGCAACAATCCAACTTTGTGATGGCCTTTCCTGTGATGACACGCATGGAAAAACCACAAGATTCAGATGGCATTCAGCCTCTGGCTCCTTATCTTAACGCCATTTCCTCCCTGTTATTACGACGGCGGCAGTCGGAGCAGGAAACACAGACTTCACCTTTGTTCTCATGATGCAGATGGGAGCAAAAAGACGGATGTAAGTGTTACGCAGCCTGCATGAGAACCTGGGTTGCATAATTTTTCTGTAGTATGCGTGTCATAAATATGACTGATAGGGGTAGGCACACTGTTGAATTGCATTTACATATAGATTTACGATCCCATCAACACATAATGAGCCTGGAGGTTCATGTGAGCACTAATGCATGCACAGTTTCTGGTCTAATGTTTGGGCTTTAAAGAGGGAGAATTACTGGTAAAAGGATGAGAAACAACATGGGAGTTTCTGTCTGAAGAAAAATGTGACAAAGTGAAACCTGTCCTTTTTGGCAAGGGAGTTTTATCTGCCTAATAATGTAATTTATTGTAATTCTGTGAGCAAAAGTTTAACATTTGGTGACAATTGCTTTGCAAAAAATGGAGCTAAATACATGCTTTTTTAAATTCTCTTCAAATTTAAACTTCAAACTTCGCTTTTTCAAATTGTCTTCCACAATTTGGAAGACAGTGACAGCAAAGAGGTCCAAAACAACTATTCACTTCTATTTTAGTTTTTATGTCAATAATTACACTGATTAGTCGGAATATTATGATGAAAGGTGATGTGACTTACACCGATTGTCTCTTCATTATGGCACCTGATAGTGGCTGGGACACAACTGTGCTCATGAGTTGACGTTAGCCTGGCAGAGTTTTAGATTTTCAGGCTATATATGTGAAACTATGCATGGTATCACAAAAATAATTCTTTCACCGTGGATAAAGATATGGTGAAACAAGTCATTTTCAAACAAAGATATTCATTCTTTTTAAATCTTATTGATTCTGATCACAATTTGGAAGCTTAGGCTTACAAGATGATGCATGTATTTAAATAGAATAAAACAGGAAGATTATCTTAAAATAGCTATCCAGTGGACCGAGAATCCAAATTAACTATGCTCAAACTCTAGTGAAGAAGTGGAAATGAGGGATCCAGTTGAAACCAGGTCCCAGTCAAGAAGACCAACAAAAACTCTGTGACAACTGCGAAGAAGAATGAGTTGATTGAGTGAAAAACAGTTTTCGGTGTTATCATTTATAGATCAGAATCAGATAAAAAATCTGTAGAGGGAGATGACAATGGGAGTGATGGCAAGGTGGTCTTCCAATCTCAAAGAATTGGAGCTCATCACCATCATATGGTGTTGAATTAGCAGTGGAACCAGGCAAAAAGCCAGTAAACTGCATGTTTTAGATGACTGATGTCTACATTATCCGTACACATTTTATAAACCTTTCTCTTACCACTGAATTTCAATAATCATTTATGTTCCAATCTGACTGCAACCTCTGTGTGATTTCACCTAAATCAAATCATGTGATTTTCCCCAACTTAATTCACCTTACATAATTGTGGTGTTCTGAAAAAACAAGTACGTCACAATTCTTAAAAAAAATTCATATGTTTTTGTGTAATTTTCAAATAAAAAAATTCTTTTGATAAGCATTATTGCAGTGAAATAACTAAACAATTTAGTTTTTAAACATAAATATTTAACACAAAAAAGTTTTCGTGGAGTTTGTTGTAGCCAGCAGTCTCTGGCATCAGCCTGTGGAAAATTGCAAAAGACAAAAAAACTTTTTAAAATATAATACTCATTTTACAAAAGTTTAAGTTGAGAGTTGATTTCTATTTTAATTTTTATCCCAGAGTGCTTCAGAAGCTAAATTGTAAATCCGACCATTTCCGTACCATTCATGCCTGCTAGGAACTTGTCGTCGTCGGAGGGTTTTTCAGTCGACTTATTTTCAGTCCGGAAAGCCGGAAGTTGTGTGCCTGTCTCCTTCTGGCTGAGAGCAAATGAGTTGGGGTAAAGACTCCAGCCTGTCTGTAAAGGTGAGCTGCTGATTCAAAACTCTGGTTATAAAACATACTGAATGATTGATGTGAATTGTGAAGCTGTAGCTTTTTTCTTTGATCTTGCTTTTATTGAGTGATTGAGTTGAGGTGCTCCTTTGTTTACATCCGACCGGTTACATGAGTACACGTGCACAGAGCGCAATGGCACGTGCTAACAGCTAACAGCTGTCAGAAATAAGCAGAAAACTGAAAATACTCAGATATACATGACAAGATTTATGTGTTTATTTTTTTAGGACAGTCGTTCTTTTCAAACAGGCTAATATCTTAGTAAGAATAACTATGGCAGTATGGCAGTGCATTAGCTTGCTAGCATGTTGTTAACCACTCGAAATGGAAGCTAGCTCCATTCATACTAAAACAGTCATAGTTCATCTCAATAGCTATACTATGCCCTTCTTGCTCATTGTGTCTCTCTTTGTTGATTTGGTTTTAATGAAAAGTTATAACTTAGTTAACCCTAACATTCTAGAAAGCCAGTTGCCTAAAGCACAGTCTTTTCTGAAGTTTATTCTCGTGGTTTATTTGGCTTGTACAACCAATTACTTAATTAAAAGCATTAGTGGTCCTTTCAAATGATAATAATGTATAGAGTTGAAAATAAAAAGGTTAAAGTATCCTAAAATGTGACATTCTGTTTTATAATACTTAAAGCAATTTGAAATCAGAGGTAATCTCAAAAAGTGGTGTAATTTCTTCATAATGTATACCTAGTGTAACAGTATTTTTACATTTAATGTTCCATTGAGCTGTACATTACAACTTTTGCACCACCTACTCCTTAATTATAGAAGCTAAGTTTGTTTCATACAGGTCGTTAGAAGATACATTGGTAACACTTTATTTGAAGGGGGTTGAATAAGACTGTCATGACACAGTCATAAACATGACATAACACCTGTCATGAACATGAATAATCCTTCATTAATATTTATGACTGTTGTCATAAAGCGTCATTACTGTTTAAACTT
>NW_006799983.1:2698921-2887031 GCF_000485575.1 Poecilia formosa | reverse complement strand
AAGTTTAAACAGTAATGACGCTTTATGACAACAGTCATAAATATTAATGAAGGATTATTCATGTTCATGACAGGTGTTATGTCATGTTTATGACTGTGTCATGACAGTCTTATTCAACCCCCTTCAAATAAAGTGTTACCGATACATTTGTTCATATTTAAGAGCTTTAAGATGCATATCTGGGGCACAACTGATGAATAACTCTACACAGAGGAAAGAAATGTAAAAACTTTTTATATAAAATAGAAAATAAATAGAAGAAATATATGCAAGAGAAATGATAAAGGAGAAAATAATAAGACCAATAAGGATTATTTAGCCCCTCCTGGATGTCCGCTCACAAGGTCTGTTTAGTTTATGCTTGTTTTCTGTGATTAATTGTTAATGCTTAGATACAAAGTACAAGAATCAGATGTGATGACCTGAGTGAAGTTGCCCCCCCTTCTTCAAATCAGACAAAAATAATGTCAGACATTTGCGCTATATTTGTGCTGGATTATGCAGCAAAAGTTTTTGTTTGTGCAGCTGTCATTATAAAGATATTTAAAAAATGTTTCCAGAGGTCATTAAGGGTCAACCAGTCCCCCACTTCTACAAAATCAAAATGACTTTGTGTGGGGACTGGTTAATGTTTAATGACCTCTGGAAACATTTTTTAATTTCTTAATATCTACCCAGCTGATATGTGTAGATTAGGAACAATGACAGCCACTGTGTTGTTTTTTTTTTCTGGGCTAATTTCTGGCCATCAGATTACAGTGGAGCTTGTGAAAAATGTGAAGCAGTAATTGGATTTAAATTGCCTTGCTGTAAAATCAAATTCTAGGTACTTTTATGAAACATTAAAGAAGTGATCGTTGTTTCATTTTTTGTCATTTTCCTGGTGAAATATCAATTTATTGACTTGTAATAATCCCATTATTTGGCCAAACTGTTATGTTTGTTACTTTGAATAGAAAATTTTACTGCTACCAATAGTAACACAGAATTGAAAGCTAAAATTAAACTAGAATTATTTTATATTTCACTGAAGGAGAAAAGTATGAAATTTTGACCAAAATTTTCTCAAATCCAACTTTTTATATGTGGATGGTAGGAAAACCTTTTTTTCTTTATATCAAGTCCAAACCACCTTCTTATGTGGTTTTAATTTGGACATATATCAAATGCCGTCCTTGAAGTATGACCCAAGAGAAGGTGAGGATCCAATTTGAACTAGGCATGACATTAATTGTTACATTAAAATTAAATTGATTAAAATGAAAAAAGGGTAAAAATCAGATGTTCCCTAAACAGTTTGAGGTTAACATTAATACCTGTGGTGTGAACATGGAGTTAGTGAGGCTATCTGCTCAGGTAGCCTACAGTTGACAGGTTTAGATATTCTGCTTGTATTTTGCAAACTAGTTTTAAAACCACGCTGCTTAGCAAAAACTCTGTGGCGCCTCTTTATTTTTTTGGCAACTGGCTCAGATTTCTTCCTCACCACCCAAAATATTTATAAAGGGAAGAACTTACCTGCTTCGTAAACAAGGGAAAAGTTTAGTTGCTCTATAGATTTGAGTTGACAAGGGAAGGGATGGGCAGACCAGGTTTATTTTGTGCTGTACACCCAGAGACCCGGATTTTGGTTACTGTGGGACATTCTCTAGCAACTCAATAAAGTGAGTTTAAGTCGACAAAAAATAGAGCAATTTTGATTCTGTATCTTTATTTTTAGTATACCTTGATACTGTTAATGGGCCCATCCCTAATGTTGATTATGCACAGTCTTGACAAGTGCCTTAATTAGGCAGATTGAGTAAAATCGCCACTTCTGATTCACCCTTACTGCTGTAAAGCTTTTGAGTACACTACATTTGTCTGAAAAACATCGTTGGTAGTTTGTAACTTTCCGGTCCCTGTGCGCTGCTGAACTTTGAACACATAACTGTCGCCCCTTACCAGGCGGTAAGACTCTTCTTTCTGACCCTCTAATCCCTGGTGGCCGGCTTGTGACCATGTACCGTGGCGTTTATGCAGTGTGCGCGGCCTGGGGGCCAATCATCTCCAGCCATCATGGCACAGACACGCAGGACTGGAGAAAGCAATGGGCCGGTGCTCTTTCCATGTCCACTCTGTGTATGTGTGACGGTGTTGTAGTGTGGGTGTGTGAGAGAGAGAGCTACAGAGATTTTAAAAAATTAACAGCACAGTGTTTTACAGAATGTATTGAGAAGAAGATTTACCAGTTTCTGACACAGTCATTCAGAACCAGGTGAGGATTTTACCTTCGTTGAGTCTGAAATCAGCACCAGCCTGACGATGGTTTTGGACCCATTACTGCTTTCTGTTAGAACAGATATGATGAGGAAAACTACAAGTTAAAGTCTTAGTGCAGCTAATCCACCCCGTCTCAGCCTTACTAACAAGGTCTTCTGGTTTCAGAACCAGAAGTTAGTGTCCTCTAATTGATGTTAGCAGTCCCTCTCTGCTGAGGATGGATCCTTAGGAGGAGATAAACTTCTAATAATGTTGCTGATGCGACAAAGGTTGTAGAAGTCACCAGATGTTTCTTATGCCCCCGACTCACAAAGTGTGGTTGTCAAAGGCCAGCATTGGCTGATCTGTATAAAGGCGAGCCAACTTTTCTGGTCAAAGGACATATGGCGTAAAGATTTATGAACTCCATATGTCAGAAAAGAAGGGCAGGGCTGCACAGTGGTGCAGTTGGTAGCACTGTTGCCTTGCAGCAAGAAGATCCTGGGTTCGATTCCCGGCCCCGGTCTTTCTGCATGGAGTTTGCATGTTCTCCCTGTCCATGCGTGGGTTTTCTCCAGGTACTCCGGAGGAATCCCACAGTCCAAAAACATGACTGTCAGGTTAATTGGTTTCTCTAAATTCTCCTTAGTGTATGTGCATAGTTATGTAACAAATTTTGGTGGACAATAAATTGTCCTGGAAGTTATTGCGATAAATAATAAATGTTCTATTTGAGACCATTTTCAAATAATATCCTGTTAATGGCACAGTAATGCATTATCAAAAATTAATAAACTTAAATTTCTGACAAACATTTAACACTGGAATTGAAAGACATTTTAAATATCCAAATTAAGTAAAGAACAACAAATAAAACGGATTCTGTAAACAAAATTGCCCTTCAAAAAAGGAGATAGTTGAGACCAAAGAACCCGATTGAAGTCTTTTGTCATCTAGTCTCTGGCAGGAAGAGAGAGAGATGGGAGAAAAATAATCATGCAAATGGAAATTATTGAGCTGGTTTTAATTCATCCATCAACCCATCCATTATCTAACACGCTTATCCTTGTGGGGTCAACGAGAGAGAGGCGAGGGACTTTCTGGATAGCCCAGTCTATTGCAAGTCAACACACAGATGCACACACACATACGCACACACACACTTAGGGATAATTTAGAGAGACCAATTAACCTAATCGTGATGTTTTTGGACTGTGGGAGGGAGAACATGCAAACTCCATGCAGAAAGACCCCAGGCTGGGATTGTGCTACCAGTTGTGCCATTGTGAAACCCTGGTTTTAATTTATTTTTTTTATTTATTTTAATTTATCGGCTGTGCGGCTAATATGCTATGTAGCCAATATAACACCATTGACTATATTTTTTGTAACCTTGCAGCTCTTGTAATATCATCTGTATTTATGATTTATACTTGGTCAGAGCTCAGTTGGTGGGAGCTCTTCTTCATGGGTTTATGACAGAAATGTTTTTGAAAGAGGTTGGAGTTGCTGGGAAGACGGATGCAGCTACATTCAGGGTAAACCTGGAAGGAAGCAGCAAGACTTGAGATTGAAGCAGAGATTCGCATTCCAACAACTATAAACATATCACCAGAGCTGCAGTGGGATGGTGTAGATCATACGTTAGGACAACAGGAATCTGAAGACATTTTAATGATAATAATTGTCTCTGACTCATTTGAAGCAACAGGAGTGTTGTCATTGTCATGCTGTTATTAATATCTACATTTTCTTCGGTTCTTCTTTTCACAGCAGCTTCGGCCTCTGACTCCCCAGGTGTGACTGCTCTCCTTCGGCTGTGCTGCGTTCATGTGCATGTCTATTTTGACTGGCCTTTGGGGTAATGTACAGTGCCTATCAGGACCGTGAGGAGTTGGAGGACAACCTCTATCAAGAGGATGGCGACTCGGACGAGTCAGAGGCCAACAGTGAGCTGGAGTTCCACCTCTACAGCCAGCTCCACTACTCCTCAAATTCTGGTGAGCTGGACGAGCCGGAGCCTGGAGCAGAGGAAGAGAACAACAGGCAGGAAAGCCAGCAAGGTGGTGCGCTTGAAAAAGCTGCAGACAAAGACCCAGAACTGAGAAGTACAAAACAGAGCAACCCCACATCGTCTGCTGATGACCATTTAAAGACAAAGAAGGATGCAAAGAAGAAAAAAAGCAAAATTGAGCCAAAAATTTCAAAGTTGTCGTCGTCACGCTTTGAGGAGGTTATTGTGATTGACTCCAGCCCGGACGTAATCTCCATCTCTGACAATGACAGCGATGATGAGGACGATGCAAGTGTTTGTGCTCTGAAGGCTAAAGGTTCACTGACGCTGCAGACCTCCACTCCTGCACAGCAGGTAGAGGAAATAGTGAGACACAGTCCAACATGCATTCATACATTACATTTAAGAGTAGAAGGGCATATTTCATTATTTTTTGAGGTTTTCCTTTTCAATTGTGTTCAGTAGCTCAAGTGAAATGTGTTTTAAAATGCAGTAAAACAACAACTACCATGTCTAACATGAACATGTTGTTCATGTTAGGCCCACATCCCAAGTTTTTAATGGCAGCCTGAACTGTCATGTTGGATCTTATCCGAGTTTTACCTCATTGATGTGTGACGTGCGTCATAAATCTGCACTAGGAAATGTCAGACATGGTAAATTCGGATGTAAACAATGTCTGATCAAGCAGTGCTGAAAATTAGCTTCCAGGTGGACAAGCTTTCTCCTATTGCCCGTTTCGAAGAGCAGCAAAAGGCGCGTTCGACTGCAAAGCAGGAATGCGTGTACACTGTGGACCTGTATTATAAACACTTCACAATCAGACAAAAAATGTTGCATTGGCTGATAATTAATAAAATCTGGAAGACGTGTTCTCCCAGCTTCATTTGTTACTTTAAATGAAGGATTTACTCTCAAATGGGTGTAAACAGACACTTAAATGTATTAATCAATTGCATAATACAATTACATTTAAATTAAAACATGAGCTGTAAACAGTTTAAACTGATATTAGTAAAGTCAGGTATTGAAAAATTCAACCAACTCATCATAGTTTTGACTTTACCTCCATTAAACTTCATTGAAACAGTCCTGGCAAATGAAAAAAAGTATCGTCCCCCCCCACTGGGGCTTTTTCTGAGGTAAATAACGACCTTTGGTTGTTATTTACTGACCATGGGTGAAAACATTAATACACCAAAAGAAATGTCCCTGTGTATCAAATATTTACATCCCGTTGAAACAGGAAGTCATGAATTTGTAATTCAAGCTTTGTAGATATTCTGACCAGCTTAAAATGTTAAATATAAATTACACTCTTGGCTCTAGCTAGTTTGTTAATATAATTTATTAAATGAGAGTTTTCTTTCCTCACTGAATAAATGTAGATTAGACTCTTTTGCTTAAGCAGTTTTAGAATAAAATTATTCTACTGCAATAAAATAAATTATTTTAAATGTGTAGGAGGCTGTAGAAAGGAACGTGCAACTTTAATAAAATAATAATAAAAAAAAATCAAGGAATTTGCCCAAGAGTTAAAGCTGATTTTTTTTATGTAATCCATTTCCACTAACATTGAACATAACTGTGGAGAATTGACATTTTCTATTAAATGTCTGATTGCAGATTAATGTCTAATGCCCTGATTCCATTTATTTGTCATTTTTCTGGTTATTTAGAAATCCCAGAAAAGAAAAGGGAGTCTCTTTGTTCCGGTGGCTGTTGTGTCCAGCAGCTCCGAATCCTCTGAATCCGCGTCTGAATCAGAACCGTTGGATTCGTCTGATGTGGACGATCTGGAGAACTGGATGATCCTGGGTCAGGGGAGGCAGGACGAAGACCAGTCCATCTCACTCAACGTGGAAGGAGTGTCTTACAGCAGCAGCACAGGTGGGCCTTTTGTTTTTTTTGTATCATCTACTGTCTAAAGTGGGTTTCTTGATCAAAGTTTGGACATTTTCATCCGTTTCTGTGCACCGGAGTATGTTTGACCAGGGAAATGAAACCACTGAGTAATTTTGTATAGCTCAAATAATCCAGAATTACCTCGTCTACCTGCTGCACGTTGATAAGGAGCGGGCACAGCAGAAACCCTGTCTGCGAACAATCTGTGTGAATGCATGTTTGTATGTGCACCATCTGTGTCGGCATGTTTACAAACTTGTAAGCTCTTAGCATTCCTGGCACCGACTGCGCCGTCGCTCGCCTCTCCGATGCATCTTTAAGTATGCCTGTGCGCGTCTGGTGTTAATATGTGTCTGTGTGTGTGTGTGAGAATTTTTGTGTTTATAAGATATTCCTGCTTTAATCAGCATGCATCTGTACATCCACGTGGATACCAACAGTCATAACGCTAATGCCAAAAACAAACAAACGGAAAAACACACCGCAGGAAAAGGAGCGGAGGGAGGAGAGGTGGGAGTAATCAGAAACTGAATAAAAATGTTCCCCTGCAAATCTCCTCAGATCTACACATTATCTTAACCTGCAGCCTCAGCAGCCTCTCCAGCTCTTCCTCTGCGCCCTCCTCATCCTCCCCCCCCTCTCCTCCTCCTCCTCCTCCTACCTAACGCTCTCCCATCTCATTCTTTTATCCTATTTTCTCACTATTGTGCTCCTGCTCTCCCTTTTCTCTCTGTCTCCCTCACCATTTCGTCCTCATTTGAATTTCCCTGGGCTGATGTTTCTGCAAGAGTGCTCACTGCCTCCTCGACACACAACTGGGCTGAAGGAGGGGGTCTGGAGCTGGTGGGAAGGCTGCAGGTTTTGGCCTGGATTTTGGAAGGAAAGGAGGATTTTAGGTCTCTGTCTTTCTGCCTCTCGTCTGGCTTCTCTCTGTGATCTTTGGAGCTTGACCTCATGTCTGCACATTGGGGGTCATGGGTGTGGTGTGGAAGGAGACTTAAAGTGAGTGGATGGGGGAGGGCTTTGTCAAAAAAAAAAAAACGAAATAAAGGGAAGGAAATTAAGGGACGAGCCTCAGTAGTCCTGAACTGTGCCCCCAATTCTTCACTGCTGACTAATTCAAAGTCGGTCTGGGGTATATTGTGTCTTCGGCCTTAAAAAAAAGTGTGTTTTCTTATTGTTAACAGTGATTTTACTTCGGCAAAGATTTTGATGATATTTGTGTTCTCGGAAGCTGCAGTCTTTCATAACCATAATCACGCTCACTCTTGTTTACTTCCAGCCAGTCGTGCTGTAGTAAATACTCTCTGATGTCCAAAGTGTGCAGTGATCCTTTTAAAGAAGATTATTAGTTATGTTTATGAAACGATACAGTACTAGTAACTGCAATATTTGCTAAAACCTGCTTGGCCTTTTTTTCACTGTCCACAGTAGAAATTATTTTCTTGCAATGAATTTCACAGTTTTTCACCTGATGCCCGTCATTTTTTCTTCTGATGGTTAAATATCTTTGGGACTTACGTGGATTGATTTAGTTATATGTTTCTGGATGTTCATTGGATCTGCTGGTCTTGCAAAAGGCCTGGAAATTATATGTGTGAATTGGCACTACATAAACTGAAAACAAAATTTGAAATCATCAGGCTTGGTCAAAAATACGATGGAGATAATTACAGTTGGCCATTTTGACTCACCAAGGACCAAAGGAGTATAGAATGACCCTATTTTTGTGCCTAGATTATATTTGTCTTAGTTTTTGTAACCAGACATATTTACAAACAAACACATTTTTATTTATTGGAAGCAGAATAAAAGTGTAGAATCCATCTTTCAGTCAGCTGACCGGCAGTGGAAGGGGCACGACAGAACCACCTGTTTTTTTTTTATTGGCGTTTAAGTTAAAAATGTCATTTTTGATGACAGCTTTCTTTTTTTTTTTTCTTTTTTTTTTCTTTTTTTTTACATTTTCTATGATTATAATGTTGATTAAAATAACTGCTCAGTCTTTTGGTGCTAATAAACCACTGGGGAAGAAACACTTCAGATCAATTCAGCTGTAATTTAGAAAACACGAGTCAAAAAAAGTGTCTTCTCAGACTCTTTACAGGACAAACTGGTCCAATTCATATCCAGATATATTATGGAATCAAATTAGGTTCACATTCAGTTCAAAACAGTCATTTCATTCCAATACAATCCAGTCATTTAATCAGTTTCTGATCCATTTACATACAGCCCCATTTACTCCAGTACAGTGGAGATCATGACTGGGAAAAATGGAAATATTTCTACTAATCTCTTTAGACAGATTATTGTGTGGATTCAATAATCATATATGATAACGACTTTAAATCTATCTTAAACCAGACATGTGGTTCTTGAATAAGAATTAAAACTGCTACACTTTTGTAGTTGTTGCAAATGAAATAAAGGCACCAAAGTTAACAAGCTATCTTCTAAAGAATCTTCAATTGGTTGAGGATAATCCTGTCCCAATGTGTAAAACCCAAGAATAATAGATTTTTCAAATAGAACAGATTAAATTTATTATCCCTGCAGTACAATGGGGCTATACCACACTCTAACTGTAAGATACTTTTAGCTTTGGGTTACTTCATAAAGATGGCAACAGCGGCTACGTTTTCAAGGAGGTCCAATGTTTATTTTAAATTCAAATGTCCTGAATGCCAAAGCCTGTAAAACATATTTAGGGATTTGAGCTTAGCAAAATATAAATGTATGACAGTCTGAAATATTTTATGACAAAACATTTTACATGTTAAAACATGTCTTTAATTTAGTGAAAGACCAATTAATGAGAATTATCGGCAAACCCTTTAGCGTACCGTAGCAGGCATGGTCACGTGTGGCCTTGTTTCTGCCACACTGGTGATTCATACAAACTGGGGGAAAATCATTATGAATTAGTGAGATTGCATCTAAACTCTAAATAATGAACCCCAAACATGATTGATTATTGTTTTTTTCCCCACAATTGATTCTAAACTGTCCTGTTCTACAGTTATTATTAAATTTGCGTCATATAATTTCTGTTGTCAAGTTGCCTATTTAAGGCACTCAGCGATAGATTTATGGAGGAAAATATGGGGTTCAATTTTAACAATTCATGTTGTCAAATTTGTTGCTATTGTAATAAATAACACTACATGTTGTGACTGAAACGATTGGATTTTGTCCTGTTTCAGAACAGGATTTTGAAGTTGCTAGGTTCTTCTTTTGAGGATTTCTTTGTCCAAAAATAAATAATTCTAGAGGACAAGAGACAGTTTTCCTTCTCTGATACGGCTTGTTTGATTTACAGTGTGACTGTATGGCTTTGCACCCATGATTATTTTTTATGCCATGCTGAGAGTTGACTTTTGCTTACATGTATTGGTGACAGGTTCGCACAACAGTGACTAATGGTGTTTGTACGCCTAAAGCCCATCTCAGCGCTACCATCAAATTGCATTCACTACACTTAGTCTCCCACTCTCGCCTGCAGAGATTGAATCCGTTCATCCTCTTCCTCGTTCTCTCTCTCTCTCTGTCTCCTACATGGTGACACTTAAGATACTTTTACAGTCAAACCCTTTATTCCTTCAAGCCAGTTCTGTTTGTGTCAAAAGCCTTGACATACATGCACTCATGACTCGTGTGATTATCTGTCAGCGGGGTAGCTGTTGGTAGGTGGTGCTGTGAAAACATGGTTGATTAAAAATGAAAAAAAAAAAAAAAAATCCAGTGAAAGGGGCCGAGTTAGGGCCGTCTGACTGTCCAGCAGCAACCGGACGGAACAGAAAAATGGGGAACAGGGTTTCCCGAAATCCAGTTCAGTGCCTCTCCCGCCCGAAAAAGGTGTGCGCTTATGTCCCCGTGAAAGAATCCGGGGTGTAGGCGGGCTGTGCTGCAGCTCAGCTTGAATCATAAGTGGTTAAACTTCACTCAGTGGTCACACTTTTTTTTTTCCTCCCACAGTTTTTTTTTGCTTTTTTTTGTCCACTCTGTCTTGGTCATTGCACACCAAACTTTGTTTGAGGCTTAGAGAATCGGCTGTGGCTCACTATCAGGGTGGCCGATCTCATCAGACTGCTCCTGAACATGTGTGTGTGTGTGTGTGTGTGTGTGTGTGTGTGTGTGTAAGTGCTGCGAAGAGAGTCTAGCTGAACTTGGAGAGGATTGTTTGTAACAGAAGGAAAAAGGTAAGTTCTCTCTGCTCTCCTCTTCTGTTCTTTCTTCTTTTTCTACTTTATTCTATAATTTTCTCCTATTTTCTTTCTTCTTGTCTTCTCTTCTTCCTTCTCTCTCCTTTTCTCTTCTTCCCATTGTGGTATATATAAATGATAGCACTGATTGCTGCAGCTGTGGGCCTGTGTGAGTCTGAGACCCCTGCTGGATGTGTCCATGCTGAGGTCACATGCCAGTATAGAGAATGTGAATATGGATTTAGCTGGCTCCTCTCTGTGTTTATGGCTCTGATTGTGCATATATATGTGTGTGTGCGAGAGAGAGAGCGTGTTTATGCACAGGGCACCGGGATTGTAAAATGCGATTACAGTGGCATGCTGGGTACTGTGCTCGGTGTCAGTGTGGCTGAGTGTGCGTTTGTGTTGTGTGGGTGCGTGGGTGGGCGGGCAGAGGCTGCAGAAGGGAGACATGGATAGGATCAGCTCTTATCTAGGCTGCCCAGTGCCACACGAGGTGTAACGCCACACCCACAGCGCCACACAGTGTGTTTGAACAGGCACACACACACGTGCACACACACACACACACACGCACACACACACGCATACTCTGTTGAAATTGCTGTGCCATAGTTTGACTTGTGTTATCCAGTTTTTACAGAAGAAATGCAAATCCGACGAGATTACTGTGAACATCTAATTTTAGAGCTAAAATAAATTGTAAAGATTTAATTGAAAGTGTGATGCTTTCAGATTTTAATTTAAAAATCTTAAGTTTTTGGTTGAACAATCATGACGTGCAATGGCAGCAGGAATTTAGTGATTTTTAATGAATTTCTACAGAAATGTCGGCTAAGCTGCTCTACTTGCTGTATTTTTCTTCCAATGTAACTCAAAATCTGACAATAATTTATTTTAAAAAATTTGTGACGTCTCGGTGGATCATTTTAGATTTTATTTGTGTTCAGATTTATTGTCAATTTTATTTTGCACGTTATGTTAAGTTCAGTTCAGTTCTGGTCATTTCTTGATTTTTCAGAAATTATCTAAAAAGCAATGGACAAGGATAACTGTAGAAATCCTTTATTGATTGAACGGAAAAAATATGTTCCAGACAAACATAAGTAAACTGATGCACAAATAAACAGAAAGTGCACTATCACTTGTTCTTATCATGTGGCTTAGTTTTATTTTTAATTTATTTGAAGGTGATTTGAGAACAGAAAAGCTAAAGTAAAGCCACATATTTGTTCTGTGAGACAGTTTGGCTCCAGGTGCTTCAGTGTCTCCAACAGGCCTGCGATTCTAGATGTGCAAACCGATGTGCAGCTTTGTTCGTTGTTCCTCTCCGTTTGTGGCTGATGGTTCTGTTTGTATCTACTGACTTGATGTGACTCCTTACAAAGCCACAGGTCTGGATTCAGAGCTGTGCTTTCTGATGCAGTGAAACGACACTTTGTTGTGTTTTTCTGTTTCAGATTTGTAATGTGCCGGTAACATTTCAAGTGGTTTGTGTGAAGCTGCAAGCCACAGCAGTTGAAACTTGACTGATTTTCAACTTGACTGGATTTGATGACATTTATTTCGAGGATTTGAATAATTATAAATATTTATTATGGACAAGGAATTGTTTATTAAAAGTACAGGGGGCGAAATTGTAATTTTCTAAGCAGAGTTATCCTTAAATTATTGCAACTTTAAACTGTTGCGGATGTTTTGGCTGCAGCTGCGTCTGACCCGCTGCAGAACGTCTCGGGTGTCTCATGCTGATATACGAATAGTTTATTTATACCACATTTATCTACATCTGGATGGGACAAGTCATCCTGTCTGAAAGTAATTTCTGTCAAAATAATCTATGAAAATTTCTCAATTTATTTTTTTCTTGGAAACTTTGACTAAAAAACACCCACGGACATCTGTGGTTGTGGCTGCAGGTGCTCATTTGTTTTAACTCGGCTGTTTTTGTTCTTCAGCGTGAGTAAGGGCTCGCATTTAAATATAATCTAGCAGAAAATACTTACCGCACACACACATGCATGCAATCAACATCAGTTTTTAAAGCACCAGTGCTCAGTGGATGGATGTCATTGATTTTTAATATAAGTCAGATGCAAGTTTGTTTTTTATGCTTTGTTATTTTTTAAATATAAAATGAAATAAAAAATGTTAAATATATCACTTTTTCCCCCCCTCTATGCTTTTAGATTTAATTTTTTTGTGTTGCTGAGATAAGAGGATATTTTTCTAGTGAAACTAAAGGTTGGATGTGCTGTGTGTGTTGGAGTGTGAAGGTGTGTGCATCTTAAGACAAAACTGTGGATACGTGTGTGAGCCGGTGTGAGCCTCACCACGCCTGAGGTGAGCCCAATAACCGTGGCCTGGCCCAGAGGAACGCCGTTTCACTGTCTTTAGCTCTGAACAGAGCGGGAACACCGTTCCAAATGAAATATGGGCTGACTTTTTCTGTTTTCTTTTTTTTTTTTTTTTTCCTTTTTTTTTCTTGTAATATTTTGCTGTTGTATTTTTTTGTTTTAAATGTCAAATTCAAAGTCAAAAGTGTCAGAATCCGTAACAGGCCCTTTCACATCTACAGCAGATGACGGCGTGTTTCTTAGTCGCTGTAGCCTGGAGGTAGGTGTAATAAATGGAGGTCCACTGGGCCTTTACTGTAGTTAAACGTGTCTGTGTGCGATGAGGTGGCTGGTGGGAAGAAAAGGAAATCCCTGTCTTTTTCTTGAACCTTTATTTAAGCAGAATATCCCACGAGGATAACATTTGTAGAGTTTATTTTTACTCCTCTGAACGAAAACCTGCTCCAGACGTTGTGCCCTCGAGCTACAGGATAAAAGAGGCTAAAACACACATAAAAGCATCACATGATTAAATCCAACTTCTCAACCTCAACACCTTAACCCCTCGTTGATATGAATGCGTCTCATGTTTATGTGCTTGTCTTTGACTTGAAGATGTCCCTGCTTCTTTTCGCTCCCTGGTGGATTTTCCTAACCAGTCGTTTCCTTTGGTCTGAGAGAGGGAAGGGAGAGCAGGGAGAGGAGAAGAGAGGAAGAGAGGGTGGGGGACAAAATGTCAATTACAATTACCAATAATAATCATTATAATTAAGCAGTCACTTAATAGGAAATCAAATTATAGTGGGGGTAACAGTAGGACAGAGGATGGTCCCTTGGGACTGTATTAATTTCTGTTCTTTTCTTTGACTGCAGAACTTTGCCTTTATTGTCTTTCTTTGATTTTTTTTTTCTTTTCTTTTCTTTTTTGGGCTGGGAGGGGTTGTCGAGAGGGCTTTATTAACTGGTAGCCTAGGGTGGTGGTATTTTGGGGGGTTGGGGAGAGGGGTTGTGTATTAATATTAATAAGTTTTTGGGATGAGAAGCAGGAGGAAGAGGTGTGAGCGGAGGAGGGGTGACGGGGGGGCCAAGGCAGTAATAGATCCACAAAATCTCCCCTGCTCTCTGCCCGTCCTTCCACTCCTCCTCCAGTCTCTCACTTTTCTGCTCTCGTCTTCCTCTGGCGGTGCCGTCGCAGGCATAAAGGAGACCAGTTCAACAGTCAACAGGATAAGAGGGAGAACGTCTAGCTCACAAACATGCTAGGGGTTCGTCTTTGCCTCGGTATGCAAAGGGTGGCCTAATAATAGCTGGCCAGTGTTTTTCACTAAGTCCCAGCGGACGGCTGTTCGTGCGTGCGTGTGTGTGAGTGGATGTGAGAGAGATTCTTGGCACACATTTACACAAGTGTAGCAGTTGTTTCTCTCCAGAGACTCTCGCCGGTGTGTATGTGGCCATTCCAGGCTTCTCCCTGCGTCTCTTAATTAAGGCACTCGTCAGACAGAGACCAGCTGGGCCAGGTCTGGCCTCACTGGCACTTACTATAATTTTAGGCAGTCTTGTACTTGCCTCATCTTCTTATGCTTACTTTCTATTCACCTGTTCTTTTCTTTTGGGGATTTGTTTGGCCTTTGTTTGTCTTATCGATTGAATTTGGGGTGTTTTAGCCTGTTATATGGCGTCTTGTAGATGTCTATTGGTGCTGGTGTCTATACTGAGAGGTTTTCAACTCATGTATTTTTAGCTATTAGGTTTTCTATTAGGATCTGGTAGATTATTAGGTAACATTTCTAATTAATTGCATGCAGGTGTTTAGCAACCTCTTAAACTATAAAACGGTTATTTTAAGATATTTCTACATTTTATTCAGTAAAGTTTTACCATATTAAAAGGTTTTAAATCGAGGTTTAAAGTCTTGGATCTGAATATTTGACCTTTCTTTGATTCATTAATACATTCATCTCATCTCTTGCTTCCATCGCTGAACATCATCCATTGACCAGAACCAGGCTCTGGTTTTATTGCTGCTGCTTTGCCAGGCTGGGAGTGTCGGAATCTGTTCTATTAGCATTTTGTGGCCTATAAAGTATTTTCGTCCAAAAGCTTCTGTTCCGTTTTTGTCTGTATGTTTTGTCTTTTGACAGAGGTTTAACGTCTAATACTGAATACCATTTTCTAGGGTAAGCACAAATAATTTAGAAGCTGTTTAATGGAAAAGGTTTCTATTTTTATTTTTTTACAGAATGATGCAAAATGTCTGCAGCTTATTCATGCTGCTAAGGAGTGAGTGTGAGACTTTCAGCTGATAACAGGAAGGCAGGGCATATATGTGTAAACTTAGCTCTATTATGTCTTTTTGAGCTTTCTGTCAAAGTACATGGTGGATTTGGAAATCTGTGTTAAGTTAAAGACCTGCATTCTCAGAGGGACTGTCCCGATGTTTCGGTAGCGCTAGTTGTGTCTGACATTATAAGGTGCTAAAAAACAGTTTAAAATGCAAACCCTGTAATTACTTTGTCTTTGTTTTAAAATGTTAAAATCCAGTTTTGCATCGACTTCTCCCTGTTGGGATGGTTCCTCTGCTTCCATTGTAAATATCTGATGCATGCTCAGGGTTCAAATGCAAGGAAAAAATGTTTAGTTTGCTGTTTTTTGCGTCTGTATCTGTATTAGTAGACCAAACTGAATATCAGCCCTTAAAATGCTCTTCTTCTACTTCCTATACAAGTTGAGGAAGAACAATAGTATCATAATCATTGTATCCTTGTAAAAACTACATATACTTTATATTTTATTATATATTTGTGATCATTTACACACAGTATACTAGTAAATCTAATATGTGGCATAAAGATGTTTTTTTTTTTTTCAAAATCTCTTTCTCTTTCTTACTGTTTATTCAATGCCACATGCTGTTCTTATTTTTTTCTTTAATTATGTAAAGCACCTTGAAATGCCTTGCTGCTGAAATGTGTTATACAAATACTATCTGATTGATTGATTGATTGATTGATTGATTGATTGATTGATTGATTGATGTAATGGGAAAATCTTCAGACGTGCACAATGTTCAGATGTAGATTAAATAGGCCTGACTAAGTATGACAAAATTGAATTGGCTATACTTTGAACCAATGTTATTAATTATGCTAAAAACATCAAACTATGTCAAGCTAGACATTTCTGTGTTTTTGTTCATTTTAGTCTTGTGACAATTGCTCATAAATAGAAAAAAGATATCAACAAATTATAATTATATGCACCAAACCACGTTATTCATTGTTGCAATAACATATTTCAACTTTAGATTGCTTTTGTATACTTTGTGCTGATTAACAGCGATATCAAAAGTAATTTATTAGAGCACTTAATGAGAAAATATTAACTGGTAAATTCCCACCTCTGGATTGGGTTTCACTGCCTTTTAGAAACATGGGGCTTGGAGTTGAGGAGAGACGAGTGATGAAAGGGGTTCAGCCGAATTCCTTTCTCCGTATCAGAAAGACGAACTCTCCTTGCAGATCTGTTTAACTGGTTTAACTCATGAATTCAGCCGAAGTCTTCGCTCATGCTTGCGATCCTGTGTGCGCGCACGCCTGTGCATTAGCACACCCTGGCCGCCCCTTTATCCGGGGGATTATGGTTAAATGAAATGCTGAGATTCTGGCGGCAGGTGCCTTGATAAAGCCAAAGTCAGCGTTGGGAAAGAAATTTAATTATTGGGGGATAAAATCAGAGCGAATGAGATAGTTACTGAGTCGTTGGGGAGTTTAGTCATTGATATTTCTGCACAGCCTTCCAGACAACACGCGGAGTTCATCGCACACTTAATGTGAGGCGGATTTTGTGTGTCTGCGTTGGAGCGTGTGCATGCACCGTGAGCCTTTCCAACTTTAAAAGATTTTAGTGAAAGCTCAAACTTCATTTGGCTTACGCATAGTCGCAACATACTGCTTTTTAAAAATAAGCTGCAAAAATAAAAAGCTGGATTGATGTAATCGCTTCTAAGATAATGATAGATGTATGTATTTACTACTGCTTTTTATAACCAGTTAACGTGCTACCAGGTTTAAATTTATCATAAGACTTGTCTAGTTTCTCTTCTAGCGATATTGATTAGATATTTTTGTGTATATATGCATATATTTTATCTTTTGTGATTTTTCTTGATTTAAAGCAGTTCAAGCAGTTTAGCCGGCAGATTATCTACAGTCAGATTAAAAAAAGGTGTTTTTAAGTTTCTGACAATATCAAACGTATAATATCAGCTCCATCTGGTCCTGAAGTGGCCTGAACAAGAGTCTAAAATCAAATAAATACAAAGTAATAATTCTCCTCTCGAATTGGAATACGCCACTCTTATTTTGGAAATCTTGCTTTTATTTTGAAGGCCACACCTTTTGTTTCCTATGTAAGCACCCTCATACACTTCCCCAACAATATGTAATTGTAAACCAGCAGCAGAGACCGGAGAGGTGCAAGTTAGCCTAAAAACATCAATTCGTGCTAATAGAAAGACCTTTAGAGTTCTGAGGAAACCTTTGAATTACTTAGAAATATGAAAGTGGTTTGCTAAATCTGTTTAAAAAAATACAGGGTTGTTAATGATTGGACTAATTATGCAGGAAAATAAGAGGCCATGCTTGTTTGGCAATTGTTTCAGTAAAAATGGGTTATCAATGCTGCACATTTTATTTCTTAGATGTAATCGCTGGTGTTGCTAGAAGAAGTTAAAAATATTTAGTTTAATGTATGTAGCTCTGTAAAACAAGAAAACCATTGAAAAACTATCAGGTTTTCATATTTTACTATTTATAGTTATGTTTGAGTAAAGTGAGCAATTTTAATCTATAAACATTTCTTTCAAATTCCAAATGAGCCTGTTTTTGTCACCTTTTTTGTTGCCATAAAGGACAAATGTGTTTTTATTCATTTGTTTTAAAAAGAAAATGCTCTTTGAAATCCTCATATAACACAAAGAAAACACATTTGTATTCATCGTTTTAACAAAATGCAAAATCTGAGATGAGTTCAGAAATCACTTTTTGGTGGAATAGCCCTAATTTTTCGATCACATCAGTGATGCGTCTGCACATTGTTGTTGGGTTCAGGTTATTGCCTCATCAAAGCCCTGATGAGCAGAGCGGTGTTTGATTTGAACTCAGAGACCGAGTTGCTCTCATAGATATATTTGTAAAAATGCTGAATTTGGAGCAAAATTTGCAGTGACCTTTTCTTGTTCAGAGCTGCGTATTTGGAATAATTTTGTTCATCCAACAAGCCGGGCCTCAACAACAGTCACAGTGGCTTATGTGACCCTGATCTCATGAAAACTGCATATTAAGTCTTTTTTCCTTTTCTTTTTTTATGATTTCACAGATTTTATTCATTAAAAAGCCACCACAATTTTAATATATTTTTCCCCCCAAGAAGTTAGTTTAAAAAAAAGAAGAAAAAAAAAAACAAACTATAAACATTGCATGTAAAATCCCAAATTATGAAAACAAATCCTAGAAAAAATGGCAAGCTAGTAAATTGAAACTAAATTAGAACATAATTATTTAAATTTATATTTCTAAATTGCTGTGCTGAAGTCTCACTTTTGACTGAAATTATACTTTTTAGAGTTTTGTGAGATTTTAGGAGAGGGTATTTTTCTGGATTAGTATAAAAAAAATCAACCATTAAAAAAAAGAAAAAACTTTGCATTTTGCAGCGCAGTCTATAACAGAATCATAAAAAATAAATTTGTGTGATTGGGTTGTGCAACCTAAAATAGCACCGAGTGTTGTTTTCCGGTTTTGTAGGAATCTGTTAAAATCGCCCGAGAACAAACAGCCGTCCGTAATCTTACAGGACTAGTTCTGTGTAAACAGATTAGCGTTTGCGTCGTTGTGTGCGGGCGCGCAGGTGAGTGCGTTTCTGTCCTCTTTGAGTGCAGACTGATCAATACTAATTGGGTTGAGTGTCTCAGACCTGCTTCTTGCCTTTGAACCGCGGGCCTTTTGTAGGCTGACGCGGGGCCAGAAGAGAAAAGGGGACAAGAGGGAAAAGAAAAGGGGGAGACGGGGAGAAAATGGAGGATGTTTGCAAGTCGACGAGCATGACTGACTCCTTCAGCCAAAACTCCGGATATTTATTCAGCATTACTCACTAATCTAAAAAAAAAAAAAAAAAAAGAAAAGAAAATCCTTCTGCCTTTTTGTGTCCCCTCTTTCTATTTCAGTCATATTGGAGGGAAGAGGAGAGTCTGTGTGTGTGTGTGTGTGAGAGTGTGTGTGTGTGTTTCTAAAAGAAGGAATGCCGTTAGTTGATCTTTTAAATTGGCTGTGATAGTACCCTTATAAGTCTTTATGATGTATTAACAGGCTTGTCTCCTCGCTCCCCCTTGTTTACAAACACAAACACTCCCAGAGTATCTCTCCAGCACCGTCCTTCTTTATTCCGTCTCTTTTATGACTTCCACAAAAGCAGCTTGTATTGAGCGAGGTTTGAAGCTCCTCTGGTATTAGCGGGAAGGCATTAGGCATAAACTCAAAGGTATATTAAAGCAACGGCCCTGTTGTTCATATAAACACACCAATTCAATTTGGCATGCCCCACGGGGAATGGGATTTCAGCAGCTTCCGAGAGCAGCAGCAGAAACAGGGGGAGGAGGGGGGAGAGAGGCAGCGGTGAGGTAAGACAAGTAGATGTGGCATGAAGGGATCTCGGAGAAGTGCAGAAGCAGGAAAGGGGAGAAAGGGAAACGAGGAGGAGGGAGAAAAGGGAGAGAGGTTAGGGCTGCAATGCAGAGATTAGCATACTGGAGGAACATTGTGGTTTATAATTTTTGTTGCATTGAATCTCATAATGTGGATGGTTGTGTTCATATAGCGCCTTGAAAAAGTATTAATATCCCTGGAACCTTTTTTAATTTTTGATAAAAGAAGGATGTTATTTGGATTTCATGTTAGACCTACATAATTATTAAGTGGATGGAAAATGACACATGTTATAAAATAATTTTACAAAGAAAATAATTTATATAAAAAAAAACAAAGAAAAAAACCTTTTAGCTGGAAGGCGATCCTCTCTCCAGGACGCAGCCTCTTAACAAATTTTCCCTCAGAATTTTTTTGTCATTCCCACAGCATGATGCTGCCAACCATTTTTCACTGTGTGCTTTTAGTGTGATGTGCCGTGTAAGTTTTCTGCTGCTGCTTAGCATTTTGGATAAAAACTCATTCTTGGTCTAATCTAACCAAAGCCTCTTTTTTATTTGCCACTTACTGCACTACTTAAAAAAAACAAAAACAAAATAAAAAAACAAGTTGACACCTTCTCTGTCATTAAAAAGGCTTTAAAGTGTGGGAGTTATATCACCTTTTTTTGTGAGGTTTTGAAACTACAATGTACAACTTTTTAACACCGTGGTGTATCTTGATGCCTAAGCCTACAGCACACACACACACACGCAGTCCAAAATCTTCATTCATGATGGGACTGCCAGCGTCTGCAGTGTGGTTCTCTTCTGCACGCTTGGACAGAGCGCACTGTGGGAAAACCCTGCATTTATATTATTCAGTCCAAGTTCAGATGGGCTTGTCAGGAAAGCTGCTGTTTTTATTACCTGTCAGAGGGGGGGAAAAAAAAAAAACAGTGGATGGATGCAAAAGAGGGGAGCAAATTAAACGACACTAAATGAGACCCCCTATCTCTCTGCTCTCATGCCATTCCTCCCAGCGCCGCTGACACACGCAGACTCTGACAGCACGCTGTTGTTCAGCTCTATCTGTGGGCTACCTTCAACTGGGGTTTATCTGTCAGTCAGATGCGGCAATTATTTTGTTCGTCACCAAGTTACATCTTTAGCCGGTATGGAATCAGCTGAGCCAGGCGCTGGCTCTTGGGTGGAAAGAGAGGTCTCGGGTTTTTATTGAATGAATTTGATGCTGATTTGACATCTATAAACGAATCAAAGCATGAAAATGTGCATTAATATGTTCTTAAAGATGATTTATGCATCATTTGAGGAAGTGAGGGAAGACCTTGGTGTTTCCTCCCATTACTTCCCCACCCAGCAAAGGCTCTCCCCCCTTCCTACCCCTTTCAGCCAGGCATAACCTCTGCCATCTGCCCACTCCCCTCCTCTTACCATCTTCCTCCCGTTTTCCGTCTCCCCTTGTTTTCCTCCTCCTCCCCCTGGACCTCTCAACACCTCCCTCCTCCCGCTGTTCATTTAGGACCTTTATGAAGGCCTTTTTGCTTGCATTCAGTGGAATATTAACTCTTGTTATTAGAGATTTGTGTTGCTGTGACACAAAATGGAAGGATGCTGGCAAAATGTATTTACACTTTCTTTCTCATATAATTTTCTGCAATATAAGAGGGTGAATAATAACGAAGGACTGTAGTTCGCATCTAATGATGTAGCAAAAATATAGTTTTTAATCATGATTCTTCATGTAAAAGCATAGTTCCTAACCACAAAAAGAACATATCTGAAATGATTAGTTTGTGCAAGTTTGCAAACTTCTGATAAGCAAGATGTGAAAATGATTAGTGTGTGCAAATGTATCATTGCTATCATCTCAGTACTTGTCATGGTTTCATCACTCATAATCATCCTAACATACGGATAATAATTACAGTATTCAGCTCACACTCTTATGCTTCATAAGGTGACAGGAAGCTGTTAGCGATTTACTTTACAAACACACACACGCACGCACGCACGCACGCACGCACGCACGCACACACACACACACACACTCAAAGCTCTTTATTGTAAATGTCTGAAAGGAAGTTGCCTGAGATTATTTAACTTTATGCTATAACTAACAGCATAAACTAGAACATCTTTATAATTGCAAACAGAAGCTGAAAGTCAACTTACTTAGCATCAGATCCTAGTGGCTGCTGAAGGCTAATGTCCCAATGTGTGGTATAAAATGGGTCAGACGTTTAGAAAAGGTTTCCAGGGATAATTGTTTGCTTTATGATTTTGTGTTTTGAAGACATTGTACTTTTATATTAAACTCAAAGGCTTGGTTTAGGTTAGATATATTAATATTTGAGGATTTTATGAATATAAACAATATTTAAGTATTTGAAATTCTTTGGGAACACCATGGAGTTACCAGAGAGGAGGCATATTAAACCTAGCAGGCATCATTTACCCCTGCTGATGTATTTAATTATCTGTTAATGTACTGTAATTTACATTAGTAAAACTGCACCAAAACTGACTGCAGCCCACGGCCCACATCTTTGTAATCCTGAGTATAAAGTCTAAACTACAGCTAAATAACAGTTGGTTCTCTTTGCTGGTTAAAATATTCTGTCTGGATACATTAAAATGTTTTTTTTTATTCTTTACCAAAAAATGTAAGGCTGATTTCAGTGTAATTTTCCTGACTGTCGATAGCTATTTTTATTACTAGTGGTTCTAGAAGTACGTAGGTAATTCAAAGAAATGCGTTTGATTTTTAGAGGGGATTTTTAATGAGATCTCGTGATATTAGAACATGAAATTTCTCGACAAATTGAAGTAGGTCTCCTGAAAAGAGAAATCATCAAATGTGGTTTGACAAACAAGACAAATTATTTGTATTTACCTCAAGAAGTGATATAGTGATACACTAAAACGAAGTAACTAAACCAAAGTTTGCATCTCAGTGTATCAAAGTAAATAAAAGTCTGTGGAAATGTGGAAGTTGTCTCTGTGAGAAAACTTAATTATTATTTCTGCACCTATGACAGAGTGAGACTTTAAGCAACAACAGGAAGCAAAGTTGCTCTGGTTTATCCCTCAGTTTCCCCTTACTGATGACAGATGATGTTGGATTTGGAAATCTGAGTGAAGGAATGAATTAACACTCCCTAGAACATGATCACTGATACTGCTTGTTATAACTGTGCCAATTTAAGATTAAATTTAAAATGTCAACTTCAAATCGTTTTGTTTAAAAATGGAAAAAATCCTGCTTTACAGTGACTGACTTCTCACACATGTGGAGTGACACCTCCTTTGCTCCAAATATAAATAATTCAGGACCACGAAAAGCAGGAGGACCACATGAGATGTATTTTTGCTGGTTTTATCTGTTTTTGTTTTAATTAAGGGCACTTAAAACGAATATCAACAGTTTAAAGCTTTAAAGCTTAAGATGGACAATAATCAGTGACAAAACTCTTTAAAGTTTAGAGGTGTATAAAAAAAAGCATAAAAAGTGGACTAATGGCAAGATTTCCATGAAAAATATGATTTAAAACGTTTGCCTCTGGTTATTTTCTTACATTTTGACTGTTAAATGTTGCATAAAGTTCAGACTGCTACCTGCAAAGTGCGAAGGACAGCTGAATGATTCATAAACTGTATTTGAACGAAGCGATAAAAGAGCCATATTGGGTGCCCCTCTTCTAATCCTCTATTGTTCGTTGTCTGTCCCCCGTCCCACAGAGGGGCTGCTCTAATTAAAGACTAATAATTGTATTGTTTTTTCAAGCCTATTGAGACAGAGATTCTGCTCTTCAATCATTCTCTGCCTCCCATGTAGCCTGGCCATGGAGGGCTATCTCTCTGGATGAAGTCTTAAAAACATGCTGTGAATAACTCTTTGGGTGTGTGTTTTTGCAGCTGTGTATGTGTGTCTGAGGGGGGAGGAGGGAAAGGAGGAATGAAATGGGTAAATCTAAATTAAAACTTTAAAGCATCATTATTTAATTACCCCAAAGGCTGTGGATTTGAAGGATTGAAGGGTGGCTTTGTGTGTGTGTGTATTTGCTCATGCAAACATGTGCTGCTATCCAGGATTATTTCACTTTTTCAATTTGCCTTTTCTGCTCAAAATGTGTGTGTGTGTGTGTGTGTGTGTGTGCGTGCGTGCGTGCGTGCGTGCATGCATGTGTGTGTGTGTGAACCTGTGTTATTGGTTATTGGTTGCCCAATCCCATTGCCCCCTCCTTCACCTCTATCCTGCACACACGTACATGCAGACACACATGCTGAAGCGCCGCCAGATAAAAAGGCATTATGGTAAATTCCACTTAATGACAAATTTTTAATTTGGGGAACAGGGCCTGGTGAATGGAGCTTAATTACCGGGGCCAAAGATCCCTCGGAAAAATAACCCTCTCGACGTGCCCAACCTGCCCGATAATGGAGCGCTCTGCAAAATGGTTTAGATTAACCAGCTCCGTTTATCTCGCCTCCTGCAATCCCCCCCCCTCCGCCTCCTCCTCTGTATAATAACAAAAATAACAATCATGAAAATTCTATCTGCCTCCCAGCCCCCATCAGCCCGCTCCCCTCTCTCGCCTCTCTGCCCTCCCGCCCTCTGCCTTGCTCACTCCCGCAGGAGGAAATTCATCAAAATGAAATTGAGGTTGCAACTCAGTGGTTTTATTAAAATATATTTCCCCCTCACAGATGACAACAGACTGCATATTTGTGTTTTGGTGCCAAAGACAAAAGGGACAGCAGGAAAAATATGGTCATTGTTTTTATCGGAGGTATTTTGTCAACAAAAAGAATTACTTGAGTAATAAAATGTACACACTTGTTGATTATTAGCTGTTTGGCCAGCTCTCCAAATGATATGAAGCTCCACTCTGACCTCCTTTTACAAATAGGAGCTTGGCGTGAAACCCTGTGCTATATAGTTTTGTCATTTGGGAAAGTAAAAATAACAACAACAAAAAAAAAAAAGTTCAAACTAGTGCAATTTTTCTGACCCATAGATTCAGAAAATCCTTAATTCTGCTACAAGCTACTGTTTACCAATGCTGTTTCTTCTTTCATCCAGAAGAAAGTGTCAAAAATAAATGCTGTATTTTGATACTATTTAGCATCATGTGTAAAGTTTTCTGGGTTTTATAACAAGGTGTAAAACATATAATCTTCCATAATGGTTTGTGAAGAGCAAGTATAAAAACACTACAATTTCTCTGTAATACTAAGAGTGAGATGTCTTGAAAGGGCAAAGGTTTTTGCAGATAACAGGAAGGCTCAATGGTGAACAGCACCATTGAGCTGTTTTTAGAGATTGTGGTGGCTTTTTGAAAAGCTAAAGTTTTAGTAAGGATCTACGATTCACTATGAAATACACAGACATCTGTTTTAGTAATGTTAGCCTTGCTAAAAGTGATAAATGTGTCATATCTCGTCTGAAGCAGTGGGCACACCATGCTCAGACTAAGAAAGAGCTCTGCAACAACCTGCTTCCTGTTGTATTAGATCAGTGTGATCTAATTTTGTTCAACTACTGACTGTTTCATGCATTTTTTTACCGTCACATAATGTATCAGGGAACATCTGAGCATCTTAATGTAAACGGGCAAATGAGTTATATGGTCAGTTCACAGATCAGCTATGTACTACTTGTTCTAAGCCTGTCTTAATTAACATCAGACCTGGGAGTATGCCATTAAAATGTCTTGAAAATGATGAAGTGTTTAACATGTCTCAGAGAACACATTGTTGAATCTGGCCTGAATGGGTTAATAAAAACTCTGATTATCAGCAGACTGATGATCATTTCTGTGTTTCAGATTAATAATCATTGCTCAACACACAGCAAGCGGATATTAAAAAGACACAGTGACTTCCTGTCTTCCATCAAACCTGCAGATATGCGCTGGCCCGGCTCTGGGTAACATTCGATGTGGTGGATGTGCGCACACACAAGTGCACACATGACACCACTTTTACTTTTCTTGGCATTCTTTGGTCCCTGTTGTTGTGTACCCTGATTGGACCGTGTGGTTGCCATGCGGTTGCCAGGCCGCGCCCCTGCTGTGTGGTAATTGGTGTCTGTGGTGTTGCCGCGTGGCGGCGGAGGTTTGACTGACAGCTTTGGCCACCTGCCCTGCCCTGGCTGCCAACATGGTGCGGAAGGGGGTGAAGAGGAAAAGGAGGAGGTGGCACGGGCGAGCAGAGGGTGAGCGCTTGACATGTCACAGGGGGAAGCATGGTGGGGGTTGAGGGGGTGCTTACATATCACATCATTAAAGATGAGGTGCACTGAAGTATGTTGTTTGATGTACACAAGGTGGAAATTAGATTGGAAAGCCACACACAAAAATCCCTCTCACCTGGATGAAGGCGTTGATTTTCACATTAGTCGTCCAAAAACAAAAAGTGGCTGAAATTCTTGAAATATTTAAATTGATCAAAACATTTTTGCATCTGTTTCAACATTATATTTGATATGGTCATGACTAGATTATGTCAAATTAAGCATGTTTTTGGTAGCTGAAAGAAATGCTGGGCAGTTACCATAACAGATGGTGTATAAGGAAATGTGACAACTTGGGTTTAAGTTTGGAAATGTCTACTTTGCGTTAATCCTTAAAGAGCCTGGCTGTAAAATGTTAATATATGCTGTGCAGCAGATACTTAGAAACTACTAAATTTAGCTGCTGTTTGTTCATTTTTGAGTAAATTGTAAATCATGCATCAAGATCAAAATGGCAAAACTAAAGTGTCATAGAATTTAAGTGAAAGTCTATTTTAGGAACTTTAGGTGTAAGTACACCACTTTTGTTTTTAATGCAATTGCTTAGACCATCTCACACTTTTAGATTATTTAAAAATATTGAGATACATCGAAGGCGTTGGTGTATTTAATCCAGGTTATTTTACAGTGACAGTCTCATGCATAAGCCCTACAATTTTAAATCTGTTTGAAAGAGACATAAATGTCAGTGCTTCTGTGTTGATGTGCCACACCAAACTCCAGGCACAACATCACAACACTACTATAAAACATTATTTTGAAATTAATGTTAATTTTAAGCTTTTTTTTTTCTTTTTTTTTTTACAAATTGTCTTTGATATAAATATTTGACTCACTGATGGAACCTTTCCTTTACCAGGTTCACTGTAACAGAACATTGACACTTTACAATTTTTTGTTGTTCTTGCATTGTGTTTTTTTCTTTGTTTTGCATAGTTAAACTAATCGTAATACTAAACGATGACCTCTGTAAGCATACAAATAATGATTTCGCTCACTAAACCCCAAATATTTATATATAAATTTATATTGCATTATATATAATATTAGTAAATACCTCTCAAACTTTGCTACCCTTAGCAGCACCAATTGTCATCAAGAACGTTACATCGCTGTGGTGAAATTTTGACTCACTCTTTTTTTGCAGCATCTTAGGCAGATTTAAGTTTAGGTTTTGACTAGACCACTTCATGTTTCATTTATTCATTTATTTTGAGGCATTCCGATTTGGCTTTACCAGTGTGCTGTGGACACACTTCATAACCAAAATGCACCAACTAGTGGCTGGACATTTCTCCCTCAGGATTCACTAGTAATGAGCAGAGTTCATGGTTCTATCATGACAGGTAGTCCAGGTTCAGAAGCAACGCAGCCCCAGATCATGTTTTGACTCTAGATGTGACATCCTTTTCTTAAAATACAGTGCTAGGTATATGCAATGGGACAAAGAAAATCCTACTTTGTCTCATCAGAATGTTTTTCTAAATGTGAGACGGGTCTTTGTGCTCTTTTGGTCAGCTATGGTTTTCTCATTTGAACTCTGCCATGGAGGCCATTTTTTCTCAGTTTCTTTCTCAGTTTTAAATCAGGAACAGTGATCTGATCTTAGGCACGTGAGGCCAGTAGTGCTTTATCTGCTTGGCTTTGATTTCTTTGTGATGTGTCATTAATGCACTGTTTCATGTTTTCTCCATCTGAGCCTTAGATATAGATATTACATATCTATATCTAGGATATAGATATGTAATCATATCTATATCCTAGATGGTGTCTGTAACTTTGACTCTTATGTGTTTAATTTCTTTTTATCAGTGTGTGTTTAGGTTTCTTCTACTGTTTGTGGTCAGACAGTTTTTATTTGAAAGCTTTCTTGCTTCTACTTGTTTTGCAGTAATCAGGCTTGGCTGTGATAAATGATTAACCAAACTGTGGCTCATCACAGTTAGATCATGATTTCACTCTTTCACACAAGACCAGTTGATTTCAGATGGTGCTTTCCCTAATGAACAAAATCATCATTGATAAGTTTTATTCTGTATTTTCTCATAATTTTTTTATCTAGTATTTACATTTGTTTGATCTTAAATATTTCAGTGACAATAAATCAAAATCAGAAGAAATCTGAAAAGATTCACATACATTTTTTTCTGCACTGTAGCTGCTTTGCCCATTATCTCCTGTATGTTTTCAGATGCTTCTGCCTCCTTTCCTCTGCTACTCAGCTTTCATGTTCTTCATCTCCTCCTGACCCCTCCTCATCTTCTCATTGTTCGTTTTCATCTCACTTGCTCAGTTTCTTCCTTCTGTTTTACACTCTTTTGCTGTGTTTCAATCTCACTGAGGGGAAGCCTGTATGGCAAGAGGTGATGTCCCAGAAGAAATGCTTTTTTTGTGCACACACTCAGACACACACTCCCACACACCCTCACCATTGTCATGTTTGCCGTTGCTAATCCTGCCCTGCCGCTTCAGTATCAAACATAACCTACGTTTGGGGTGAAAGGCCGCTGTTTTACTTCTCCTGTGTGTGTGTGAACGCATACTGACTGGTGGATTAATGAGCCTGGGCGGGTTGGCTTGCTGTGCCTGGTTAAGTGCTGGGACAAGAGAGTGGGAATCCAATCCAGGCCTCAGATTTGGTTTAAATGAAGGCCGATTTTAGGCAACAACAAACTGAACACAGACAGGCCTGAGCGTACGGCTGGTCTCTGCCTCGTCCTTGGTTTATCAGACTTAAACCATCCTGTCTGAACCTTATCCCATTTGTGTGTGCGCATCACCCCAGGAGACCCGGGTGTTCATGGTTCATTAGCCACACGTACACTTCCGTTCTGCTCTTGCTGGTAAAAGGGACAGATTCACACCCACACATACGCGCACACACACTCAATTCCTCTGTTTTGTTTTGTTCTGCCGGCTCTGATGAACAGGCACGCAGCTTCCTCCCCTCTCCTCCTCGTCTTCTAGTAATCAGGGTACCTCTGAGACAGACAGGTAGCATCTGTCGCTTTCTCTCCCCTGATCCGGCCCTCCCTCCGTTTCTCAGTCTCCCTCTCTTCCATGCCATTGTGCTGCATTACCCTTGACGATAGAGTGATGAGATAATGAACGAGTTATCCTCCAGAAATAGTCAGCCGAAGTCCCAGAAAGTGGAGTGAATTGGACTTTTCCTCAAATTTCTATCAGGTGACTCGGGCGCTGTTTGGCACACTGATGTCTGATGGTGACGGCAGCCACCTTAACATCAAAGATCGTTGGGCGTACACCTCTTAGTTGGGTGCTAGGAGTGCCTCCCCATTAGATCTGTTGAAATTGAGCAGTTGCGGTCGACACGGCGGAGGCCTCTCGTGAGTCTGTTCAGATGCTCGAAGAAGCTGCTGCCATCTGCTTTTTCAGCTCCAGACTCCTTCATATCCGCCGGGCCACGATGGAACGAGGCTGTGATGGTTTGGTTTTGAACAGGGCCTCCGGGGTGATTAGCATATTTTCACCCTGTGTACAGACAACAGACCAACCCACCCACCCTCTCCTTCCCTTCCCTCTCCTTCACCCCTCCACTCATGTGTTTGATTCCTCGGCCGTGACAAAGAGCTTCACCCTTTATCTACGTGTGTGTGTGTTGGCTCGGTGAGATGGGGGTGGCCTTTAGATTAAGGGAAAGCTTCCTGCTCTTTATTTGGGGAGTCCCCCTGGGAGACGCCTTGGGAACGACTTTCGTTGAGTCACTAACGCCTACTTACATTCACACATACACAGATGCACTTCAGCACACACACACACCCACACACCTTTCACCCCTCTTTTTTTTTCAGCTGCCCATTGACCGGGTACTGGTTGTTGTGTAACACCAGCTAAGCGTGCAAAGAGGCATACACATGTCCCACTGAGGCCCCCTAGTCTGCTCACAGTAGCCCAGCATTAGGAGACCTCTTTGCTCTCCCCTCAATGTAAACTCACAATCACCAACTGGAAGAAAATATCTTACTTTGCTGTGACAATAAAAGTAAAAACGGATGCACCTTTGCAGGTATTTAAAAAAACTGAAGTGAACTTCTGCTGAAATTACACCTTTATTGAGCGGCCAAATGCTGGGAGGTACGCTTTGCGTCAAGCCCACTTGGTTGCAAATTTATGGATTTTATTGGGGAACTATAAAGACGTAAAACAGTCAAGTCAGTTTTTAAAACTGAAATGGATAAACAATAGAGTTCTGAACATTTTTATATAAATTACAGCTGAAACCACAAAAGCCACAGGAGCATCTCAATAAATTGGAACCTCACCCAGCACTTTATTTGTGATTAATCAAATTGAAGAAGTTTATTATAAAGTAATGTATTTTAAGCCTTTACGTCTGTTCAATTTGAAGATGTTGGCCTACAGCTAATACAGAGTCGAAATTCAGTCTCTCTGAAAATTAGAATACAAATGGAGAAAGGCTTTTTTTAGAGTTAGGTTGTGAATCTAAAACAGACCAAATTTATTTTGTTTTAGGTCAGTTACCAAAATAATTTCAATTTACTAAATGCCACAATAACAAGAGAAAGAATGTGACAGAGGTTTATATAAAGTCTTCAGAATCAGAGGTTTACATACATTTCCTGAGTATTTGGTAAAATGTATGACTTGGCTTTTGAGTTTTCTTCCTGACGTTAATCACAATAGTTTATTGAGGTCTCGCTTATTCCTCAGGACATCAGGGCTTCATGATGGTCACACCAGAACATTGACCTTGTCATCATGAAGCCACTTTGTAACCATTTTGGCTGTATGCTCAGGATTATTATCCACATGGAAGACCCATTTGAGCCCAAGCTTCAACTTCCTGTGTGCTGCTTTTACTTGTTCCTTCAATATTTTTACATAATGTTCTTTCTTTTTGACGTCATCTATTTAATTAATAACCAGGTCCCTCTGGAACAAAGCACCCCCATAGCATAATGCTGCCACCCCCATACTTTACAGTTAGGATGGTTCAAGCATCCCTGTTTTTCCTCCATACATAACGATGGTTGTTATAGTCAAACAGTTTCACTTTACTTTCATCAAACTGCAGAAAAGTCTCCAAAAATCAAGGTTTTTGTTGCTGTGTGCCTTGGCAAACTGCAGTCTGGTTTGTTGAGTATTGTTGAATCATAAATCTTGGTTTGATTTATGATATGTATCTTTTGCAGCTTGGTTAATTTTAAAGACTAAGAATAAGAATAGGTCTACATAAGAGCATATGAGATAGTACATCATTCATAACCCTTAGAGCCTTTCCTAAATTGAGCCATTTAGGAAAGGGAAAGCAATTTTATTGGCATTGCACATTTTCAGAAACAAGGCAAAGTTCTCATGATTAAAAGCAAAATAAAACAACAACCAAAACACAAATAAAGCAAAGCAATAGCACAATGAAAAACAGACTGTAGTCGATAATCTAGTTGTAATTAATCAAAGATAACTCTTAGAAATTAAATTTTAGCCTAGAAAAGGAAATCAGCGTTTTGGCTGGGGAAGCAGAGTAGAATTCATCCAGGAGGCCTGAGTGGTCTGAAAGGTTGATACATCAACAACAACAACAACAGGTCTTTAATGTATTTTGGTTCAAAGTCATTGAGTAATTTATCAACTGTTTTTAGTGCGAACATGAGCAGCAACGTTCTGGATCACCTGCAGCCGATTGGTTGGTATTTTTAGGTAGCTTTGTGAAGACACTCTTGCAGTAATCAATGCGATTAAAAACAAACACATGCATGAGTTTCTCTAGATGTCACTGGGACATTATTCCTTTAGTTCTAGAAATGTTCTTCAGGTGATTAAAGGCTGACTCTTTAATTGTCTTTATGTGACTGAAAGCTCAGATCTGAGTTCATCACTACTCTACAGATTTCAACTCATTTTAAAGAAGCTCTTCGTTATCTCAGATCCATCAAGCAAAATTGTACTTCAGGATTTGAAGCACACACTGAGTGTTGGTGACGGCACGGGGTTGCTGGTTTTTGTGATGGTGTCTGTGTGTGTATTTAGAGGTGAAGGTCGAGGCAGAAAGAAACCCCATCCAAACAGCAGCCATTTTAATTTGTTTGACAGGGAAGAGAGGTGATAACCTCCCTCTGCAGCCTCTCACCCGGGGAAGGGTGGGAGGGTTAGAAAACAAGGAGAGGAGGCAAAAGCAAAAGGAAGGAGGGAAGAGCTGCATAGCGATAAGAGGGCTGGATAGAGAGAATCTGAAAGAGGACTGGAGGAGAGAAGGGTGGAAAGGAGAGTGTAATATTTGATTATGGCTCAAGGCTGTGTGTTTATCCAAAGGCTAAAGACTGCCAACCAGCTAATCGCGAGAGGTCGATGTGTGTGGGTGTGTCTGTGTTCCTGAAAGCATGTGTGGGTCATCGCTATCGGCACATAATTTTATGCCGGCTACACGTGTCTGTGTGTTTGTGCTTGTGTGAACGTTAGGATTTCTGGATGTCGGTTACAGTTCTGTGGGCCTGAGGAGAATACGGCGCGCTCCCTCAGGGTGCTGTTAGTGCCACTCTCATACAGATGTGCCGGGCTGCCATTGTGTCAGTTTCACTGTGGGTTAACGTGTGTGTGTGCGTGTGTGTGTGTGTGTCCCCTCTGTCACAGGAAGCAAAAGCCATCCCACAGGATTTAGAGTTCCTAACAGGGTTGTTTGGTTTTGTGGAGTTTATACGTTGTGGCTTGTTTTGAATCCTGATTCAAATGTGCAGTCACATATATTTTTTTTAAAGATTTATTTACTGGCACCAAGAAAAAAATGGCCAAAAATAAAGCACAAATGGAAAGGACACAAGTTCAGATACACCAGTCTAAAACCTGAAAGGTTTGTGGTTCTTTTGCGCATCTCCCCTTTACTCTAATGCCTCTCAATAAAATCCTGCATAACCAGGTGCCACCTAATTAGTTAAGAGTATAAATGGTCTAATGTCACTTTACAGCTGTTCTGCGAAGGCCTCAGAGGACTGTTGGGAAACGAATATTAAAAAGTATGTGACATAACAGCAAACTCTCCAAACCAGCTATCAGAGCAGTAGGCAATAGTGTGCTAACTCTGGAGGAGCTGCAGAACTCCACAGCTCAGCCTGGAGAGTCTTAGTCCTGCACACATAAGGTCTTCATGGATCAGTAGAAAAAGGAAGAAAACTTTTCTTTCTTGCCTCATTTATGGAGGTGAAGATAGATTGATTAAGACTGGGAAAGAGATTCACCCTCCTGCAGACCAGTGACGCTAAATATATACAAATGGAAAGATTTAGGTCACAACATATTCACATGTAAGAAAGGCCTGGTGGAAAAATAGCTCAACTTTCTCTTGCAGTGAAAGGTTGTTCTTTAAAGTACCGACTCGTGTGAACCAAGTATTTAAAAACATGTTTGCAAACCATATATTCTCTTATTTCCGCTTCACAACCAGGCATTACTTTGTGTTGGTCCTTTCACTAAAACCTCTGCATTTGACATTCAGTGTGACAATCCTCTCTACTCATCTGGAGTCCATACAAACAAACAGTGGTATATATAAAAAATAATTAAATACAGTTGAAAAAACATCCAGCCCTCTGTCACTTTAAAATGTTTTTTTTTTTTTTTTTGCATAAATGTTTGTGCTGCAATTAATTAAACATTTTTTTTCTTTTTATCAGATGCTGACAAAGAAGAAGAAGAAGAAAAAGAAGAAGGAAGTTGGATTGTTTCAGAGAAAGATAAGGAGGTTGGTGCTGATTACCAAATTAAATTAATTAGCTCACTTTCATAGTTTACTGTCACATTAATCTCCTTTTGCTTTCTGAGATTACTTTTTAGTTTCCTTTGATAAATAAAAATAGTTTGCCGTGAGAAGATTCCTATTTGGATTTTCCGATGTTTATGTCGTCCCTTTCTTTGTATGAATTAAACATTTAGGTCTTAATATAAAAAATGAAATGTCCAACTCATAATCAGTCTTTTCTTGTCGTTTCAGGCTCAGATCTTTAACAAAGGCCAGGGTCCCAGGATCGCAGTGCACCGTATGTCTAACCGATACTACACTGGGAAGAACATCCAATGCAGAAACTGCAACAAGACAGGACATCTGTCAAAGAGCTGTCCTCACCCCAAAGTAGGTTTGCGCTAATGCGATGTAGCACGGCCATCTTGTAAATAATGAACCTAAAAATGCAAGCAAACTTGCTAACTGCATTATGCTAATTGTGTTTCTGCAGAAGGTGACGCCTTGCTTTCTTTGCGGCTCAATGGGTCACCAGGCCATCACATGTCCCAATAAGCACTGCAACAACTGTGGGCAGCCTGGACACCTCAGCAGGTTCTGCAGCGAGAGATCTTATTGGCACAAACAGTGCCATCGCTGCAGCATGAGGGGACACTTCTGCGATGTGAGTAGAGGGCCATGACGATTGTCTTTTCACTTTTCTCTCGAGATGTTGCACTTATTTTCAAAATGTTGTTATCCAAACCAACATATCCTTATTTAAAGGCACTGAGTGGGCCAGAATGTTAGAACCAGTGGAAAGTGCCTGTTCCTGCTGGTATTGCTGTGTTTTTGGCTGAGTTGCTTCGATACGTTGAATTTATCTGTCATACAGATCATAGAGTGATCTCTAAGCATGTCTGGTGTCCCTAAGCATGTTTCAACAGTATCATTGTTGTGAGGCTGCAGGACAGAAATGCGGCTTTTTGATGCTGCACATGGATCCATGTGCAACATGGATGTCTTATGGACCATTACAAATACAGAAACTGGTGCATTTTGGACAAATCTCATGGTTCGCACAACATTCACAGGTGGCGGGAACCATTAAAGAACAATATGTCCTGAGTTACAAGAAAGGACTGCTGCATCATGGTGCTGATAAGACAAATGATCCAGGTGCTATCAGGTTTCCAAACTAAATTATTGCCACTCCATTTAGTGATAGTCAAAGGGATCTCTCTGAAATACTTCTTCCAGTTTTTACATGACATCTTAATGCAGCATATTCATATGGATTACACAAATGCATTAGTCAATAAGCTGAATTAATTACCTGTGTTGATTTCAAACCGTCTTCTCTGTCTCGATGCAGTTTCTTGTTGTTTGACCTCCATATTCATACAGTTAGGCTCAGAGTCATCTCTACAAATTTAGATATAAAGTTATTTTCGTTAATCCAAGATTTCTAGTGGGAAGTAACACATGCATGTTCCTGAAGATATTTAATAAAAATGAAGGCATTAATTATTTGCATTCTCCTCAATAATTGATGGAAAGGCCTTTCCTTGGTGTTGCAGCAGTCAAACCTTTATTAAAGTTGCTGTAGTTTCCTGTTTCCTCTGGCATTTTCTGAATCTTTGAGGATGGAAGGCCTCCTTGCTATCACCCTAATCGTTCTCTCCCTCCACAGGACTCTGGCTGGTCCACTTGAAATCATTAATATTGCTTCCAGTCAGAAAAAAAGACTGGCCAGAGCTAAAATAATACTTTACATCTAAATCTGCCAGCCTAATTCCACATGCTTTAAAACACTGTGTTGTTAAAATGGACATAACGACTTGCATGCCAGGGTTGTCAACTAGGTGAGCTCATTACCAATCACATTTACCCCCTCAGTCTCTCTAATCACCCCACTTCTCAGTCACCAGAGGTCAACTCACATTGCTGCTCACATTAATAGATACTTAAGTAATTAGAACTTAGGTATTCCAGCTGTTTGTGTGTCTGAAAGATGCATTTAAAGACCATTAATGACAATTATCACAGTGCTCCATCACTAGCTGAGCCATTTTTACACAAATACTACAGGAGGAGGAACTGAATGGAAGAAGCAGTCTGCCGCTGCCCTCTTTTTCTTTTTTCTGTCTCGCTCTCTCTCCCTCTTCGTCAGTCAGTCATGTACTGTGCTCTGTGTGATGGATGAGTAACCAGGTGAACACCAGAGGGAGAGGGTACACCAGGACACACACAAGCCAATTTCTCTTTCTTTTTTCCTCTCTTTCTGTCTCTCAAACTCGTCTCTCATCTTCTGAATCAGATCCTTCTGTGAATCTCCCTCTTCTCACCTCTTCTACACATCGCACCACAAACAGCACAAGTCCAAAGATGTGCTCTGATATAATTACCTCTCGCTTGCAATGCACAACTTTTCTTTTTTTCTTTTCTTTATCTCCCCTTACACTCACAAATTACGCTGAACATATTAGTGTGTGTCTGTTTGTGAGAGAAAAAGAGTCAAGTCTCAGTCCCCTGGGCCTTTCTGTGTCTCTCATTAAAGACAGACGGTTGATGGAGCGCGAGTGTGTCGCTCGCCTCGCCTGTCGCCCTCGACAACAGCACACTACCCCAGCGGTTTGGAGGGATGGAGCAAATAGGAGGGGGGAAACGAGCGGCGGGGACGAGGGGTTTGTTGAAGGAAAAAGCTAGATTAAAGGTGGAGAAAGATGCAGCTGTAGAAACCCATCGAAGTTCTTCTCTGTGTTTGAGTCCAACCAGATCCAATTCCCCAACAAAAAACGCTTCAGGAAAAATGTAACTCCCTATTAATGGCATTTTATTTAATATAAAATCAGTCGAGGACCTCTAGTGTGCAAAGACCAAATTAAGATTGGCCTGTTTCACCTTGAATCTGAATTATGTCCTCACTCTGTAGGTATGCAAGTAGATAAATCTCATTGCCTGCGGCGACTGGGGCATTTTCAATTTCCCCGCGGGAAGCGGCGGTGGCGGGTAAAGGATGTCGGAGTGCTTGGGGAACAGCGTGGAGAAGCCCCAGAGATAATGCTTTATCCACACCAGCAACAAAACAACCAACTGACTCACTGACTGTTTCTGAGTGACTGACGGCACACCAGCACCGATACAGAGAGCACTTCTGAGCAGGTTTAGGGAAAGATGTGGGAAGGGACTGAGAGATTCAGAGTGGAAACTGAAAAACAAACCCTGGTATTATTTTCCTGTCTGTTAGTCAGGATCTTTCAGTTCTCGCTCTCACCTTTAACCCGTTGAAACAACAGATTTTAGTTTTCTTTTTCTGTATGCCTTCTGTTTTTACATGAAAGTGTGAAAACAGGATTGTCTTCAACAAACTGTTTTTGTGTAGAAAGTCTTTAAAAAGTTTCTTTATCTCCTTCCAGGATTGTCCAGAGATCTGGAGGCAGTACCACATCACAGTGAGTCACTTTCTTAAATAATTCAGCTCTGTCAAAACAAACATTGAACTGAAGTCAAAAGTTTATCCACTTTTGCTTGTTGAATACCTGCCAGGTTTTGTCCATATGCTGCTGCAACGCACAGGTGTTTTTCTGCCAACAATTTCTGCACTTCCCAGCACAGGAATATACAGCAAATTGAAAAGGGGCCTTTTTTGCAGCAAATGTTTATTTAGAATTAAAAACGAGGCATAAGACAGCACTGCATGTATTTTAATAAAAGCAACTGTTGTTCTGACCATAATTCCAATAATTGCTGGCTAATTTGTAGGAACACTTTCTTATAAGGTCTCCAAAAATAAAAACAAACTAACAAAAAAATCTTAATTAAAACCAGTAAAATAAGTCTTGGGGGAAACACACAAAATGTCTCCACCAAATATTAAACAATCCATTCGCTTAGATTAAACGTGATTGTGCATCAGTGCTGGTGTGATTCACTGTGGCCAAACATCCTCTCTCAGAAACTTCTGAACCCAGTTACAAAATTAACAAAATGTAGGCCTTAATTATTTAGTGGAATAAAAATGGTGCAGCGTTTAAAGGTTTTACTAAGAAAATGCAAAAGGTATGAATTTATCCTCCTTCACTCTGATGTCAAACAACCTATAGAAGTCACCGGACAGTCCAGCTGTTTTCTGAAGACCTTTCAGAGGTTTTTTAAGAAAATGTTGGAGAACAAACAGCAGACCAAGACCAAGGAAGAGTCAGAGATACAGTTTTGTAAAATCTTAATGCATGGTTCGGTTAAAAAACAATAATCCAAACTTTGATCATCTCAGAACTACGTTTGGTACTACATTTGTAAGTAAAGTTGAAAATAGAAACCCGTTTTCTATTTTCCATTATGCTTCTAGCCACGTTGGTGACACAGCAAACATGTCACCAACTTAAAATTTTAAAATATAAAAATTTTGCATGCCTGCAACATAATACACATGGCAGAAAACTCACTTTGGGTAACCCTCAATACACAATCCCCGTAGAGAAACGTGGTGGTTATTAGATCATAAGGTAGCATGGATAGCTGGGCAGAGTTGAAGTGAGGATGGACGAAGCTAAACGCCAGTGGAGCAAAGTTTCACCCTCCAGCAGGACACAAAGCCTGAACATACAGCCAGATCTGTAATGGAAATGTTGATTGTTTATTAGCATGGCTTAGTCAAAGTCAGACCCAAATCCTGTAGGGAATCTATAATCTTGAAAATTACTGTACGCAGATGATTTCCATTTCCGCTCTTGAGCCATTTTGCCATGAAGAATGCAAATAGAAATCAGTGACGTGAAAATCTGGTAAACACACAACCTCAAAAAAACTTGGTTCTTGAGATAACTCAGCACAAATGAGTCATCTCATTTGTGCTGAGATAGACATGTTAGACATGTTTTGTCTAACATGTCTAACACCATGTTAGTTAGACATTTTGTCAGAAATGTAGAAACAGTGTTCCATTTTCCTTCTATTTGTCAATTACTTATTGCTTCGGGTTTGGTCTGTCACATAAAATCCCAATAAAGTACAATGAGACTTGTGGCTGTAAGGTGACGAGATATACTAGGTTTAGGTGTATGAATGCTTTTGTGAGGCCCGGTAGTTGTTACTGCAGCGGCTCCAATTAAAGAAGAGAACAGGGTGGTGATGGTGAATGGGCAGACTAAGCCAGCAGCTTTCTGAACCCAGAGCTTTATAGAGCCAGCGACGCCGGGTCTAATCAGACCGGAAACATGTCGCATCTAAACACCTCAACCTGCTGGAAACAACAAACATCCAGTGATGTTCAAACCAGTTCTTTTAAATCTTTTTGATTTTCCTCAATATAGTGCTTGAAACCGAGCAGTGTTGGTGAGTTAAGATTTCATAAAAATGGAGTAATTTGTAGTTTTACGCATGTGTAATTTCCATTCTCTGTGAGCATAAAAATATCTCTCAAGATCAACTCAAATCTATACATTATCGAAGTGTCCACACATCTTTAAAAAGTCTTAAGCTGATTTATCAAAAATGAAGTCTTCAAAACGTCTCAAACTCACTAGAAAATGTCTAAGTTGGCATTAAATAAGATAATCACAGGTCTTGTATTTAATCTCCTATGTTGTTTATTTTTCTCGCTGGACTCTTCTGTCAGGCAAAAGTTTGAGTTGCATGCAGACACTAACTATCTGCTGATAAACCCTTGCTAGCTAGCTAGCTTTTTTCCATCTATCATTGGTAAATGTAAATCATCACCAACTGGCTGGGCGACGTTCATCTTTGCCACTGTCTCACCTCTGTTGCTGAACAATACAATGCTATGTGCATTTGGTACGAAAAAGCTTGGCACTGCTATTTGAACCACCCACTTTTCTTTTGTACATTTCTGTGGTGATACAGGTCTTAAATCTCATTCATAATGGTCTTAAAAACGTGTTTAGTTTGAGTTGGTGAAACGTGGAGAAATCCTGATTATAGAGGTTGACCCGGATGGCAAAAGTATTGAGAAAAAAGGCAAAGATCAAAGAAGCACTAACGTGTGATGTCAGTTGCACCGTGTGTGTGTGTGTGTGTGTTTGTTGTGAAGCAGTGTGTGAGAGAGTTGAAAACTGTGCGACAAACACACGGGCCATTAGTAAGCAGAAAGTTATCAGCCCTTTTCCGTGTGTCGGTGTGTGTATTTCCCAAATTTAAAAAGATAACTAATTTTCCTGGCTTGTTGTCAGTGTGTGTGTGTGTGTGCGTGTGTGTGTGTGTGCATCTGAGCGAGGGGGTGATATAGACCTCAGCCTAAGAGAAAAGAGCAGCTTGTTTGTCAATTAAAAGACGTGATAAAGCATGAAATGGGCTGCCAACACCACGCGGGACGAGGGGAGCGGAGAAGACGGAAGAAGAGTGTGTGTTTGCATACATCTTGCCGTGCACTTTGTGTGGATGTGTGTGTTTGGGGAGGTCTGTCACTCTCCTCTATGGAGATTAATTAGCAGGGGCTGTCTAATGAAAAGGCAGCATCGTTAGCACCGGGGCGGCTCGGAGGGAGAGAAGGAGTGAAAAAGAGGAAGGCGGAGGGAGTGGGACGGAGACGTTCCAGGGGAGATGCTGGCAGACAGGACGGGAGCCGACTTTAATTGTTGCTCGTGTTTTGGCGAAAAAAGCCGATTTTAGTTTCACCGAGAGCCACAGAGCAGAGGGGACAGGCCCCACGACTTCAGGTCTCCTGCATCTTCCTCGACGATGGAGCCTCTCCTGTGTGTGTTTCTGTGTGTGTGTGTGTGTGAGAGAGAGACGGCGTGCTTTAACGGGTGGAGGATTGTGACCCAGGTCTAATTGAAGTATTTAAGCCATTTAAGCACTGGGAACAGAAGGTCGTTACAGATCCAAACTGGCATGGGGGTTAGGGGCCCCGCGCAGACACAACCACACTTCCACACTTGCATACAAAGGGCTCCTTCTGTTTAAGACAGCCTCATTTTATTCATGATGCTGCTTATGACCCTGAACTCCCCAATGTGAGAAGGTGTGTGTGTGTGACTGTGTGTGTGTGTGTGTGTGTTCGCTTTGGGAGATGTGGCTCTGTCACCTTCCGCTGGGCTCAGCCAGGTGTGAAAAGGCATTCTGTCAGACCTCCCTGCTACCGGGTCCATTTATCCGTCCTTCGTTCATGTATGTGTGTGTGCGTGGGTGCGTGCTCGGTCCATTTATCTTCCGTGAGTGTATGTGTTGTCTTCCTGCACCTGGCCCTCAACTAACAAACTCCTCCAAACCCCTCAGTATAGACCACAAAGCCCAGGGGCATTTACTGAGAAACTACGATACTGACACACATGGACACACACAAGCATGCGCGCACGTCCAAATATAAAGAGCGGGAAATGGGGTAAAAAGAAAACCCGCAACATTTTCATCATCTCTGTCAAAGGGATCTGAACGTTTTTTTTTTTTTTTTTTTTTTTTTTTTACTTATTCAAAAAGACGTTTTCTTATTAAAGAACAGGTTGATTTCAATATCTCTTTTCGGCTGTCCCTCTTTTTCACGAACCCACACACAGAAACACGGCTGCAGATGGCCTGGTTTTACTTCTGTCTTTTTCATGCACCTTCTACATGGTGACGGCTGCAGACTCCTTCTCTCTTGCTCTTTTCATTCCCACTGAATACTGCAAACACTAACTGCAGATAGAAAAGCCACCAGAATACTCTGCTTCTTTCTTCAGGCTGAGCTCGTCGTCTTTTGGGTTTGCCTTCATGTCCCAAAATGGGAAAAAAGATTTGAAGTTGATGCATTTGGGCCAACAGTGGCTAAATGTTAACCTGTCCAGGTCCTTCTGTATGATCGCATCTACAATGCCTGTCATTTCCGTTTGCTGAATCGGTTTGTGCTTCCTCTGCATGCGGTTATGTGCAGAACGAGCAAAAATGAAGTTCATGCCATAAATGGCAGATTGAATTAGTTTTTGAAGGATATTTAAACACCACTTTGCAGAGAATGGACATTGTAGCTAAAATGTAAACATGATGCAATGATTAGTTTGAACTAAGTAAACCCGGAAATGTGATGCTAAGAAACAACTTTTATTAATAAGTTTGCTTTTAATTGGGTGTGTGGTTCCTCAAGTTTCACGCTATTAGCAAAAGTATTTAACAAAAATGATCAGTTTGCTTTAATTCAAAACTGAAATGCATCAATTATTTATTACCACTACAAAAGTAATGTGGATTCCAATTATAGCCATATTGCTTAGCATTTATTTATAGATTCCTGTTCTTATTTGTTTAAAAATCCAGGTGTAAATTCTACTTCAGTAACAAGTAATGAGATAAATTTAAGTTGTCATTTGCGTGCAGAGATTTAGCTTTGTTCATAACAAATATACACAATAGTGAAAAATGCAGATTAAACAGCAACTCTATTTGCAGTTTTTAAGTAAACTTGTTAATTGTGCAAAAATGTTATAATTTAGGATTATTGCTGAGTTTTCTGGTTAATTACTCAAGCTATCTGCTCATGTGGTGAACCTGCAGTCAGCCACTTAGCATTCCTACCACTTTAGCCTCTTGGCATGACATCTGTACTTTATCCTAAAGTGTTACTTTAGTTACCTTAATGGGTGACACTCTTTAAGCTTCCATGCTATCGCTTTCCAAACGTCCAACTTTCTTCCCTGTAAATTAGAAAGAATATGTGGGAGTAAGTAGCGGAGCGCCAGTAAGGAGCGACTGTACTCCAGAAAGCAGGAGCAGCTCTGCTTGCTCCAGAATCTTCTCTGGCATTTTATTAAAAGAATTTTAAAAACGTAGCAATTGGATGGCAACATTTTAGTGCTTTTGAAACTTTGACGTTTTAAAAGTTTGATGCCCATTTGGTTCCTATGCGATGTTGAAATGTTTACATTTCTTATTTTCAAAGGCTGGATAATTTTGGAAAAAGAAAACTACATAGAGAAAAATGTTTACCTTTCTAAACTTGATTCCTTCTCCCATTTTCTAAAAGAAATGGGTAACATATATGAAATGTTGCTTTTTTAAAAATAGTTTGGTATTCAAATGACACCCTTTGTTTTCAATTTGCCACATCACACCTTGATTTAAACATTTTAATCTTAGTGATTAGAAGATGATTGTGTAGATTTAGCCAGAATTTCAAAACTAAGGACATTTCTCTATATTAAAATGCCAGATAAAGCAGTATTTCAACAATTTTTTTATTTATTTCTTTTTACATTTTTATAAACAAAATAAAGGCATCAGACTTCATAAACTACGCTTTGAAGAATCTGAATTTATTGTAGAATAATACAGCTCAGAATTGGCGAGTCAAAGTGTTGAAGATTTTAAAACGGAGTTGATCTCAGCTGCTACAGATGCAAAAAAAAAAAAAGCTGTAAAATTGGCAGTTTACCAAGCTGCCGAACTGAAAACCAACTTTTATTCAGCGTAATGAACATACAGATAATAAAATCTGATTACTGTACATTTTCCAGGTAAATACTTTGTAGGTCCGTAATATTTTAAAAAACAGAGGGGAGATTCTGGAGCTGTATTGTGCTTTCAGAAGAAAATTCTGTTGGCGCATTGTGTGTGTGCGTCTGTTTCAACCTCTTTGAAATCTGCAGTTTTGTTGTGTTGGCCCGGTAAAAACATTTCCAACACGGTTTAAAACAAGTTTCTGATAATCATTAGCACCAGAAACCACTAAATGACCATTCAAACAAAAGATAAGTATCAAAAATGATCAACTAGTTTTTTTTTAAATTACATTTCTGACAAATCAAAGCATCAATCGAGTCGATCGCTTCCAACAGAAAGACGATGAATGTCGATGATGGAGAAAAAGGCCAGAGTGTGGATTTTAGTGGCCGACTGTTTGTGTACTGACTACATGAAAGCCTCTCATGATTGTACATTCGATGCATGCATGCATACATGCAAAACACATTAACTGTTTCAGCAGCTCTGTCCTCTGCTTTCATAAACCTGTGTGCAGAGTTTAGACTGAAGCGCCCCCTTCTGGTAGCTGGAGGAAGTGGGGAATTCAAACCTCTTTCAACCTACTTCTTGAAATCTGATGCGGCTTCATCAGATATTCATCAGATATTACCTGCATCTGTTTGGTGTGTTTTATGCGCTACATGAATGTGAGTGAGGTATAGAGAAGGTGGGACGCTGAGGGAGGGGCTGGAGGACGGAGTTTATTAAACTGTTGGACAGAGACATGGAGGCTGCCTGTGAGCACACAGCTGCTGATAGGTACAGGTATGTCTGCTTGTGAACATTGATTGGCCGCTCTTTAGATAGCAGCGGTGACACCTGTACGCTGGTGTTTATCGATCGGCAGCTTTGCCGACAGTGCTGTGTGTTTATTGAGCGGATTTTCTCATCATGCTCCTATCTGGGTGGGTGTGCATTGATCTTTTCCTGAGGGACAGGTGTGGATGTGTGTAGTATTGCCCTTCTCCCGTGGAAAAAAAACTATCCTTCCTGACTTTGAAATAAAGCTGTTTGAACTCTCCTGTTTCCCACCTGGCTGCCCTTCTTCACCCCATCATTCACAGCGTTTTACCTTTTTAATGCATTTCTGTCTCAGTAGACATGCTCAACTCACACATGCCCATTGTTAGGCCAAGGTTAGGACATTTTGTCCCTTAAATCCTCTTATATTCTCTCAAAGAAAGTGCTGTTAAATTTCTAATAAGGGTGAAATTCATGGTAACACAGAAGGCTCTTCAGGTTGTCAGTGTTAAATTAAAGCACTTGATTCAAAGGTAGGTTGATCATTTCTTCGTCTTTGTGGGGTTTTGGTGGAACAGAATAAATTGGGGTCAGTAGGACTTTCAAAAAGTCACAAAGTTACACACTTATTTTTTTCAATGTTAAATTGACGAAGGGCAGATTTGACCCAGAGTCAACCTTCACTAACATGTTCTCAAGCGAAGCTTCATTCACCATTTACACATAAACCATTTCATATCCATGAACCAGTAAACTGTTTAATATCGTGTTTTTAAGTATTTTTGAGGAATTAGTGACAGTTTTATTAAACTAACCAAAACCCAGCTTTAATTTGACTTGGATGTATATAATTGTCAGAAGATTTTGCATTGCATCATGTTTCTATTGACTGTGATTCTGATCGACTCCCACAAAACATGACAGATTATAACCCTTCATCAGACCGAAATAATACCTATTAACTTCCTGATTGCAGATGTTATTTATAAGTCATATAAATATATTTTCTCACATTAGACTGAGTTGATTGCAGAAAATTACTTTAACTGGATATAATTTGTTTCCTCTGTGTTAATTTAAATCCGTGTGATGTTTCTCCAAGTTCATGAATGCCTTTAAACATCTTCTTTTTACCAAATTTATTTATTTAGAGGAATTTTACTGATCTTTATTTTTACTTAAGAGAAAATATAATGTTTTATGTAACATGTAATCTGTAGATTTAGATTGTGTAAAATGATTCAATGATTCTTTAAATGTATTTGCTGCGGGTTTGTTTTCGTCAATCCAAACTGTTGGGAGCGTCCAGTTGTAAACAGCAGAAGTGCTCTTCTCTTACTTCTGTGTAAGACTGAATCTCTGAATTCATCTGTCTGTCCCTAATGGGGGCTTGTGAAGTTAATTTTGCTTTCTGGGGATGGAGCGCCAGTCGGTGGTCGGTCAGGGGAAATAACTCTCTGTTTCCACAGTCTTCAGGAAATCCGTTTTCTTATTATTGTTAGACCTCTAACTGCATCCAAACCTTTTATTTTTTGTGAAATTCTAAATATTGTTTTTTTTTTTTGGTTCATATTTTTACCATGATCTTTTTTTTTATTTAGATATATGAAAAAATAAATAAAATTATTGAATAGAAAAAAACGAGCACCATGTGAAAACAAATGAAGGAAAACACCAATCCTGGCTCTGAGTCCAACTGGCTTAATCACATTTCCTCGAGCCGAACCATTCTGGCATCAGGTCCTCTGTTCTTCTGGGTGGTTTGACCTTCGTTGTACTTTTCCCCGGTCCTCCTTTCTCTCTCTGGCTGACCGCTTTCATTCGTTCTTCTCTTAAGAATGTGCACAATTCAAATGGATTTCCTGTAGAAATCCCTTAAATCCGTTTCTGTGCAGAAAGCTGTTTTTGCTGCCTCATCATTGTACAGTACAGACTGTCCTGTCTGCTCCTCTCTGCCCTGTCAAAAGCCTCTCAGCTCTTTATTCGCCTCAGACTGAGGCACTAACAGCAGTGCATGCAGACCAGATAACAGCCTTGAAAGGGAGAACTTCTGCTGAGTTTTCCTCTGACGCTGCGGACATGGAGGAACATCTTGGTGAAATCGTGCATGTTCATCTAATTAGTGAAGCAAAGCAATGTGATCAATAATTCCCGTGATGCATTTCCCACATCTGGTTCAAGGTTTATGAGACCCTAAGCTGTTATTGGTCAGCTCCAGTGATATCCTTTTTGTAAAACTAGTGGTTTTTGCATTATACTGTTAACATAACTGTTGTTATAGTTTACAACTGGAAAATATTAGCAGAATATATTCTATCATTATAAAACAATATAATACACCTTGATCTTCACATTGTTAATTCAAATACACAGCCCAGATAATTTCCGGCAGAATTAATCATTTTTCCGTATATTGATGTAGTTTTAAGTACTTTAACTATGACTAAAGAATTATCGTATTAACGACAAAATATTTACTCAGAATTATATTTACAGACTAACTTTATGCTCTTCTATAAAACATTTTCAATGTCACTGACTTTTCTGTGTTTGACAAGTCAAGTGGTGAAACATCAAGTTTTCTTTTAGTATATCAAAGTGAAAAACTCCTGAACAAGAAAAATAATCTAGTAGAGTGAATTTAAATTCACTTTGTGTTGGCGTACTAAAAATATGAACAAGGTTAGGTACATGTTTTTTTTTTTTTTGATTAATCTTGAATAATCTTGAAATTTATTTTTTCTTTTTGATTCAACACAAAAAATACCTACATTTATCAAAGAGCCTGAAGCTCATGTGTCTATCTTGTATTTTCCTAAAAAAAAGAAAACCTGAACCTGAACTTAGTATTAACATGGAAAAGCTTCACGTTTCCCTCATATCTTGATCTGGCTTTGATTGGGCTAAAACTATGAATTTAGTCATGTACAAATAGTTAAATTCAAATAAAAAGGACAAACTTAAATAAACATGAACAGATTGCTTTGGAGGAAGACGGCATCCCATCTCTCTTTTTCTCTCAGATTTTCTTAAATAAGCTGTTGCATGCACACAGAGAACCATAGGAATGCACCCACAATGCCCACTCACACACTCATGCACACACAGGTGCAGTGTTATCAGAGGTCTTGCAGGCTTTGCAGGTCATTGTGGCTTTGTGCTTAGCAGGATGGTGTTGATTTGATGTAATGTTTGGTTGGCTCAGATGTAAATTTAGGGTTTAACGTCCCGCCTGGTGCCTACGCAACTCTGTCCATCTGTACGTAGCACATCTAAATCCCCGTCTCCAGTGCCCACATATGCCGTCTCTGTCTAAGTGGTGGGGAATAAGTGGGCACCTCCATATAAACATGGACTCACGCTGGCGACAGCAGAGTCAGGCTTGTGGGCTCAGCTTTTGAGCGCTAAGAATAGAAAGCGTACAACTTACATTTGAATGGGTTAGCTTGTTTCCTCTGTTCGACCTTCCACGGTGTGACCAGATTACCGCCAGCTCCTGCCCTGAAAGAAGGTTTTTCTCCAGAGGTGGCACCCAACCCTGCATCATATTATCACCACAGTTCAGAAGCGCTCTTTTATTTTTTTTTATACCGGTGAGCAGAAAATCTGATTTTCTTCAGAGTTGCCGATTCTGGATGAGATTCGTTCTTAGGAGACTGGTGTTATCTTTGAGTAGGATTTAAGGAGGATCTTATTTTGGTTCTGAAAGGCAGCAAGAATCAGATCCTGATATTTAGTCAAGTTTATTTGTATAGCACATTTCAGCAACAAGGCAGTCCAAAGTACTCTACATCATTAAAAACAGTCACCAATTGTGAAACAAACATTAAACATTACATTTTATCAGATGCCATCATCAAAGACATTAATGCACATCAAACATGTTTATCAATGTTCCAATTACTACAAATCAAAGGCAACTATAAACAGATTGATTTAAAGGAACTCAGTGTTTCAGCTATTTTGCAGTTTTCTGGAAGTTTGTTCCAGATTTGTGGAGAAGTTGAATTGTGCTTTAGATGTTCCACCTCTTCTCCACCTTAACTGCGATTTATTCTCTTTCTGAGTAAAAAAATTCTTTACGTTACTTTGCTAATTTGCCAATGAGAATAAAGGGGTTTAAAATTGATGCATCCAGTGCATTTATTATGTTGTGTCTTACCTTCCAGGCATTTCTTCTCACCCAGAGTTTAATCCCCTGTTTACCTAATATGTATATACTGGCATGCTTCTCTCCCACACAGCACAGGGGCGTGTTTGCTTTGGTATGAGCCCAGTAGTCCGATGTTGGGGAGCGGAGCTGCTGTCTATGATAAAGCAGGCATAGTTGGTCCCCTGTGGGTCCAGTAACATATGCAAACCTCTCCCCATTGCTGCAATAACATATGCAAAACACTGCTGCTGGCCCCGGCCCCCATGCTCCCACCAGATCCCACCCCCTCTCCTCTACACACAAGCGTGTTTGCTCCTCGGATTTTGTTTGATAACTGTGTGTGTGTGTGTGTGTGTGTGTGTGTGTGTTCCTTCAGATTGTAGTTTTTGTAACAGTCTGAGCTTTGTGTTGGCCGAAGGATTATCACAGCTTTGCCACCAGCAGCCAAGGCAAGGAGCAGGAGTAGAGCAGGGCTTAGTCAGACGCGACATATGTGGAGGGACAACTGTGGGAAAATACATTTGTGTCTGTGTGTTTGTGTGTGTGTGTGTGTGCGTGCATCAGTAACAGTGCGCTGGTGTGTTTATGCGTGTTCACATGGGGATGATTGGCTGTCTGTGGCCTTTGGACCATTCATCCACACACACAGGCCCTAAAACTACCCACGAGTGTCTTTCCGGGATTCCCTTTACCTTGAGGTCGACCAGCGTCTCGGTTTCAACAGAGTTCAAGAAGATCCATGAGGTTCAAAAGTATAAACTCTTGTTCTGTATCTGAAGTGATTGGGTTTAAATGTTTTTTTGTAGTTCTCGTTTCTGAGGAACCCATATGTAGAAATAGGGTGGGAGATTAACTTGGCTTTTTGAATAGTAGCTACTTTTTTGTCTCATTGTCTAAGGAACGTTTCCTCTTTTAGGTCTGCTAAAATTAACCAAAAATATTTTTATTTTTCAATTGCCAAAGGACAGGGAGACTTTTTTAAAGTTCCTTCAAACTCAGAGGATTACTTAAGTTTTCTTAGTGTAGGTGGCATTGCCTAAAGCTTACGGTTTATGTCAAGTGCTTTTGATGTTTCCACAAACGTCTTTAAACAGTTTGCTGTAATTTAGGTAAATTTCTCCCAACAGAGCTGTTGTACTTGAGTTTGTAGACAGCCTTGCTCTCACACCTCTAGTTCTCTCCACAGATGCCCTGCAGGACTAAGCTCAGCACTTTGGGATGGCCACTTCAAAACCTTGACTCTGTTGCCCCTAAGTCAGTGTTTAGCAGATTTGGCTTTATACACAAGATCAGTTTGTGCAGAAGCTTGAACTTCCTGGATGATTTATTGAGATGTTGCTTCAATATTGTTTCTTCATGATTTTCCCAGTGTTTTTTTTTTTGTTTTGTTTTTTTTTTGTTTTTTTTGAGTCCTTATACTCCAGGAACCTATAATCAGTTGATAATTATTTCAATAATCGATTCATCACGATTAAGCTAATTAATCATTGCAGCCCAAATTCTGACCAAAATGTGTTCCTCTTTGGAATACGACATTCACCTGATTCCTAAACAATATGATGACAGAACTGTGTTCATACAGTGCGTATAAATATCATGCATGAGCTGTTATGCTTCCAGTGCAAAAGAGACCAAACTGGGGTGATCTCCATAGGTTCCCCTTGTTTAAATACTTACGATGGGCTCAAAATGTGGAAATATTTCAGGGATAAATGGTTCTTTCCTTGATTTAATATTGGTTGAGGCAGACAGCGACCCACACACACACATTCGAAGAAAGCTTTTTACCAGCATTTCGCAGAACTATATAACAGGTTGGTGGGAGAATACGAGGGGATTTAATTTCTTCTTTCTCCCTCTGCTTTGCTTCATTCAGTCCATGTGCTGGATCAGACTACGTGGAGATAACGCAAGCCCAAGGTCAGGGAGGAAGAGACCTGCAGCCAATTTACATGAGAGATGAATGGGAAGAGGGGCAGGAAGGGTGGAGGTCGGGGTGGGGGGGCTCGAGACCGGGACTGTGATCTCCTTAGGGTGCACACGCCTGTGTTAATGTGTGTGTGTGTGTGTGTGTGTGTGTGTGTGTGTGTGTGTGTGTGTGTGTGGTTGCGAGAGGTCTGTGATCTCCTGGCCTTTGTGATGGAGATGGACCCGGCAGGCCCGACCCGATAATGACGCGACGCTCTAATAGCATTCATCCCTTCTACCGCAAAACTACTCAAGCGGAAAAGAGAGGGGAGGACAAGGGAAAAAAAAAAAAAAACAAATGTGAGGGGTAGATGTTGGTTTGCAGGGGGGTGTACGGATCGGGGGGTGGGGGGGTTAGAGGTGCAGGTGGGAGGGGAGGTGAGCTAAGCTATGTTTAAGAAATGATGGGGGCCACAAATCATTTGTAATCTCAGAATCAGGGTGAGGGAGAGAGAAGGGGGACCATAGGTGACAGCGTGATGGTGTGTGCAGCTCTGGGCTTGTGTGTTTCAGAGAATAGCATTAGATGTGTGTGTGAGTGTGTGTGTGTGTGAGACATTAGCAGTTAATGCACTCTGCCTGTGTCTCCTTTCTCTCTCTTTATCAGTGTATATTTGCTGTGGGCGCTGGAGCATGGAAGGCTTTCAGAACACTGGCCCATAGGGGACGGGACCCTGTGTCCAACACACACACACACACACACACACACACACACACACATTCACACACAGTTACTTATCATACAGGGTCATTACAGGTCTCTAACTATACCTTGGTAATCAGAGGTTCATATCACCGACCATATTCAGCCGTCCTCAACAATGGAGAGCATGGGAATGATGGCAGAGGCGAGGGGGACTGGCAGACAAACGGAGGGCTGAACCTCCATTTTATTTTCCTGTTTGTAGATGAAACACAGACAGATGGAGAATTAGTAAAAGATGTTGGTTTTATAATTACAAGCAGGTTTGATTTCTGTCTTTCTTTCCTCAGACTAAGAAAGGTCCTCCTGTGAAGCAGCCGGGAGGCGACGGTCATCAGTCTGCTGCCTACTGCTACAACTGTTCCAAGAAGGGACACTTGGGTTATGTGAGTACCTTAATCTGTTTTTGTCCTTCCAGGTTGGATTTCCATTGTCTTGTAAAAGTATTTACACCCTTTTTTATGTAACAACCTAAAACTTGTACACAACTATAATTTTTGTCGATTTGTGATTACATTTGTGCACATTTTCCTCAGGAATGTACAAAACAGAGGATGTTCAGTGGGGTTTTTCCCAGCTACCCTTTCATCAGTCACTATGACACTGTGAAGGACATCAACCGCAGACTACACAAGATGAAGATAAAGGCTAACGGTAAGTCACACAGAGACAGTTTAAAAGGAAAAAGTAAAAGAAACAATTAAGGTTAAGGTTAAAGACAATTTCCCCCGTCAGTCAATTTTTTTCCTAAAAAAGTCCCCAATTTTAGCATACAAGAGAAATCCTTGACCGTTCCTCTTTGCACAATATGTCTGTCTTGAGTTTTTTCAAATTCTCTCTACTTTTTAGCTCGCCCCACAGCTTCCATGTAGGATTTGGGTGTGGAGGCTGAGATGGCCTTGAAATAAAGTCAACTAGGCATTTATTTCTGTGATTTGGCCAAATGTTTTGGATCATTATACTCTTGCAGCACTTAAAGGGGAAGCATCATTTTCTTGACAGAAATCTTTTGTTTAAAATCTCCTGCTGTCCCATTCCAGCAAGATTCCCTTGGTCTTTTGAAAGTAACAGGCCCACAGCATCACAGATCCTCCACCTTACTTAACAGTGGGCATAACTACTACTTAAAGTCACCTTCCCAACTTAGGAAGATCAATTCACACATTTCAGAATGTAATGACATGCTCTCTTGTCTTTCCCATTTTGAAGAGTGGCTAAGAAGAATGGGAAGAATGGGTCACGGCACATTTATACACCAGAGAAACAGGAAGTCATGGTGGACTGATTAGTAATGCCTCAGATGCATTATGTTAAAGGGATTGCTAGAAGTACCACTAAATGTGACAGTAGTAATTTTATTAAAATATAATACATAATTGTTAAAGGATGAATTCTTCACAAATTTTCAGTGTGAGATTCTGAATTTATTTTAAGGCTTTCTACACATCTTTACCTGCGATGCCATTAAGTGTGGAGGGTGCTATGAGTCTATATTTTCTCTATATCATATCAAACAAAAATAAAAATTATTTGAATGTTTAAATCCTTTATTATTATTATTATTTTTTTTTTTTGTTCTTAGATATGGGAAGAAATAGCTATCTGTCTTCTGGATCCCCAGCCCCTTCAACCCCTGGACCACAAAGGAAGAAACAAAAAATCAACCATCAGAATGCCAGCCCCCACTCTAAGAACACGCCTCACCGAATCCTAAACAGCTACAGACCAAGTCCAAATCACATCATCTTCAGTGTTGACGACTTTAATGATGCTACACCCAAAACAAAGACGGCTAAGCAGCCCAAAAGTGGTGGCAGTGCAAAACCATGGAAGCCTAAAAGAGCTGTTCCCACCACAAGAGACCCAGTGCCATTGAGTAAGCTAGTTATTGATGAAGCAGACAACTTTCCCAGAGGAGGAGGGCCTCAAGGAAACAAGGAGGAGAAGATGAGAAAGAAAAAGAAGGGCTGTAAAACAAAACAAGTTAATTCATCTATAGCAGACCATGTTTTTAGGACTGGAGGAGAGCAGAGTCAGGACTCAAAATCGTCAAAAAAGAAACAGACGGGAAAGAAGAAAAGACAGAAGGGACGTTCCAATAAGACTGCCAAAAAACAACTGCGTGGAGCCACGTATTCAGAAGAAGATAACCTGTTTCTCATTAAACAGCGGAAACGCAGCAGATAGTAGCAGGGTGTGTTAGGTTGTGACAGGTTGTATCAGTTTATTTAGGAATATTTTGTTATTGAGTTTTAAATCATTGGAACTGAAGCCAGAAGGGGTCTCTAAACCCCTTTATTGTATGTTTTTACAAGAACCATTTTGCATCCCAGTAACAAAAGTTGCAAGAAGTCAGATTACTGAATGCTAATTCTGTAATCTGTAAACACAGGGAACCACAAGTATTTTAAATAACCAAATGTTGCATCCAGGACGTCCATTGCAACAGTAACATTTATCACATGAAAAATTTAGTGACAGTTCATATTATGAACATTTATAACTCATACTAATATGAATGCTACAATCTGAAACTAATTACTTATTTTGTTTGTAACAACGTCTTCAGGTGTTCATTTTCACCGTGATTTAAGTCAAAGAGCTCAAATGGCAGATATTGCTAAATATTCAAACTGTTAATAAAATGGTTGCTTTGTATGATCAGATCAGTTTGACAGTTTTTCAATCTCTTTGTGAGACATGATCACTTGTTAGTGATAATTCGTTTTGTTGATAAGGTTTGGGTTACAGTGAAGCATTTTCACGATTCCTGCTTGTTTTTACACTGTAAAGTTAATTCCCTGATAGACTCTGTAACTGAAATACAGTACAATCCTCTGCTCTAAACACAGCTGTAACATTTTACCTTGTTTTTTTTCTCTTTAAACGAAAGGAAAAAGTGTTGTGTTTTTTTTTTTTAACAAACTTGGAAATGAGTTCTTTCATTGTGAACTCTAAACATATCTTTTACTGTCAGTTTAATAGTTTATTCAAAATTAATGTTTAGACCATAATAACATCGAGGTCTGAACAATTCTTGTTTCCTCTTACTGCAAGTGTGGCCATGATGCTGATCTGCAAACAGTCCCAAAACAGGGTTTGGATTAAGTGAATCGCTAACATCCCTTTAAACTATACTCTGGAAAGTTTTTTTGTTGTTGTTGTTCATGTGCATTTGTTAAAATCTCACTTGAAAGTGTTAATGCATCTTTGAATATGAGAAAATGAAACATTTTCACTATTAACACATTAAAAGTGACTGTAGTCTATGAAGATGACATGTTCTACTCAGTTTCCAGCTTTTTAGGACAAAATGGCTTAGCCAACTTTTAATGTTTTTAATATACTAGTTAGCATCACAGCTGCTAACTGTGAGGGTAAACATTGCAGGAGTGGACTAAGTCAGAGCCCATTGTCCCTCACAGAGAAGCTTGCCACAATGATTGATGCTTTTTCTAACGCTGGGAATAAACTCCTGGGGTCAAGTGAATGTTGTGTAGCACAGTTAATTTGCTGCCAATTTTTAGTTTCAGCACATTGTCTTACACATTTTTAGCAGAAAAGTAATGTGTAAAAATTAAAATCTAAAATAAAATTTGATATTTTATCCAGTGCCCTCTTTCTTCTAATTGATGTTTTTTGAAAAGATAATATTTTAACAGATGAGCAGTGTCTGTCTCCAAAACAAAAAACCCAACAGAAACTGAGATACCTGATTCGTTGATTCTCTACTATAGGTATGTGTTTTAAGCTTATTGCCTTGTCAAATTACTAAAGAAATCTGTGAACAAAGATTATCCTGTCATGTTTTACAAATAAAAGTAAGGCATGTCGTATGCATAGCTTGAGCTATTTTGCAAAGAATGCAAAAGGTTTGGGTCCAGTCTGGAGTGTTTGGAAGCGCTCAAAATGTTAATAGCTTTTTCCAACGGCTCCTGAACGCCTCAGTACAGACGTTGCCGGTGACGCGTTACGTCGTTTCCGCCCCATGTTGTTCGCCGTCAGGTGCCGACATCCGCATCTGCATTTGTGTCAGAGAGAGCTGCGGGCTCGGTACTTTATCGTCCAAGAACCTGACAGGACGGTGTGTTGATCCGGACCAAGAGGCGGGAAGAAAAAAAGATGGAGGACGGTTTGAAACCAACCGGCGACACCAAGCTGGACCAGGCTATCCGGCAGTGGCTGCAGTATGACCGGGTGAGCTCACGGAGCTAGCCGCTTAGCTGACCCAGGATTCTGGGGTTTGCCTGACTGGTAGCATGGCTGTTTCCAACCACTACATTTAGGGGAACAGCCTAAAAAAAACTAGACCGCTCAAACGTAACTGATGAACAATTAACTTTAGTGTTTATGCTTTCCACCCACCAAAAACAATGTGTGATTTCCAGAAGAAAATTGGGTATTTTTGTTGTGATGCAATTATAGACTGGCTAAACTGAATCAAAATGTGAGTCAAGTTTTGTCAAGTTTTTTTATGCATACTGTTTATCAGTATTTTCCGAGTAGGTAAACACATTTATGTATGATGTTATTACTGAATAAACTAAGGAGGAAAGCGGTCACAATGAACAGCTGAAAAATAACATGAGCTCAACCATGTATATTAGAAAAAACGGTCTCAAAGTCTCAATTTTAAATCTGAGCAGCGCAGACATCAGTTTTAAAGGTTTGAACTCAAGGAGCGTAGCAGTGCAGATAAGGACAGATAGGCCTATTGATTAAAAAATTATGAGTTTACTTTTAAAGTGGGAAATGGGTTCTCTAAAGCAGTGATTTCTAAACTTTACAGCTTCTGACCCAGAAAATAAAAAAAAATATGAGTCTGAAGATTAATTTCCACTGAGTCAGATTAAAAGATGGCATTGGCAGCCAATATGTTGTGCAGTATGTTGGTTAGTTATTTCCAAGACCATCTTTATGTTTTTATCAAATATATATTTTTATTAAGGTTCATTTCTGAAGAGCACCTCAAAATCCAAGTGGGTCCAACCCCAACTTTGGGAACTATTTACAGGACGGCATTCCTTCACCAATATTTAATGACAATGACCACAAAGTTCATCAGTGTTTCGTACACTAAATTTAGTTACCAACAACTAAATAAAAGTACTTATCGTAGACCTATAACTAATTAATTAGTTGTTAGTGCTGTTTGTGTTTCCATTACAGTCTTGTTTAATTAACTTGTTATAATTAGTAAGCCACAAACTTTTGTTGATTATGAAGTTAATATTTACTGCCATCATGTTGAACAGAGAAAACCAAAACTGCCTGCTGTTAGCGCAGACAGCCAATTTTCATCAAAAATGTATTCATCCTGTTAACTATCAAACTTTTTTTTTATTTATTTTCACATAATCTGGTTCACAAAACATTTGCAGGAAAGTAGCTAATTTTTAATGATTTGTTTCTATAATTGTCACAGTCATGTTTGTAATTATAGAAGGCTGACCAGCACAGGAAGAGTCCTTCTTGGTCCTAAAGAGTCATGCAGAGCCACCAATTAGTTTTCAGGGGACTCAGATTCATTAGTCTTAGGATAATTGTGTTAAGAGGGTCTCACTGAACAAGTCGAGTCTTACTGAAAAGACATTTTCATCTCCTTCTTGGTGTGCCACAAATGATTGAAATGTTGTCTTCTTTATTTATTTATTTTTTTTAAAGTTGTACAAAACTGAGAAAAATAAATATTCTTATACTATTGTATTTTGTCATTTTTTTTGTTTGAGAACATGTGAGGTCAAAATGACTCTAAACGTATTCTGCTTGGTGAAATGTGTTTGTGACTTTCACCTTTTAGACTTGCATACTATTTTCATCTGTTATAAGCTATCAAATTTTGGGGGTTTAGGCAGTATTAAGCAAAGAAAAAATTATACAACTTCTTTTTGTCAGATTTAGGAAGTCACGTGGCATTGCTAAACCTTGACATAAGATGCCACAAACAAATTTTGTAACGCAAACCTCCTCGTTACCAGATAAAAACCTAAAGATTTTCTTTAAATAATAAGTCTGTTTGTATTTCTGACTATAGCAAAAATATTTTGGGTTTATATTTCCTAGAACCCCAAGACAAAATCCCTGGTGCAGGACATGGTGAAGGATGGATCGATGGAGGCTCTGAAGAAGTGTTTCTCCTCCAGGATGGAGTTTGGTACGGCTGGGCTGAGAGCTGCCATGGGCCCCGGCATATCCTGTATGAATGACCTCACAATTATCCAGACCACGCAGGTTGGTTAATTGATAAGCTACTGCCAGACGTTAAGCACTCAGGTCACATGAGTGTCACGTTAAAGCCTAAAGCTCAAAAGCTTCTGTATATCACCAGTAGGTTCTTCCTGTATATTTACCCGAAACAGTCAGGCCTTTATCATTTGATTCACATTACACTATCAGCAGGCAAGTAATGTTGATAATAGTCCTCTCGTAGTAAAATATATTTAAAAAAAAAACAACAACATATAAATAAGGAGAGAATGGTGATAACCAATACAAGAGTAAAGTTATGGATCAGTCTTTGTTAAATAACCCCCCACCTCACTGTTTATAGATCTTCATGGTTTTACATTACTCTCAAAGCCCTGAGGAGTGTGTAATCGAGAGAGTACGTGGCTCCGATCACAGCTTCATTTCTATTTATTACTCCACACGTCAGTACACTCTCTCCAGAAAATTGCGTTAGCTCTCCGTTTAGCGGCTGTATATACGAGTTTGGCAATAATTCCTGTGATTACTTTTGATTGGTTGGACTTTCAGCACAAATCCTGTATTGATTAATAGTGTAGAAGAGGAATAAAGAGGTGAGGAAATGGAAAATTCATTTTTTTCCTTTTCCTTTTTCTTACTTTTTTCTTCTCTTCTTCTCCTATTAGACCAAGTCTCATGCTGGCTGTCACCTGATTTCAGCTGAAAATCTGGCCAATCAGATTAGTTGAAAGAGGTCTGCTTCTGACTGACAAATACGTACTTCTCCCCATGCTGCATTCATGGACCCGCAAATAAATGATGATTGGAGTTATGCGCTCTCTCATTTAATATGCTCTGTTGTAATTGCTCATTATTGGCAGGAATGTGATGCCATATTTAACAGCAGTTTGCTGCTGGACCAGTGGAAATAACTACTTGTGCTGCTGCATTTGGAGGCTCAAGCTATTTGAATATGAACTCTTTGCCAGGCCAGAAGACGAGTTTCTATCGGTGTTAGAATATCAGACGATCTATAAACTAACACCAGCTTACTTTCTCTCAATCATTCAATGAATTGTTCTGATGTTCCAGGGTTTCTGTCGCTACCTGGAGCAGAGTTTCGGTAACCTTAAGGAACGAGGCGTGGTCATCGGGTACGACGCACGCGCCCACCCTACCAGCGGGGGCAGCAGCAAGCGCTTCGCCTTCCTGGCCGCAGCAGTTTTCATCAGCCGAGGAGTTCCTGTCCACCTCTTCTCTGAGATCACCCCAACACCGTTTGTGGTACGCTCTTAAATATATGTATTCTCTACTTTGGGGGCGTTAATTGTGTCTAATATACACACCAGATGGTTAAAAAGAGATTTACCGCTTTGGAAGCACATTCATGTGCTTTTAATGTTTGTCAAGTTAAGACAAACTTAACTTGACATTTTTATGTCAAGTCAAGTTTGTCTGCTGTCAGGATTTTAGTGTGATGGACGTTGTGAGGACATAAGCTCCAGGGCAAATTCCATTTAAAAAGTCGCTCAGTTCTGGTGCACAGCACGTTACATAACACACAGATTTCACAGGTTGTGTTTAGGATATCGTCATGTTCTCTGTATTTTCTGTCCAAACACGTCTGCATTGTTGAGCCCAAACTGCACACATTATTCTGCACCCAAAGTCAAAACCTCAACCTTTCAATCTAAAGCTTTATCTATAAAATTTAAGCAATGTGTTGGACTTTATTTTTTAGCATTTTTCTGTTCTTGTATGTAACAAATCTAAAATTTTCACATTTCAGTGTCAAATGTTGAGAAATGAACTTGGATGTGACGATCTATGAAATTGATATCTTAAAATAGTGCAAAAGAAGAATGCAAGCCTGTCATAAAACAGCTGCTTAAGTTTTATAATAAGCTATTTCTATGTTTTCTGTTTTTGGAATGTCATGCTGCCGTCTTTCTCACGTTGTTCGTTTTGCAGCCTTTCACAGTTTCCCACCTGGGTCTGTGTGCTGGCATCATGGTGACCGCCTCTCATAACCCCAAGCAGGACAACGGCTACAAGGTACAACTGACTTATTTCCGTTTTGGTTTTCATCAGAAGTGCATTAGTACGTTTTTACACGGGACCATAACGCTGTCATAGACCATTGTAGTTCATTTTCTGATCTTTCTCACAGGGAAACAGATGGAAAAATAATCTAAAGAATAAACTTTTTCCTGCCAGGTTTACTGGGAAAACGGCGCCCAGATCGTGTCTCCTCATGATTCTGGAATCTCCAAAGCCATTGAGGAGAACTTGGAGCCCTGGCCGGCATCCTGGAACACAGAGGAGGCCCTGAAGGCCGCCTTGCTGAAAGACCCCTTCCAGGATGTTAACACACAATACTTTCAAGCCATCCAGAAACACTGTCATCACAGGTACTCCATAAGTTTAAAACAGTTTTGTGGAGTGTGTCATGTGGTACAGTGTATAGATGATTTAACTTGTTTCTTTGCAGAGAGATAAACAAGAAATCAGAGGTGAAAATAGTGCACACTTCTGTGCACGGCGTTGGTCACACATTTGTCCAGTCGGCTTTCAAGGCTTTTGATCTTCACCCCCCGTATCCCGTAGAGGAACAGAAAGATCCAGACCCTGAATTTCCCACCGTCAAATACCCAAATCCTGAGGAGGGGAAGGGAGTTCTGGTACGCACTGAACAATAACCCAATGCTCTCCACATGTAAATGATTCAGCCACTGCCGTGTTTGTGTTCATTTGGTAATTTTTCGGTTTGGTTCGCAGACATTGTCGTTTGCTCTTGCAGAAAGAGAAGGAGCCTCTGTGGTTTTGGCCAACGACCCTGATGCTGATCGATTAGCTATAGCCGAGAAGCAGGAAAGGTTTGTGTTTCATATTTATGACTTTAGAAAACCACTCCCAAAAAAATCACACATTTCTGCAATGACATTTTTTATGAATGCAGACATGTGTGTGTTATCAGATAAGTAGAACGGCTTAAAATAGTTTCCATTTATTTTTATTTTTTTAAATGGCACAATCTCTCTGAAAACTTTAGGAAAAATCCACTTTTTAACTTCAGTGCATTTATTTAGTGGAAGAAAAAAAGGTAAGAAATTGTTTTAAATAAAATCTCCAGTTGGACAATCATTACTGTTACCTATAGCCATCCTGTTGTAGATCAACACAACTGAGGCATTTTAAAATGGAGACTTACATTTCTAAAGCTGATCAGTTTGTAAGATCTTCCAATTACTAATTGATAACTTCTTGCTTTCTTTGGAGTTTGTTTGTTTGTTTGTTTTAGCCACTAACCTGGATGAGGGCCAGTAATACAAATGAACATTTTGCCCATTCACCAGGAGTTAAAAAAAAAAAAAAAATCAAGACAGAATTGGCTCACTGGACTAAAACTTCACCTTCTGGCATGTCCACCTCAATTACCAGACCTACTTAGAAGTTCTCAGAAACTCAGATTAACTTAAAAAGTGAAGAATAAATAATAAAAATGTTGCTTTTACTCGTATTTTAGAGGAACTGTTGGGTAGCTGAATTTGTTGTAACAAAGTCTGGGGACTTTGTTAGTATTTCTCCAGGCCTGATGTCTCTTGACACTGAATAAATGAACTATATAATTATATGATTTTTTTTTTTTTGTACTTTTCATTTTTAAGTTTTCTATGTGAGGGTACGCTACTGCAATTAGATCAATATTAATTCAGAGTTTTTTATACATTGCTATTTATAACCCTTTTATTTAGCTGAGAATACTTTAAATCACAGTGGTAGTTCTTTTTCTTTTTTTTTAAACATATTAGCTAGTTGCATTCTTTCCTGCTTATAAAATGTCTCAAATATCATCATCTCTGACCAGTTACTCGTGATGTAATTCTGCCTTGGAGACTGAAACACTTCTTTACCTTTCACCTTCCTGTCTCGTGTGGCTCAGTGGACAGTGGCGCGTGTTCAGCGGCAACGAGCTCGGCGCGTTGCTCGGCTGGTGGATGTTCCACTGCTGGAGTGAGCAGAACTCTGACGCTGCCGCGGTGAAGAACCTCTACATGCTGGCAAGCACCGTGTCGTCCAAAATACTGAGAGCCGTCGCTCTGAAGGAGGGCTTCCACTTTGAGGTAATGCATTCAGGCTTGCAAAACTTTTCTGGCCTCATTTGTAAAAACATCTGTAGAAAAAATTTGTAGACTCCAAGCATATCAGAGTTTATTGCAGGAAAATACTTTCTTGTAATTTTGTTTTTTACTTTAATTTTATATACAGTTAAAGCAACAAATCTGTATTAACTTTTTATCTTGTATTATTGTATCATAGAGAATCTTGATACAATAGATTTGGTCAGTTTTAATTCAGTTAGGATTACTAAGACGATTTCTATTTGCTAAATGTCAGGGTAAAGAGGGAACTTTCTTCACAGTCAGAAGTTTACATACATTTTCTTATTCTTTAAATTTGTTCTACTTTGGTCAAGCATTTATATTTCAACAAGCTTCTCACTGCAGTTTACTGGAGTGCTTCGGTTTACCACAGATGGTGATGAGTAATCCATCAGAACGATTAAAGCCATGACATCATAGTTTACAAAAAAAACAGAAAAATACAGAGTTCTCTGTTATTTTGACATCTAGCAAAAATTAATAAGTTTTATTAAGAGGCACAATTTAGTCTGATTTCATTTCAGTGAGGAAGAAAATGTTTGCTTGTTTTTATATAATGTATTTAAACAGTTTTAGTTAAGTGACTTGTTTCATAGGCATTCTATGCTGTGACATGTGTCAACCCATATTTTTGTTGTTTTTAAAGACTTTTTTCTTATGATGTTTGGACAGGAAACCCTAACAGGTTTTAAATGGATGGGGAACAGAGCCAAAGACCTCTTGGACCAGGGAAAGAGTGTTTTGTTTGCTTTTGAGGAGGCCATAGGTAGGCACAAACACAAACTGATGTTATCGCTCTGTTAAATCACAGAGTGACTTAGATTAAAATGTCTGAAGGCTTGTGTTTTATTTGCACTGACAGGAAGTGTTTGGATTCTTTTCTGTTCGTGAAGATGTCTTTTGAGTGTCTTGTTGGCTGCTTCATCACAGCCGTCATATTAAACTATGTTATCCGAGTTGGCAAATAAGGAAACTAATACCTCAAAGTGGCATTTTGGTCAAAGCCTGTTGTAAAGATGAATTGAAAATTGAAAACGACTTCCAGAATAATTCATATGAGTTAATTTTCAATCAAATTGTCCCATGGTATGCCCAAATTAATTAGCTTACCCTTATCTGACTTTTTTTCAATTAGTCTTAAAAAAAAAAAGTTTGATTTGTTAAACAAGACGAAAAGACTGAAGAGATGTTGAGGAAAATCCACAGACACAGGCAGGTTAAGGATTGTAGTCAAACGTGCGTCAATGGTTTGTCAAACACAAACAGCATAGTTTGGAGCACTTCCATCTAACGTTATTATGATGCTGGAATTGGAATGGCATGCCATCGTACACACACGGTTATTAAAGGAAACAACAGCTGACCACCACAGCCGGGTTGTCGCACACACACATGGGAAATCGACTGCCTGTATGTGTGTGTTTCAGGTTATATGTGTTGTAACTCCGTATTGGACAAGGATGGCGTCAGTGCTGCAGCTATCGCAGGGGAGATGATTTCATACCTGGCCACCAAAAACAAAAGCCTCTCCCAACAACTCACAACCATCTTTGAAGAGTAAGATGTTTACGTTATGCTGATCTAACATTAAACTTACTGCCGACTAACTCTTATTTTCTCCCTGCGAAATTGTCAGGTATGGCTATCACATCAGCAAGAACTCCTACTTCATCTGCCACGACCAGGAAGTAATCCGCAGCCTGTTTGAACGTCTGCGCAACTTTGGTGGCAAAAAGGACGCGTACCCGTCAGAATGTGGCCGCTTCTCCGTCTCCGCTGTTAGAGACCTGACCACCGGTTACGACAGCAACCAGCCCGACAAGAAGGCTGTAAGAAACCTGAACACAACATTAGAGCAGAATTTATCCTGACATTGCACTGTGAAGGTAGAAAATACTACACCATCAACAATCTATTACCGGCACCTCTGACAAAGATGTGCACAAAAGCCTCAATTGTTAAGGAGGCTTGATGACCCCAAGATGCCACTCTTTGCTGCAGTTCTTCACAAATTTTCTTTAGAGATGATTCCTGTTCTTATACTTCTTTAGTTTATTTTACACTTTTTTTTTTACACATGTAGCAGTGTTGTTGTAGCCACAAATGACGAACATACCTCATTCTTACATGAATAGTACGCTACGCTTTCCTGTGTTTCTTATTTTGAAGATGGGTTACAAGAAATGAGATTCTGTTTCACATTTTATGCCCCATGGAAACAGGAAGTCTTGCATGAACAATGCCAAGACCTTTTCAGTTTAAAATGTCAAATATAAAGTTTCTTCACTTGTTTAATGACTGATTTGTCTGAAACGGGTTTGTTTTCCCTTTGATTTTTTTAAATTTTTATTTAGCAAGATGATTATTCTGCAGTAAAAAAAAAACATTTTGTTTTAAAGTTTCTTTACAGGGATGCAACTTTTTTTAATGGAGGATGCCATAGAAAGAAAGGAACATTTTCTCACAAGAATTTTGCAAGTAGATAATAGCTTAGCCATATAACAGTGGATGCACCTATTTTGTATTTTTTTTCTAGGTTCTCTAAATGCCCAGGGAGTAAACGGTGACATAAAACCTGTCCTAAATACATTAAAATAAATTTAAATGTCTTTACATGATGTTGGATTTTTTTTAAATCTCCCTCACACTCCTTCCTGCCCTTCCAGATTCTTCCTACCTCCAGCTCCAGTCAGATGATCACCTTTACCTTCGCCAACGGTGGCGTCGCCACCATGAGGACCAGCGGCACCGAGCCCAAGATCAAATACTACACTGAGCTCTGTGCTGCACCTGGCAACAGGTGAGGCAACTCAGACCGCACTGTCAAGTGCATACTGTCTGAATATGGCAACTAAAATGTTTTCGTGATCGTTGATTTTTGTGATGGTGTGCAAAACATTTTTCAAAAGAACAAGCAAATTTTTAAAAAGATGCAAAAATATTAATTTTATAATTAATCATGAACACTTAGTTAAAAAACAATATCTAGAGTGTAACACCCGACTTCAGTTAATTATCATGTGATGATGTTTTTCAGTGATGTGACACATCTGAAGAAGGAACTGGATGATTTGGTTGATGCCATCGTTGAGAACTTCTTTGAGCCTGTGAAGAATAAGCTGCAGCCCAAGCCAGAGTAGCTCTGTTGGAAACTTCATCAGAGCTGAGAAACATCTCTCTGACCGTCGTTTCACATCTTAATTACTCCTGATGGGATTGTTTTTTTGGGGTTTTTTTCCCAGATAAATTAACTATTGTTTTTAAGTTTGTCCCAAGATCTTTAGATGTTTTACTAGTAATAATGACAAATTGTTTGGTTCATTTTAAAATAATTTGCATCAGGAAAGCAAAAATTTCACCCCACTTTAGTAGAATTAGAATGAGTCCCTCTGGATGTTTATGCCTAAAGCTATGAGCCAAACTTTTCTATAAAATCAATCAATCAATCAATCACTGTGGAGATAACATGTTGTGGCCAGTTTTTCTATTTGTTTTGCTACTTTTGTTTTAAATAAATTGCACACATTCCTCTAGTTACGTCGCAGAAGGCATAATGGAACTGATCAGATGTTTCAATTACATTTATCTGTATTTTGTGGCTTTTATTTATCCTGTGTGTTGGTTGTCCAGAGAAACCAGTTACTTGGAAATATTCAAACCAGAATATAAACAGATGTGCACACTTTAACGTTCGGATGGCAGTCATCACTGCTTCTGCTTTGCCCATCACAGCTGGAGTCAAATTCTGGCTCAGATGCGTAAAGTTGGATTTTTTTTTTCTTTGGTGCTCTTTCTAAAAAAACCTAAATCCCTAAGTTTTATCCACCTGTGTTTTTATTCCAAGAGTATATTTGTCAGCAGAACAGAGATACCTCTGTAACTTGAAGTATACCTCATTCCTTTTGACCACAACAGTAAACTTGTGTCCCCCTTTAATGCCACAATCATTCCTTTTTTTCTAGATGGTATTATGCTCTACATTGCCTGTATTTTACATAATACCCTCTGAAAACACTGCTTTGTATGAGTGCACTGCTGCTGATGTGACACAACACAACTAAATGTTGGGAACTGCTTTTAGGCTTTGAAATTATGTCATGTTGTTAATGATAACTCTGCCACTGAATGTTTAGACCTTTATAATCACTGCACACGTGGAAACTAATTGCAGAGTTTGCAGGTTTACTGGCTTTACAACAAACTCGGTCACCATGAGATGTTGTGACTCCAGAGGGCGGTGTTCGCAGGGTGGAATGAGAATTCAGGCGGCTTCATATTCTGACAGCTTTTTTTAGAAAACGGGACCCTAGTGGAACTCGGTGGATAGCCCACTGGTAAAAGTTCAGTCCATGTTGTTAAATCTGTGGCGAAAAAGGATTTGCAGACAGTAGAAAAACAAGAAAACTCAATCAGTTTGAGTTTCAAAGTATGGACACATTTTCTCATAACAGCTATCAAAATATGTGACTGCCTGTATTTTAGCCTCTCTTGTCAGTATTTTTTTTTTATTTTTTTATTTTTTTTTACATTTTTTGATGGACTATCAGAATTATGAAATCTTTTCTATAAATAATTGACTATAAATTGTAATATGGTTGATGAAAGCTGTCAGACTATGTGTCCTTCTGTATTTCAGTCCAGGTTCATAAAAGCACTCTGGAATCTTTAATGGTTGCATAATTTGGTGTTTGCCTACGGAAAACAATTTTCTTCTTAAAACTTGAGCATTCTAGCACCACCCTGAATTTATTTAGCTCCATTACAGTGTCTAATAAACGCATTAGTGCCTTCATTAGACACTACCAGATGTATGTATACTAAAATCTTGGAGCAGATAAATTAGTAACTCCCTCCTGTGATGATTTTCTCCGATTCAAGTATGCCGGAGAATGTGCCGCCAGCTGGGGGCGCACTGTCTTTCAAAACGAAATGGTACCTATTGAATGTCTGCTAGCGTTTCACTGATAGGTGGCGCTACTTACTGTAACGTTAAACTTTAGGTGGAGCTGGAAGATTTATATCCTACCGGCTTTCCATATTCTGTCGGCTTGCCTTAATCAACTTTATCTGAGTGCCTAGACGGCCACTAGGGGGAGACATTGTGCATTCATTCTTCTACACTCTGCTCATTCCGTTAAATGAATCTATGCTGCGACTGACAGGGACGTTTCACACCTTCCTGTTACTTTGCAGTGAGTTAAACCTCTGTTGAAATGTGCTTTATTTTTTTATGAGATGTCCATCGTTTCCTAAACGCTGTTCACACTGGCCTTACTTTCACCACCAATAAAAACAGTTTCTAACAACACAGAAATCTTGTGTGATGAAATGTTGGGACGGGCATACAGTGAATGTTTATTAATTTACACCATCATCAGGCGCCGTGCACTTGTGCGGAGGAGGGAGGTCGGATCGGCCCTGTCTTCTATATTTAACTCGAGCTACAAACGGCGAGAGCCGTACGTGGAAAGGTCTCTCTCTCCTTCTTCTGTGGCGTGGGTATGAGCGGGCTGCTCGCTGTCCAGTTTCTGCCAGTGAAGACACGCCGGACAGGAGGGAGTATAACGGGTAAGGTTGGTCCAGCAAGAGGACATTAGACCGGCTTCAGATGATGAGATCGGGCTCTTTGTGGACGAGATTTATTTAAATCATTTAGATGCCGGTGTGTTGAGGACTGCTTCTTCCTTAGGACGCAGATTTCTTTTCTTTTTTTTTCTTTTATGGCAGATGACATGTGAAATGTGTAGGTCTTTACTTCCGCTTGGTGTCTCAGTGTAGTGGATAGATCTTCAGTCTGAGCTGACTCAAGTTAAAGATTTAAAATAAAACAAGGTCAACCATGATGAGGTGGGTGTACGGAGCCGCTTTGCGTGTGTGCTTCCACACTTATTCACATGTTCATTTTGTTTACATGGATGGTGTAATTTGATGATCTCCGAGCGGTCTTTGCTTATAAAATTAGACAATTCATCATCATACCCTTTCTCTCTGAAACAAACCTTGGGATAGCTGCTTCGGACGCACAAAAGGTCATATATAAGTTTCTCTGAATACATGTGTTATTTGTCCTTGTGGCTGTAAAAGTCACTCAACTTGCTCTCTGCTGGGTTGCCTAGTTAAAACTTTTGTCAGTCGGGCTTAAAGGATGAGCTGACTGTGCATTGTGTTATAATTAGAACTGGACCTGAATTTAGAAGACTGGATTATGCTGAAATGAATTTGCCTGACAGAAATTGCATCCGCACCATTGTGAATTTTACATAACTGGAGGCGAATTGAATCTGTTTGCACTGGGAGGTACATGTTTAGATGACATTTGCTGTAAATCTTTGCTGTATACAGTGCCCTGTAAAGATATTCTCTTTAAATATTCAAATTTGGCCCCCTTTATGGAAGTATATTTTTAGGGGGAGGGGAGGGGTAGATCTAGGTTTCATTTTTTCCTTTCACTTCACAATTAGGAGCTGCTTTGTGTTGGTTTCTCACATAGGATCTTGATAAAATACAGTGAAGTTTGTAGCTGTACCATGACAAAATGTGCAAAAGCTCAAAGTCTAGGAAAGGTTTTGCAAAGCAATGTAAATAAATTGAACTTAAATGAATAAGGATCTGGAAATATAACTAAAATTAACTCTAAGTTTGATGTTCCATAACTTTTCACTGCTGTTTTACAGGTAGAGTGGAGGCCACTGGTCCTTGAAAACCATGGATGGACTTTACTTTGATGTGAAACCAAAAGGAAGTGAAGCCCAGAGGCCACGAAGCTCTGAGAAAACGCGACATAATCTAACCCCGAACCATCGCTCGTGTCCCTCCCTTTCACGCCTCACCTCTGCGGCTCAGACTCCCCAGAAATGTGCCGGTGCGTGGGAGAGGGGAGCGCCGTGGAGGGGGCAGATGGACGAAGAAGAGATAAGATACCAACTGACAATGATGGGTTTCAGGGCAGTTCACCACCTGACCACCATGGCCATGCTGCCCTGGGTGGTGGCAGAGATCTGCAGGTCCTCCAAGAAGGATCCGGGTGCTGGGCCGCATCATGCTGCAAGAGGTTCTCCGTCATGCAGTAATAAGACTGTGCTTCTGTGTGTGTCTGCATCCTGGGTGCGGTGTGTGTCCGTCCCGGCTGAGCGCCGTCTCTGGGACCCTCTGACACACACGGTGCTGTTTGAATGTCGTCCTCATCAAGTGACCAAGTTAATTCACAACAGCCAGGAGCCCAGTGTCTTTGCCTGCCTGGTGAAAGACTCGCTGAAGTGTGCCTGCTACGTCTTCCAGGACCTGGACAGCACCAAGGTAGGCACCTGTGGGAATAAAGAGTGTCACAACATGTGCAAATGTGTGCAGGGAAACATGAATACATACTTATTGTAAATGCATGTAGAATAGTTCTTTAACTTTTTCATATTTATTCACCTAACCTACAAACTTTAGTTTGCTTTATTTGACCAACACAGAGTAGCGCACATTCAGAACTGTCACAAATAAAAAATCTTAAATGTGTGGCACTTGGACTGAGTCCCCTTTTACTTCGACACTCCTAAATAAAATCTAGTGCACCCAGTTGCTTCAGAAGTTACAGAGTTCACCTGCATATTTAATTTAATCTTAGTGTATACATCTGTTCTGTGAAGGCATCAGAGGTTTTTTTGGAGAACATTGATGTACAAGTGCATCAAGACCAAAGCCACATAACAGCCAGATCAAGGAGAACTTTAAATCAACGTTAGGTTATAAAATATAGCAAGGTTTAACTTCTCATTCAGCTTTTTTTTTCAATTCATCATCTGAAAACCAAAAAATATTATACAACTGCAAGCTGATTATGGTACAGCCGCTCACCTAAGCTGTGAAAATAGAGGATATAATTCCATCAAGCTGCCAACTATAGTGCTGTCCTCCACAGATCTGGCCTTTAACGCAACTTTGGCAAAAAGCAGGTAATGTTGGGACTCAACAAACATGTAGAAAAAGGGGCTGTGGTCTTATGGCTTCTTGATCTGCATAAGAAATGCAGTTTTTAGTGGAAAACCATCACTGCACATCAGTCTGAACGCAGCATCTTCATTGTGAAACATGTTAACGGCAGAATCCTTCTTTTCTTTATAGATGGAGAGCTGTAGCTAAATGTAGGGCAATCCTGGAAATCTGTCAGACTGAGGTGAAAGTTCACCTTCCAGCAGGATCATGACCCTAAACATAGCACCAGAGCTACAATGGGATCAAAGTATGGTTCAATATTACATTGGTCCTGTTAAAGTCTAGCTCTATATCCAGATAAAAATCTGTGGCAAGACTTAAAAATAGACATTAGCAGGTGCTCTTATTCCAATCTTCAGCTATTTTGCAAAAGAAGAAAGGCCAAAGATTACAGTGTCCAAGTGTGCAACGCTGGTGCAGACATACCCATAAAGACTTGAAGCTCTAACTGCACACAACTATAAAACTACTGGTTTCTTTTCATTTTATAAAAACACAGCACTTTGTGTTGGTCTGTCACCATTCCAATAAAATATTCTAAAGCCTTGGTTGGTTACATGACAAAATGTGGAAAAGTTAAAGAGGTTTGAATATTTCTGCCAGGTTCTTTAGATATCTGCATTATAACTAGCTGGTCCTGATGACTAGATGATCATTTTCTTTTATTCCTTTGAATAAATGTCCTCAAAGTATTAATTTCTCTCAAGTTTCCTTAAATCAACATGATAAAGACAGAAATTAGGTTTAGGTCTGCTGCAAGTCTTGGTGAGACTGAACTGAAGTTAAGCAGGTGATAGAAAAGTTGAGGATCCAGACTCAGGAAGCAGCAGGTGAAAAACAAACACAGCTTTGTTGACTTATCGAAACTAAAAGCACAAAGTGTCGATGGAGAAAGTAAACAAGACTAAACCGTAAATGACAGAGATCTGAAATAGCAGAGTGGATTAAGGAACTTCACCCAAGGTGGACACAGTGGCAATCATCAAACAGGCAGAATGTGTAGAGATGGGAGATAATGGCAAAATAACAGCAGCTGAATGACTGCAATCAGTGACTGAGGCCGGATGGTAGATACACATGGTGAAAGAAATACTGAGAAAAATTATAAACATGAAAATAACAGCGCAGACCAATCAAACCAAGGTAAATCTAGATGACTGTAATACCAAAGAGATTATGACAGCTTAACTCTAGATTGCACACATGGTGTTGGAGGGGCTAGAAGTTCAGATCAGCCCAGTTTCTGCTCATCCACTAGACTTCAACCCTATAACTGCTTGGAGACAGATGAAGATTTTGAGTAAATATGTAACTATCCTTTCTCAGATTTGTATTTTGCTATTTATTGGCGTGATCTGATGAACAAACTCTCTTCATGTCAGCAAAGAGCAGTTTCCACTTAAAGTGAACATCCCAGGGACCATTTCTGAAGTAAATCTAGCTCTAAACTCTTTCAGTAAGCTTATTAACAACAAAATAAGAAAGAAAAAAAAAACCTGGTGCACATTTACATAAGTGATGTAACTCTACCCCGGATGTCATTTTTCATCCGATCTCTTTTCTTTCTCAACATGAAGTCTGATAAGTGAAGCAAGTGAGGCCTGTAGTGCTCTAGAGTTTGTTCCTGGATTTTCTGTGACCTCCCAGTTGAGTCATTTTGGTTAGGCCAGCCACTCCTAGAAACCTTCACCACTGCCCCACACTCTTCTCCTTTTATGGATAATGGTTTTTACTGTGGTTGACTGGAGTCCCAGTTATGTTTCCACATAGCACCATGCTGACGTCTACTTCCAGAACTCATTCGACATTATACGGCATAACTCTAAAGGTGACATGAATTATGACCTTTAAACCAAATCTAAGAGGATGTCCCAGCTACTCTCCAGACTATATGCATTTTCATAAACCAAAAGGAGCTCTCCCAGAATAGGTAATAAACACATCAACACAAGCTCCAGCTGTAAATATCAATTCGGTTTATAAGATATATGGCATGTCGGATGGAGATGGGAATTAAGAGCAAGGGTCAGTGTGGCAGGGACTATATTTGTTCTTTGTGTTTATTTATATGACAAAAAGCTGGCTGGAGGCTCAGTGTGACTGCATTGGTATTTAATCGGACATCCTTCTGCAGCCCACCTACGCTGGGCTTTTATCCCATTCGTCACCACACATAGCACTGTGTGTACACTGACACACTCTGCTGACCTCTAATCCTTTCAACTTTCCTCCACATGGCGTGAGTTTCCAAAAGCCTCTGTAGGAGCAGCAGAGCTGCAGCTGCTGCGGGCGTCGGGTCAGAGACATCAGATAGCATCCCACGGCTCAACATACCAGAGACAATGAGGGATATTAGACGCGAAGCTAAAGGAAGATGCAAAGCAAAATGTCAGTATGACCTTAGCCCCTACGTCCCCCTTGCTGCTCACATGATACATGTGCGCATGTTCTGAGACTGGGGGGTCATATAACAAATACCTGCATGCTTCGGCCGGCTGTGAGCACAGCCTCCATGTGCTGTGGAGTGTACTGTAAATACTACTGAGCGTACGCCGTAGCAGAAATAAACACAGACTTTAGAAGTCTTAGCGTGTTTCTGGGGTTTCTTGCCTGAGAGAAAAGGAGAGTGCATCATGTCGCCCATGCCAGGATATGAAACCATGTTACCATGGAGACCACTTCCTGTCATAGTGTGTTTGTTGTGGAGTTTATGAGCGCGTGAGTGCTTGTTGTTCTAGCTATGCTCTTAGTCCTGTTAGAAATGTGAGGACGATGGTGGCGATGATGTCAGACTGACCACCTGTTGTGATCCGGTTCTGTCAAGCTGGGCTTTAACACACACACACACGCACGCACACACACACACACGTAGATCTGCTTTTAATGAAGGCAATAATTACAAGGCAATGTGGGATTGTCATACAGCTTTGTTTTTCACTTTATAAAACAGCATTATTAAAACATATTTTAGAGGTTTTCTAACCCACAAATGACGTAAATACTAAACTAGTCTGGCTATTTGCAAATGTTAAGACTAAAACGTTTACTCTGAGTTTACGCCACAACTAGAGAACAACACAAACACAGCTGATAAATTGTCAGTACAGCTTTCACTTAAGTGAAGATATAATGTAGATAATATTGGATTCTCACAATATGATGTCCTTGGGTAAAAATACCACAGTGTAATGGCATTGATGCAATAATGTAATGAAAAATATATATGCAATCCTGTCTGAAAAACACTTTTGACATTGGATGTAAATAACTAAGATCGGAATTTGCTGTAGGTATAAATCCCAGTCAAAGTCCCACCTATGGTAAAATATATTATTAGCATGCAGAGTTCTAAAGCACAGAAGTAAAATATCCCACTAAATACTGCATCCCAGAAATCCCTTTGGAATGCAGCATATCACCTACCGATTTTAGGATGTTTGGAGAAAGAACCATATGAGGGACTAATGGGTTTAAATAGTCTGAGAGATATGGGGAGGACTTACAGACTTAAGGAACAAAGAACAAAGGATCAATACATTTTCTGCTTCTGGTCTCAGGAATATGAATTTGTGCAACATTTTAACGAGCCCTTGGTGCAGACGCATGGCTAGATGGACAAAGCTGTTGCATAATCAAGTCTGGATGAAAGAGTCTTAAATTAGCATCTCTGCATCAACAAAGATAAATCTCAAAGCTGTCCAAAAAACCTGTTCAGTGGTCATACTGGTGTCAAGGCTGTTGGCAGAATGTTTAACTAGAAACACATTACACACTAAATGACATTTTAGAAAGCATTTTCTTTATTTATTCTTATTTAATTCTGTTGAGAGAAATGTGAAGACTTTCACACGTCGTTGAGGATGGAAAGCCTCCTTGTCATCACCCTAATCTTTAGCTCCCTCCTCAGATATTCTGTCATATTCTAATCAGGACTGTGGGTAGGCCACTAAAATGTATTTAGCACTTCTAGTCAATCTACATGAGTATGAACTATAGGCTTTACTGGCTGCAACAGAAGCCCAAAACATCAGCACTCTGCCTTTGTGTTTAAAAGCTGGAGTCATGTTCTTTTCACACTATTTGGTGTATTCTTGTGTTTTTCATTTTATCAGCATTTAGATTTTGTTGCCTAAACTACATTAAGCTTAAATAAAGGTTGTGTTTCAAGCTCCGGAGATTATCTTTGTATTTTGCAAACATGCAGAAAATGTCCTCCATGACGAGGACATGTTTTGTTTACTGAACATGAGAACCACTACAACGTATGACCAGAAAGTTTGTATTACATTACAAACTGAGCAAGCTGCTACCAGAAAGTTTAGCTTTCTGTTTATAGCCTGCCCCACTCTTGTGGCTATTAGCCGCTTTAATTTTCCATGAGGAGCACGACTGCCGAGAGAGAGCAGCTACATATAAAGACAACATTTAAGGCGTATTTATAAAGCTTTGGAATTTGCTTAGCGTGGGTTTTCCTAACCATGGCCACGACACACTCGTTTTGATCCAAAACAGCAATAAATGCTACATAAAAACTAAAACTTTAGGTATTCTGAAACTGTTTTTGTTTTTTTTCGTTTCAAAATTAAAGACTGTCCTGCTGTTCATTCATGACATTTCTTGTGTGTTTCTTGTGAATAAGCAGCTTTTATTTGTGGGAAAATGCACGATCAGGTACTAATTTAAGCAGTACAGCTGTAAATTTCAACTTCCTCCTCTCCCTCCAGAGATGGCAATCCTCTCAGGGGAGACGTGTTTTCCCTTCTGCTGCACAGTTAAAACTAAAGCAACCACTGGGTGTCACCACTGAAGTGTGCAAAGTCTCACAGATTAAATGCCTTGAGAAATGATAGATTTTTTCCCCCTCTATTTTGCCAAATTTATTTGCAATCTGCAATGCATAATTAAATATTGCAAGTTATTTAAAATTAAAAGCGGTGGTGATATTTGCGAAGGTTTGAAAATTTGCAAGATGAGTAAACATCGCCAGGTTCTATCGTTTTGTTGAATCGAAAGGCAATCAGGGAATGGAAAATTATACTGTAGTTTATGTGCATGGCTTAATAATACCTGAATTGTGTGTCTTGTGTGCCAGAAGTGCCCCGATGTAATTGACAGATTAGCTCAGAATTAAGCTAAGCATTAAAACAATGCTCATTGCATATTTTTTCAAGGACCCTTTGAGACAAAAATGGGAAGAGGTAAAGATCCGTGGGCCGGGCTCCTATTCAAGATGATATTTTAATTGAAAACAATTACACTTGGCTTTTTATACAGTCTATGTAAACATCTGGTTTCAATTTTATGTCATGATTAACAGCTGAAATAATTCAATATAATAAAAAAAACTAATAATACATCATTTAAATGTGTCAGTAATGTATTATCACTAAATGCTTTAAAGAGAAATTGTTTGACTCATAGGAACAAAAAAACTTGTGCATTACGAGTGTTTAAGTATTTAACTTCTATTTTTAATTCAGAACTTCAAGTAATCACCTAATTCTTTTGCAAGATCTTTCACAGTAATTACCCCTGAAAGGCGTTCATTCATTCCTGCCAGATTGGGATTGGTCTGCCGTCATGCAGGAAACACTGTTTACATACCCGCATACCGGCGAGGAAAACTGATATAATCCTCCAGAGGTAACGTTAACGGCGTTAACCACTCAGAGAAAAACATCTACCGCCTAAAGTTTTGAGCACTGCGGACAGGAACTGTCCAGCCCATCCCCAAAACACATTGGAGGGCAGAACCAGGTCAAGAACCCAAGACTGTGCTAGAAGAAAGCCGGAAGTTCATTCGTAAAACGTCAAAATAAAAGCTTGGATGCCGCATTCAATATTGTATTCATTACTTTGAGGATTGAAACCGGATACGAACGCTGGATTGTGTTCTCCGCTTGGAGAACTACCCGCATGATCTTCCTTGGTTTTTAGAGAGCAAAATGAACTTTCCATAGAATTTGTATTGAAGTTCCACGCACGGCAAGAAACGAGCAACGGACACATAAGCGCTGAGGTCCAGTTTTTGGGACTTTTATGGCGGATGGGATGAAAGCGCGACTCCAGCGATTCAACTTGTTCAACAACAAACAAGAGCAGAAAGATGTGAGTAAAGTTAATACCGCTGTTAAGTTTGCCTGCATGCTAAGTGGACAGTTAGCTAACATTAACAGGAGCGGACCTCAGCTTAATGAGCTCGCCCTCTTGTTGTTAGCCAGCCTTAGTCGGCTTTCTTGAGCCAGAACGTCTCTCCACTTGGAAAAGGATACAACGAGGTGTCAGTTACATTAGCCCTCTGATATTGTCTGCTGGCACAAACCAACTTTATTCCACAAACCGTGGACATATTTTATATTTATTTAGCCTCTAACCTGGCATACAGAGCAGTTTTCAGGACAGAAATGTCTTTGTTCCTGTCTGTGGATGATGAAGTGGGTCAAGTCACGCTGCGACACTTTTGGGTGGTTCACTTTTCACTTGTTGCTTATTGTTGTTGTTATTTGTTGGACCGCTGAGGAGGGAACAATCAGGAGCAGCTTTGAAAAGGTCACACTGTAAACTGGTCTGCTTCTCAAAACTCCTCTTAACTTGGATAAGGAGGTTTTGTTTGAACTTTGGTATTTTCCTTCTCTGCTTAATATCTACAGATATGTTTGAGAGACCACAGGTCCTGTCAGAGATATCTGCTGCAGCAGTGGGGGGGGGGAATGTTCAAGATTATATTATTATTTACTTTGTCATTTCAGTGTGTACCAGAATGCTAAAAGTCTGATTGTCAGTGTATGATTTGCTGAACCTTTTCTCTAGACTTTTGTTGCTTCTCCAAAGTATACAGAGGTGGGTAGAATACCAAACATTGCATTAAATTAAGAGTAGCATATTTTTACTCAAGTACAAGTATAAACTAGCCTTCCAGGATATTACTTAACTAAAGAGGAAAGGGTATTTGACAAACAGCTGCTTGATTACTGAATCACTGATCAAAACAGCTGATTTAATATATATATACAAATATATCTTATTTTAAAGATTAAAGATGAAAAGCAAATAATGCGCAACATAGATGGAGTCAGAAAAAACAAATTTCAAGCCAAACACACTAGCTTTTTCACATTAAACCAATATTTACAGTAGGTGGAACATGTAAAACTGGTTAAAGTTCTTCTAGTTACAATAGATGGTATTTCCTGTATCTTTTCGACCTTCAAATGGCAGAAAGGCTCAGTAAATAAAAAAAATAATAAAAAAAATAACATTAAAACAATGAAGCTTGTGTACAAACAAGAAGTTTCACTTCAGCATAAACTGTATGCGTGTGTGTATCTGTGTCTCAATGCATTTCTGGTTAAAACGTTGTTCTTCATTCAGTGAAGTAACTCGCTGTGGGTACTTCAATGCCCAGAAATTTTACTCAAGTCAGCTAGTCGGAAAAGTATATTTTTTCTTCCCAAAATGTTACTCAATGTAACTAGTTACAGAGAAGTCAACAATGAAAACTGTCAGTACAGTTCTGCAGATTTTTTGGTTGTCACACCTTTAGTGTTTGAGATCGTCAGTCAACTGCTTCTGAATAAATGCAACAAGTTCGTTACTAATTCTGATTTGATTTATGATCAGAAAAGCTTTGCAAACCAACCTGAGCCTGTGTAAAAAAAAAAAAAAGTACTTGCCCTACTTGTTTAATAAAAAAATAAATAAACTGGCACATACCATATTTTTGAGAAAATTACAAAAGCTACAACAACTTTGTGTGGATCATTAAACAGCATGTACTTTTATAAACTTTTAACAAGAACCAGAAGTGACCTAAGTTTTCATGCATAAATGAGGATAGTTGCCCATTTCTCTCTAGTTTTGGTAGCTCAAACGAAATCCCTCATCAGACCACATGGTGTATATTTTTCTATTTTGGCATTTGCAGGCTTAAGATAGACAAAAAGGTAAATTGGTCAAAATTGGAATTGGCAGGACAAAATCCTGATTGGTGCATCACTGATATACAGAGACATTTAAGAAATGAATGCTTCAAGAGCTATAATGGTGGGTAGCGATGTGTGGCTTGTTTCCTTGTTTCTTCATTGTGTTGTTCCATGTGGTTTGTGGTGTAGTCCTTAAAAACGGTAATCACACAAGATTTTTCTTCAAATTATTGAGCTATTAAAGCTGCTGATTGCTCACTTGTTCCCAGATTCCTTGTCTTACTGTGGGCATGAAGATCCAGTATGCCTGGGTTCTCCCGTCAACTGTAGGTGTGTGTGTGTGTCTGTGTGTGAGTGAGTCACCGTAGCTGTACTCCTGCCAGGACTTAAATCCTGCAGCAGAAGACAGGTGTCTTTCTTCAGCATGTGAATCAGTCTGTATAAAGCTCTTAGTTCAGCCGCCTGTTGGTGCTGACAAAACATGCTTTTAGTGAGGATCTTAACTCTCCAGCAGCTCCAGGAAGCCTTCTGCAGTACAGGCTGGAATGTGTGGAGCTGTGATGCATGTTTTACTGTTTGTGGGTCACTGAATGAATAATAGGTCGGTTTTTATGACTTCATTGCTCGTGAGAGTGACTTCTCTAAGGGATTCACCTATAAACCTTTCCAGTTGGAACAACTGATTTCATTAAAAAAAAAAAAAAAAAATCAGTCGAGCAAAGTCCAGTATGGACAACATTTCAACATTTTGGTCGTTGAGGCAAAAATACTGTGAAAGGTTGTTGTAGATGGTGTTTATCAAGTATTGTCCAGAAAATGATGGGTTAAGTTTTAGTCTGCCTTTTTCCTTTCCTTTTCCCACTCTTACTTTGTCATCTCATGTGACCGGCGTATGTCTTGTTTCTTATTTGACAAACCATGTATGTTTCCCATCATATTGTCATTTCTGCCTGCTAACTGATACTCCGTACTTTCACCCCAGATGGTGGGGGGGAAAAGGGGCTTTCCTTTATTCTGATGTTCATGCAGCGACATCATTTTTGTGTGCGTTTTATGACGGGGTCATTTGCCTACCCTGCACCATTTAAAACATTTTCCTTTTCTTCTTTGCCTTTTGCTCTCTGTTAGTGATCCATCTCTTCTGTTAAATATACATTGAACTTTGAACTTTGGTTTGCTCTAGAAGGCACAAGACTCAGCCACATGATCGTGGAAAGAAGAGAATGGGACTTTTTTTCATCTCGTCATCTTTTTTTTCCTGATTTTCTGGGCCATCTGATTTGTTGTTGGGGGGTTTTCTTTGTAATTTTTATGTTTTTTCTTTCTCTTGACCTCACCAGTCAGATGTATTCCCATTAGGCTCAGTCACACCAGCTATAAAATCATCAGTAATGCTTCCCTTCCCTTTTTCATTTGTTCATTTTTACAAAATCAGTTCTTAAATAAAGTTCTCCTCAACAATAGTTGGCATTAGTGAAACATTATAATTAATAAGCATTTGGGTTTAAAACTGTTGTCTCTTCTGTTTTTCCACTAGTGGGATTCCCCTGCTTGTCATAAAAATGCTGTTCCTCAAATGTATTTATTGCATAGGAATTCCCACTTCTTGTGTAAATCTAGGGAAAAATATGTAATTTCTCAGAAATGCAGTGTGTAACATCCATTACATAGATTGTGCTATATTTATGTATATGGAGATGCAAAAGGTAAAAAAAAATTTAAAGCTTTTGTTTCAACATTTTTGTAAACTTTTCGAGCACGTTTTTTTCATAGTTGTTAAAGACTTGACTATTAGAGAAATTGCCAGAGCGACCATGATTGCCTTAGACTGCTTGGACAATGGGGTATTAATATACCACCCTCCCCCACCTGTTGCTGCAGAGCAGGTCAACTGGTTTAGCGAATTCTACTACACTTTATCTTTACCATGTGAAAAAACACATATAGTCATGGTGGTGAGAGTAACGAAGCACACTCAATACTTTTATGAAAGACTTATTAAAACAATTTAACATTGTTTTAGGACTACAACCGGTAAACTATGAAGAACATGCCTGGTAACAACTAGAAAGCCAGATTATAACCGGTTTACATCACCTTGTTGGACATGTTACTCTATGAAGAGCAGAATGACCATGGCTATGTTCTCACAGCAGCAAAATGCGACTCAATCTACTTTTTTTTTTTTTTTTACCTGCATGTGACCCATATCTGACATTTTTATGATTGTCTGAACAACCCAGTTCTGATTTTTTTCATCCCCCCTAAAATCTGATTTGTGCCACTTCCATGTGCGGTACTGAATCTGATTGTTTTCAATGTGTCTGCAGTCAATGACGTGAGAGAGGCATCATAATTCTGCACCCATAAGAAGCTAAACATGGTAAATCTGGAACAATGGCTGAAAATTAAGATTATAAAAGAATCTCTCTTGGGTCTGACTACATATCCAAAAATACTTCTCTCCAGAAATTGCAGTCAATGCTCCACAAATGGCAGTTTTTATCACCTGTTCTTTATCTATATTAACTTCCTTGGTCTTGTTGCGATTTTGTGAAAATACTGTCCACTTCCATTTCTGAGAAAACTGTAAAAGTGATCCATAAACAGTGGCATATTATTACTTCTGTAAACAGTGCTCTGCTGTGTAATTTCAATGTTCTTCCTTGGCTGGTTTTGTTGGAGTCGTAAATTGTTCACACAGAAGTCTGATGATTGTGATTGCATTTAACTAGCAGTATATGAATGACCACAGCAAAAAAAAAATCAGATTCCAGCAAAAAATCGGGATCGAATATCAAGACCCTTTGTTTAAATGTAGCTTAATATTCTCCGTAATATGATAGCTTGGGAACTACTACAGTGTGTTGTGGCCATTTTAATTTAGTTTTTTTTAACCAAGTTAATATCAAACACCTGAAAAGTTGTGCAAAAGATTATTTCAACTGTAATAATCCATATGCGTTTTTGATTTGGCAGCATAACATTTAAGTACTGCTTTTCCATTTTAATTTAAAGCAATTAGCTCTTGGTATATAGTTTTTCTTTCTTTTTTTTTTATACTAAAAACAGTGAAGCTGTAGTAGTTTAAGTCAAGGTTATCATACTGTGAACATCTCATACTGACCTATGCCCAAATAGTAAGTTCACTTCGTTTTTGAGTTTCACAATAAATGTTAACTCCATTTTTGTTAAATATTCACAATCTGATTCAAGAGATGAGTGTAAAAAGTACTGGACCTTAGCCAGTCACACTGCATGTAAGTAGCACAGTGAGCAGTATGACTATTACATGAAGCTGTGACAGCGCAGCTGCTTTGTGTCTACATCCTGCTTCCTGGATAGTAATTGGTTAAAGCTGAATGCCTACATTTGAAAATCCCTTGAAGCTAGCAAAATTAGCAACAGTGGTCGGAGAACTGAGTCAATATGCCATTCACCGCTGCTATAAATTTAGCTTTCTTTTTGAGCAGCCATTCAGAGGCAAAGTTACAACTAAAACATTCTGGAAAAAAGCAACACTGAAAATAAAATCAGGTAAATAAACATTTACTAAAGTTAAAAAGTCAATAGTTGTCAGGCATGGCTAATCAAAGGCTGGTACTTGTACTGCTTCTTGTCCAAATTTTGTTGAATAATTGACCTCCTGCCAAAAGGTGATCGTGTGGGTTAGTTTTGTTGGAAAATTATTCTACATTTGTTCTCATTACTATCTTCTCCTGCATCACAATCACCTCTGACTTGCCTGTTTTGGTAAACCCAAAAGAGTTCATTTTGTTTATTGCACTAAGCTCAAACTTCTCTTTTTTTGGCAGTGCTTGTGTAACTTCCTTCCTCTTGAAATTAACACTACGTTAGTTGTACTTAATTCTCTCTAAGGGAGTTTGAGTGTTTTTCAGTGTAACTGTGCTGTGAGTGGACCGATCTGTGGGTCACTGCATGAGGTTGAGTCCAGATGCCTTCCTGTGTGAGATCAGCCTGGTATAAATGTTCCACTGTGAGAAAAACAGTCGACTGCAGCCGAAGCTGCCATCTGACAAACCCTTTTTCCATCCTTTTCACTTCTCTCCTCAAATGTATGACCTTAAAACTGTAAGAAGGAGCACGTAATGACAGAGATGACAGGCCGTATGCAGGGCTGTAAAAAATGCATTTGCCTCTTACAGATTTCACTTTTACATTTTGTGAAAAACAAACGTCCCCCTGTTGTTACATCATAAATTAACTGATTAACTACAGATGCATTCAATCAATTAGAATATTATTGAAAAGTTTAACCAACTCATTTCACTAAATGAAACGTGTGGATCTTTTCAAGCCTTTATTTCTGTCAGTTATGATGATTTTTCCACCTACAGAAAATGAAAATGTAATTGAAAATTAGAATTGCATTACACATTTTTAATACAGAAATGTGAACTTGATGAAAGTGGTGTTTGATTCCTGCTTATAGGTTCTTGTTTTTAAACTGTATTTTAAGTCTTGTAAACAAACCTCTTTGGAACACAGATTCTAGATTTATTGAAAATGACAAAATTTTTAATAATAAGCATCGTCTGACTTTCCTCAGTCAAGTCGGTGCTCACTATTCAACAATAAGACAGGGATACTGGGCAAAAAATAGCATCATGGAAGAGTTTCAAGACCAAAACCACTGCTGGCTAAAAATAACACACAAATGACACATTTGGCAAAAAACAAAAAATACATCTTGGTTATCCTTAAAGATTCTAGGGAATAAAATCTGCTGGACTGGCGAGACAAAAGTGCACCCTGTTAAATCTGTTCGAAAACTAACATTTCAGAATCAGAACAACGTGACTATCTGGGATTGTGTCAGGGCCTGTCTATTTTGTCATAATTGATCGTTGATGGCCTTAACCGTGTTTGTTTAGACTGCTTTTCTTTTAGAAAACCACATTTTATATTAACTTGGACTATATTTGTCTTGTACTGAGTTAGCGTAATGATCTGAAACATTTAAGTGAGAATAAAAACAAGAACAAAAAAAGCTTTAATAGGGCAAATTCCATCACAAAACTGTATTCTGGGAGCTCCTGCTCACCGGAATTGATTACGAATGGAAAGGACATGAAATGCCTCCGGGCTGCAACAAATGAATATTTTCATTGTTGGCTGTTGATAAAACTGTGAGAACATACGAAATGGTAACCACAGCTGCTTCTCAGTGCATTCTTTAACTGATATTCCATGTTTTTTTTTTTTTAAAGGGGAGACAGAAATGAGTCAAGGTGTTGTTGAAAATAAACGTGAAAACTTATGGAAGATTAATAGGCTGGTTGAGGGGAAGGCGAAACAGAAAGTCTATAAGTGGACAAACAGACCACTCTACGCTCAAGTAGACACTTGTGGCAAAGAGCTGACAAACAGGGTGTCTGGATATTCATGTTGAGCCCAGCCATGTTTGAGAATGAGCAGATGAAGCTTTGGTTTATAGAACGTAGCATTAGAAGAGACATTTGGTCAAACTTGTCCAATGCTAAGATTGGTTGTTGAGTACAACGTGTCTTCTAATTCAGGTCTCTGTGTGTGTAACTGAGATACAGTAGTTTTTTAATAACATAGAACAGATAGTTTTATTGTCTTCATAACAATGGCTGTCTGGTTGTCAGAAAGGTCCTTATTTTAGCTCACGTTGTTTTCTCTACACTTTATCCAACAGTTGTGTTAATGAAGCAAACATTTAGACTAACGACATGGCTGTCACAAGGATAAAAACATACAGGCTTGATAATTTATCATTCCTTCCGGTAGCCTAGTGTGTACCACATGGTTAGGCACCCACAACAAAATCCCTTCAAATAAGACACATTTTTCTGTCTGGTGTGTGTGTGCAACCCCTAATATAACCCACCAATTTCAACAGCTCATGAAACAGTAGTGAAAAAATTATTTTGAGACATCCATAAAGAAGGAAGAGCAGTAGTTGGGCTCTGTCGGAGGTGACAGGCAGAAAGAGATGGGTTCTAGGACAGGAGATGTCCTCTGAAGAGCTGGATCTTCAAGAGTTTCTTGAAGCTTGACAGACTTTTCTTGCAGTGCTCAGTCATTTCACCAGCATGCAATAAATAATACATGCAAAGAATCTAGCAGTGTGTAGACACTGCTAGCCAAAAACCCTTCATAACCAGAGTGGCTAGTCGTGATTAGTAGAGACATATCCCTAAAGACTTGTAGCTGTAATTGCAGTCGTGGTTCTAAATAGTATTCGCTCAACAAAGGTGCATACAAATAAATTTCCACAGTCTTCAGGATTATTTTTGTAAAAAGAATTGAAAACCATTTGTAATTGTCCTTGACATAGGGATTTTGAAAGTATTTCTATAACTTCAGTTGTGTCGGATTTCCAATTACAAAAACCTTAATCATTCTCAGATTCTCAGATGTTGTCGTCTCATTGTTAGACAGGTGTTGGTTTGATTACATAAAAAACAAACTGGCTTGAGCACACCTCATACCAAGACAAGATGCAGCAAGACCTGGCTCTAAGTCTGTAAAACTTACTTGTTGCTCAGGCATTTCATCCGACTGACATTCCTGGTGTGACTCAACCACTGCTTCTGCTTAGCTCATCTACTTCCTCCCTTTTGTTCATCGGTTTGGTACACTGCCACTGTGGTGGTGTTAAATTAGACCAAAATAGGAGAAGCAGAAATGGCAGCCAGATGTTATTTTCTGATGGCACTGGCAGCCATCTGTTCTAACTGATTTATCTGCTGTTTTTTCTTCATGTTTTTGCTGGTGTATCTTTGTTGCAGACTTTTTCTTTTCAACAGAGTTACTCCATTGTTTATTATGCCAATTCAAATGCCAGCAGGCCAATAATCCTTAACTCTCTGTTACAATGAGTATTGTTTACTTCTGCATCAATGGGTGTCACCCTTTACGGCTCCAACAAACCATTTACTGAAATATTGTTTTATATTTTTTAAGTAGGGAGATATAAGCTACATTTTTGTTGGTGTGAACAGAAAAATATCTACGGAGAGTGTTGAGTAGAAACAGTATATTGAAAACAAAAACAATCTGTTTCTAAATAGACGGTTATCAGCCTGCAAGATATTTGCACATAGTGTACAACGCAACATGCCAATGTTTATGTTCTCTGAATAACAACACAGCCATAACACATCTTGCAGAATCTGACCTAGATGCGTCTTCATTGTTCAGTCTCGGTCCACAACAAAGAGATCCATTCAGCATTGCTGTCTGAAGGAACTCCTGATCATGGAGACAGAGTTCAATCATCAGCTGTTCATAAAACCCAAAAGTTTCAGTACGTCACACTCATGTTTATATATGGGCAGATAAGCGTGAGCTGGAAGTTGTTGTGCTGTGTGCCAGTTAGTCGTGTATGTAGAGCGACCTGTTTGTTCCACTTTCTGTGTGTGTGTTTTACATCCTCAAATTTCCTTTGTGGTGCAGTTAGTCGGTAGTAGAGTGAGGTAAAGTTTATAGATCTTAAAGACAGAGCAGGATCTATTTTGAGCAAAGTCTGCTGCTCTCTTCACATGCAAAAACAGTAGTACTCTTAACTTATTAAAGGTCAAAATACAAAAATGTCTGGATGATGATGTGTTAAATATTCTGCTCTACAATTTCTTGTTCTGTATAAATCACAAGTGGAACATGGGGAAGCTAACACGCATGGGAAACTTTTGTCAGATGAGGAACAGACACACTCCCAAGAAAGGGCAAAGCCAGTTTTGTGACGAAAGGTCTAATTTGGCTTCTCTTAATACAAGACAATATTGCAAAAGCTCTTTGATTCCAGGAAATCATAAGTCTTTACAGGTTGGCAGGTTAGTGCAGAGTGAGGTGAGGCAACAGGATTACTGCCCCCTACAGGTCAGTTTTGTGCTCAAATTGCAAAGCCCCCCACTTTGACTCATCTGTTGTTTTTACCAGCCACATCATAAAGTCAGCTGCATTTGTAAAAGCTCCACTCACACTTTGTAAAGGTTTAATAATTCATCCTAAAGTCCATAGTTTATTGTGGATATTTCAGAAAACCTTTACTTTTCCTCAACTGAATGAATATGTGTTCTGCTCTTCCACAGTCCCTACATTCAATGCTTTCTTTTTGTGTCTCTGTTGTAGGTCCCTGAGATCATCAGTACGTTGAGGCAGGCTGGCAAAAGCTCAGCACGCAACAATGACATCAGCCCTGACTCCATAAAGACGTCCACGAGTTCAGAAGGCAGTGATTCTTCAGAAACATGCCTCTCCTCAGTCTCTGCTACATCAAACTCCACCGCTCCCACCTCTGCTGTGTCCCCAACAACGTTTGCTAAAAAGTTTGAGGTACTTTTCTGCGGCAGAGTGAGTGTTGCTCACAAGAAAGCCCCGCCCGCCTTAATAGATGAGTGTATCGAGAAGTTCAGTCAGCTGCATGGCTCAGGGACGACAGATAAGGGAGGTGGGGGTTTGGTGGATGGGCTCAGGAGGGCGTTTACCTTCCCATCCTCTGGACTGGGGAATGGCTCTGTTCGGAACGGTACAACGGGAAGCGCCACCACTGGGTCAAGCGCTGCTCTGTTTAAGAGAGACTCCAGCTTCCCAAACCTGCACCTCGATGAGAACGGCCTTTGTCCAGAAATTTCCAACAACAACACTACAGATTCGATCACCTGCTCGACGACGGTGCAGCCGACCAGCCTGCAGGAGAACCGGACCATGCTGTTTACGGTAATGAATTATCCCATAAAATCGCACTCATTGAATATTGTTGATCATGGTGGATGCTTTGTGATCAATTATTGTTTTTCCACCTGTAAAATAAAATTAGGAAAAATTATTATTTTTAAAAAAATGTTTAAAGCTTGTAATTAAGAAGAAGCTTTTTATTGTATGCTCCACAAAAGTCAGAAATTCTGACTAAAATGAGTTTTTTGTGTTCCTTGGTAGAAATGGTGGATGAAAAAGCTGCGGAAATAATGCACTCCCCTCTTGTTGATCCACTTGTATCGACTGTTTTAATTTTATAAACCTGGGAACAGAGAATCATTTCACCATTGGATTCAGCTGATTCATATCTTTAGATACTATAATTGCCAACATTAACAATATATATATTCTGTCTATTTTCTAGATTAATTAAAAATGTAGTTGTCATTACAAAATGTCTTTTGTAGAATAAATATACAAATATATATTTTAAATGGCCTGTAATAAAAAGAAGAGTCGAATTAAAAAGCACAGCAGCATATTCCCTTCACTGACTAAATGAGGTAATTTTCATTGAGCCAACTTAATATTATATTGGGAAATATGATATTTCCAAATATAATATATTGGGAAATGTAATATATTTCCCAATATATTATTTTTTATATAGATTATATCAATGTTTGAATTTGGATTATTTGTTTTGAATGTGTCAGATTGTAGGCAGAAAACACAAGCTATTGTTGTGGTTCACAACTGTTGATTGTGAAATTTTAAGACCTTAAATATCTCAGTTTTAATGTTGCTGATGAAAAAAGCAACATGTTTCTAGTTTTCTAAGTTGACTCCATACCTGCCATATGCTTGCAACACGTTTCTGAGAGGATTTTCGTAACATTTAAGAGTTTGGACTTGATAGAAAATAAGTGGCAAAGGACAAAAACATGATAGAAAATAATATCGACTCAGCAGGAACAAATGCTGACTGGTGCTCAAATCTGCCGAAGCAACACTCCTCTGCCTGACCTTTACTTGCTCCCTCCGGTATTTTGCTAGCATGGATTTTCCATACTGCATTCCAGACAGGAAATGGTCATCACTGGCAGAGGAATCATCGTATTACTGCCCAGCTCAGGATATATCGGACTTCTTCTTCTTGACATTCATGATTCGCCCTGCTGCCGCCACAGCCTGATCTCATTGTGTGACGTCACTCCTTCCTCTTTGGCCCAGGTTTAAACAAGCTGATCGAATAATTACATTAGGAACAGTCTCAGTATGGGAATAAGATTTAATAGAGAAGAAAACTGGAGGAGGACAATGTCTTTAGAAAATTTAGCTAAAATGTATTTTTTATTTTTACTTTTTGTCCCAAAGTCACTGACTTAGGTCAGCCTCTGGAGTCCACATAGAACGATCTGTAGGGAGGTTCCTGCTCTTTAGGTTCATCATGTGAATCCTGTAACAAATTTCCTCATGGAAAATTAAATGATGTCAGCCAAGATATCAGAGAGAGAACTGCAGAACTCTACAAGTCTGCAGGTTCAATTTCCAGATCTGTTGAGATCATTTTGTAGTGCTGTGAAAAATTAGTTGCCTGCTACAGATTTCTTATGTTTTCAAATTTTTTTCACACTTGCATGTTTCAAATTATCAAATACATTTTAGCATCAGACAAAAATAACCTAAGCACAGTGAGTGCATTTAATCATATTTTAGGATTTTTTTTGTGACATTTTTGATGCTCAATGAAAAAAATTTAAAAAATTGCAAATTTATGGGTTTCCGACAAAAGTGAAAAGAACTTCGTTGTTGATCTGATAAATCAAAATTCTCATTGTGATGATGGTTTTTTTTCTCATGATAAGTGATGCGATAAATTCCCACCCTAGATAAAAGAACGTTGTATGAAAATATAGCGGCAACATTTTCAGAAATGAGTCACAAAGATAAAGCTTGTGCTCAAATAGTTGCAAAATCATTTAAGATTTTTTTAAAAATCAGCGTTTTGGAGAGGCCATGATTTCAGCATAGTTGGAAATTTGTGAGCACAGAAGTGTGTGTGTGTGTGTGGGGGGGGGGGGTGTGTGTGTGAGAGAGAGAGAGTGTGAGGGTGTTTACTCGACAGAAGTGTGAAGAGGAATGGACAAAAATTCCAGCTGTTGTGGAATTTTTATCGAAGGATACTAAAAAACATTTGGCACAGGTGTTGAAGTCTAAAGGTTATCCTAACAAATATATTTATTTACATTTCTTGCATTTACAGTCTTGCATTTATCTAATAGAAACGTTTAGGGCTTTTCCGGACCTAAAACCAGAAAAAGAGTCAGACTTAATGTCAGAATGTTTGTATACAGCGTACATATGTTTATGTCTGGTTTCAACTCTTTAGCATTTACACAATACCCCACTCATGCACACTAAAATATTTTTCTGTATGTCTTCTTATTAGGTGGGCAAGTCCCAGATCTTCTTGGTCAGTCCAGACACTAAGAAAGTTGCCATAGAAAAGAGTTTCCGAGAAATCTCATTTTGCTCTCAGGTAAGAAGCGCAGCGTTTTTACCCAGATGTGTCTCATTGGGTCTGTGTTTCATTTGAAACAAGTTTTGCTTCCATCTCTTTCCAGGGAATTCGTCATGTCGATCACTTTGGCTTCATTTGCAGAGAAACGGCAGAAGGCGGAAGCTGCCATTTTGTGTGCTATGTCTTCCAGTGCACTGATGAATCATTGGTAAAGAAGTCTTTATTTAGATCCTTCATTTCTGCTTTCTAACACAAAAAATCAATCGCCTCTAATAATGTATCTTCTTTAGTTAGTTATGCAGTGACACATCATTCATGGTTTCAAATAATGTTGTAAACTATAGTGTTACACATTATCTGCACTGTATTTATTTTAATTTAACTTTTTTTAGGCTAATTTCTGGTGGGGGGGCGGCAGGGGGTTTCTGTTCGTATCAACAAAACTCAGGCGATCTTCTGTTTCCAGAAGTGAATTGATTGAACACAATTATACTTTAATCATTTGTCAAACGTATGAAAGAGTGGTATAAAGGTCCACTGTGTTGCTGTTGTAGGTGGATGAGATCATGTTGACTTTGAAGCAGGCGTTCTCTGTGGCTGCCCTACAGCAGAACGCAAAGACCCAGAGCCAGCAGTGTGACAGCTGCCCCATTCAGCAGCTCCACAGGCTGTGTGAGAGAATAGAAGGTAGCAATTATGTATTTAAGCAACACCTTCAATTATATTTGATAGATACAAACCATGACGAACCAAACATGTCAAATGCACAACAAATCTGAAATAAAACGACTCTTTCTCATATTGTCTGTTTGTTCTTTTGCAGGTTTGCACCCTTCCAAAACAAAGCTAGAGCTTCAGAAGCACTTGGCCACTTTAGACAACGATGAGCAGGCTTCAGTCTTTGAAAACACTATGGTAAGGTGTCTGTGAATCTGAAGGACATGTTGTAGCGAGAACACAAACCAGCCGGTCGGCAAGTTGTTTATCATGACTCAATCAGAGTTTCCTCCTTTGAGGTTACACAGGCACACATATCATACATTATCAAAATATTTCAGCCAACCAGAGCTGCATGCTCACTCAGTTGGTTTATGCTTTTAACTGAACACACAAGATTGTTTCAACATAATTTGTAGTCTTTCCTATGATTATGCCACATGTTGAGCTGTAGCAACAAGACAGGTTATAAGAGTTCACCAGTAGAGAAACGGGATCCTCATTTCTCTGTAGCACAGCTGACATCTGCTGGTGATCTGGCTGAACTACATCAAGAAGTGCTCAGTGGGATTGATGCGTTATAGAGGAGCAGAAGTATTCATACCAATTTGACTGTTTACACAATAAAACCACACAATGTAGTGTTATGGACCAACACAAAGTGGTGCATAATTGTGAAATGGAAGAGAAGTTTTTTTCAGTGATATATTACACTGATTTGTTATCGACCACAACGAATCAAGACGTTTTAGATTCTCATTTAGGTCTGTTCATTTTAAAATGTGAAGATGAATATTGTAATATTGTAGCTCTGGCTGTTTGCTTCGTGCTGCAAGGTGAAGCCAACCAGTGGTGGTTGGCAAAAGGTTGCAATCCTCTTGCAACCTCTTAGAAATTAACCGGATATTTTCCCTATTTTTGAAATGGTGACCAAAAAATCTGAAGGCCATTTGTCATTTTGACAAATTACAATTCACAAACCAGACCACTTGGACATTTTCAACTTTGTACATATAGTTAATTGCATATTTAACTAAATCAATCAGGAAAAAAATCCCACTTGGCCATTATCTCCGAACTGGACACCTTATTCAATCGTGCCAATATCCAGGAGCCGACAGCGTGTTGAAGAGTTATGGGTCACAGTTCGGTGCAGCTGGACCACAAACGCACAAGCAGAACATGCAGCAGGATTTTCCTCCCTCTGAAGCGAGTGCTTGTGGGATCAAGCTCCTCGTTCAAAGAATCTTGCCGTCGTCTGATTATTTCACTTGGAGAAATATTCCCTGATTTCAAAACTTTGCCTGAAGTGGCGCTTGTAATTCCAGTCTCCGGTGTGGCAGCCAAGTGCTGGTTCAGCCTCCAAAGCAAAAGTCCAAAATTTCAGGACAGTAGCCTTTGCAGCAACCCAAGTTTTTCCATTTTTCATCGGTAGACTGAACAGTGCTTTTTAAGACATGTAACGCTTGGAGGAGTCCTTTTAGACTCCTCCAATTTAAACTGATCCCTAACCTATCTGTTGTGTTTCTTGTTCATGATGCTGCTTGTTCACTAATGTTCTCTAGGAATCGTCTAAGACTTTACAGAAAACCTGGATTTATTCTGATGTTAAATGACTTCTGAAGTCAAGTCTTTATCCTGGATTTTATGTTGAGATATGAGAGCAGAGAGTTCTGAATGCTTTAACCTCTTGGAACTGTGCATCATTTTCTGGGTGCTTCACAGTTATGCATTATTTTGTGCTGTATGCCATATAACATCTCCAATAGGATACAGAAATCTGTGTTTGTAATGTGATAATGTGAGGTTTAAATATCCATAAACATTGTAGTTGTGCTGGGGACCAAAAATAGAGAAAACACTCATCCATCTTGTATTCCTGCTTGTCAAGCAGAAATGGTTTTCAGTCAGAATTGCCAAATAAACCACATGTTCTTGGTTAGCATGGAGCTTCTATCTTAGTATCAGTTACATGGTGATCATGTAAATATGCAACAAAAAAACAGACTATTGCTTTAATCATCTCTTGCAAACCAAGCTTAAGGAAAAAAGGAAATGAATCCTGTTTTGATTTATGTTCTCCCCATAACAATGTCCTTGAATGTTCAGTGTTTTATTCCTGCTGTTTTACTCAGACAAAAAAAAAACCCTGTTTGTATGTCTAAACTAAATACTTCCTATAGTTTATAAAACATTACTCTACGTAACTTTACATCTGCATTTTCCTCTGCAGCGGGCTCGTCCTAAGAGCGATCAGGAAGAAAATGAACTAGTGATGGCCTCCCTAAGGAATATGTATGAGGAGAAACAGAAAACTCACCAGCACTCTTCTCTTGACAACAGCAAACAGGTACAGCCTGCAAGCCTCCAAATTCATTTTCCTGATGTTGGGAGCAGCATTTTGGATTGGCACAGTCCTAATTTGGACCTTCCTATTTTAACTGACCATGATGCAAGTTTTTTTTTTTTTTTTTTTTGCTGGTCCATGTTTGTTTGATCCGTGCTGTGTGTGCAGGTCTCTGAAGATGCAACTCCTGCACCTCAGGAGACACAACAGCAGAGCAGCAGTCGGCAGCGGCTGGAGCAGTTCAAGTCCAGAGCGAAGCGCTCTCTTACCGAGTCCTTAGAAGGCATCTGGAAGGTACTGGATTATATTCTGCTTCATTTTGAAGGCTGTTTTGGACAAGTGTGCACTTTCAGTATTTTCTTTCCTTTCAAATAATACACTTTAAGCTATAAACATGACCCTTTATTTCCATATATAAATGCGCTTTCACCATTTTAATAAACTTTAAAATAAAATTTATCAAAACTAGAAACAACCTCAGAGAAACGTGGAAATCTTCATTGACCAGGAAATGCCTGATTGGTACAATTTTTCTTCCCATCTTTGAAGCTAATCCAGAGTTTTGAAATAAATCTAAAGTGATGTTTGATCTTGTGATCGTTCTTGTATATGTCTTATATATTCTTGTAAATGAGTGCATTAATTCATAATACGCCTTCAGAGATTCATATTCAGGTGTGAACTGATGAACGTAGTGAAAGTAATGTCTAGAACGTCTCATTTATGGTTTTTGTAGGGAAGCAATAAGGCCAAACCTCAGAGGGAGAGCAGTCAGGGAAGTGAGAGCAGCTCTTCTTCTGGTGCTGTCAGCAGAGGTCAGCCGTGCTTCGAGGACCCCCTACGACCCACCAGCCCACTCAGGTAAACCCACATGAAGGCTACAGTTTGGTCATTTGTGATGTTTAATGCATTTTGCTCATATGCGTGAACTAACTTCTATTTGCTACTTGGTGATTATCTTAAACAGTTTTTTAGCTTTCATATGCTTACTGTCTTTCCTTGTTTTCTCCTCAGAGGCCACAACTCCGCTGGAGACTTGAAGCTTCTTGACTCGTCTATTCCTCTGTCTTCGTCGTCCTCCTCTCTACCTGATAATCCCGAGCCGCAGGGCTTCCGCCGGCGGGCCAGCACCTTCAGTCATTCCCCCTCCCCGTCCTCAGTGCTCGAGGACTCCCCCCTATACATGCAGACTCATTCGCCTCAGGAACTGAGTGCAGCGACGAAGCCCAAGCTTGTACGACACTACTCTGTGAGCACAGACAACCCTCACCAAAGCAAGTAAGAAGCTCATGTTTTTATATAAAAACCATAAATTTGTGTAAAGGAAACTTAAAAAAGGCGCCAAGCTTTAAAGATGACCATAAACTGGTATTAGCCAGGAAAAACCTGAACAACCAAGGTGAGCGTTGCAAAACCAGCTGGCTAAGTTATGCATCAATCTGTCCGTTTAGTTTTGTTTCGGTTTCATTTTACTATTGTTCAGAAGTAGGCTAAGCAGAGATTGAAACTTATTTGGAATTTGTTCAGCCAACCAGACTTGTTCTCCAGCATTGTTTTGGTTTATCTGCAAACTGTGCCAAAGTAATTTTAATGACCTGAGGTTTAACAACAACAATTAGATTTTTGATATTAAAGTGGGATAATTAAGTGTTCAATATATCTCCAAGTTTCCTCTTTTCTAAGAATGAAGAGGTCTGTAATTTTCTTTGTAGGTACTCCTCAGCTGTGAGATACAAAAACTAATAAAAAAAAATCAGAAAAACAAATTGAATGACTTGTAAAGGGTGCGTCAAATATTTATGTTCCCCACTGTATCTGAATATAGGGCAGGCATAACATGACCTCTTGACTTTAGTCATCAGCTGCACCTTTTTTCCCCTGAAACTGCTGCAAACTCATTTCCTGCTTTCTTTTTTACTTGTAAAACCTGCTTGAAGATGTATCACACTAACTGCACAACATTCTCCTCTTTCTTTTTTTTTCCTGTGGTGTATAGTTAATGGGTCACGGCTTCCTAGTCCTGCAGAGCAGGAAGTTTCTAGGTTCACACTCAAAACTGTTAAAATGTTCTCAGTTAACATATCTTTACCGGGACAGTAATTAGTGTAAAACCTGGCTTGAAGTTAGTACACTACAATTTAGTAACAATGTTGATAAATTAACTTGGTTACTAAATTAGTTACTTAGTTAATAAATTGCGAAACTGAAAATTTCAGTTTATAATATTTTACTAGCAGAACGTCATTAGATTACTTATTTGGTATATTTAGATGTTTTCAGTTCTGACAAAAAAAAAATTCAGATTTTTAATATGAATTACCTAAAGAACAAAAAACTATTTGACATGCAGTTCATTGTATTCTGATGTTTTATGAATTACAAGCTAATTTCTAAAACTGAAGTATATTTGCTGTAAAAGTTAATCACCATTATACTTCAGCTATAATATGTTTGAGGTTTGTATATTGGCAGTACAGTTTAAACATATTTTAAATAAATTGTAGTATATAATTTTTTTAAGTATCTTGCGTCATATTTTTATTTCCTAACAATCTTTGAACTTGATGACCAGACTGTTTAAGTTACAACACATTTTTCAACGTTGGAAATCATCTTTATGTATTCTATGAAATGGGATTATCCTAAACGTTTGATTACTTATTCTTACTTGCATAAATATTAAAACAAACTGTTAGGTTTGAAATGCTTCATATCATCTTCCTTTTTCCAAATTCTACAATTTTTTTTCTGTTAAGTTAATAGGCCCAAAGTCTATGACTCTCTTCTGTTTTATTCCTTCTTTATTTGCACCAATTTTCAGAAATCTCCCAACCGACTCCACCCTTCCTCCTCTTCCTCCCTTTCCTTCATGCCATTCTCCTCTCCTTCTCCATCATCCTTCTTCACCTTCTGCTGGAGCCCGTTTCAATAAGAGAAGGTGAGAGTGTGGTTTTCAGTTTACCTCTCTGCAGTGTCATTTCATTAACTGTTTCTTTATACGATTTCATGCAACATATCTTTGTGTGAAATGGGTCCATGTTTTCTTTTTCTCATCTGTGTTTTGCCTCCCATTCCATCACCGCCATCTCAGCCCTCTGGGTGGTCTCCGTGCCCGTCTGCACTCCTCCTCCTCTGTCCCTAACTTTCTGAAATTTCAATTTCTGGCTCCTGTCCAAGAGAACGATTGTCCCGAGCCAAAAAGCAGGTACACATGTGCACAGAGTCATCATATCTATGTGGGTGTACCAAGATCTCCATGAATCCCTTCTCCTGTATAACTCATATATGTGTAAACCGTAATGTTTTGTCCCGTCTTACGTAATGACGGCTTATGTTTCCATCTGTAACCACACTTGTGTGTTTGTTCTTTCAGGGATGTTGCAGCTCTCTCTACATCGAGAGCAGCTTGTGTGGCGGGTGAAAGTCCACTGCGAAACCACAGACACTCGTGGAGGCAGCAGATCTTCCTGCGGGTTGCTACTCCTCAGAAAGGCACAGACCCCACTGGTAGGAACTCGCAATATTTAATAAATGGTTCTCTTTTTTTCCAATGTAGTTTGCTTATCTTCATGATGTAGACAGTATTTTCTCATTTCTCTTATTGTACAAGTTGTAACATCAACTCGTTTTCAGTCTAAAAATGTTAACCAAAATGGTAGGAGAAAGAAGAAGCACGTGCAGGCTGCAGTGACAAGACGTTTCCACTCTGTGTCGCCCTTTTGTTTAAATTAACCAAGGTTTTTTTTTTTTTTTTTTTTCTCCATCTTCACCGGAGAAAAACCAGAGACTTTTTTTGTACTACACAAAATCCTCCATGAGATGTTAAATGCACAGGTGATATTTTTTACACTATTGTAAGGTAACACATTAAGACACTTTATGGAACCAGAATAGCTCAGAGCAATTATCTGCTCGTACATAGACGCAACCTGCTGAAGTTTCAGAACCAAATTTCCTTATCGACTATAAGCAAATGATAGCTTTAAATCATCATTACTGAAACGGGCACGAATCGCACCTCCTCAACTGTTTCTGAAACTTTTTCACTTCTGCAAGTTTAGTGTCCCATTTTTTTTTTTTTTTTTTTTTTTTTTTTTTTTTTTTTTTTGTTTAAGAAAAAAAAAAAAATTAAATAATAATTAAAAAAAAGTGGACAAATTAATTCATGTTAAAAATAACAATCCGGCCCAGATTTTGGTCACTTTGACGTTTAGCAAACATCATCAATTATATTTGATAGTTTGCAAAACAAATCAAAATGTTAATTATTTTTACCTACTCAATCAAAATAAATGATATTATAATACCCATTCCTAAAATATAATTCATAAAGAAGCACAGTTTCTACTGTTTTGGTACTTTGTCCTGCAGTACTGGTGTAAAGGACTACATAAACTTTGACCAGTTAAAATTTCCATTTGGAAAATTACAGGAAACATTAATCAGACTCGTACTCTTGAGTAAACCCAGCGCATTTAATAACAAAGCTCTTCTTAGAGTGGATAAAGCTGAGACTAACCAGCAGCTTACACTTAATATCTGAAAGGTTTATATGAATTATAGGATTAGCATGATGCCCTGCAAGGCACACATGTTCACGTCTCAAATCTCATATAATCAAATTCATTCATCTTTCATCAGTCTGTTCTTTTTTTCTCCTTGAAACAAAGGTTCAAACTGAAAGAATATGTTGAAACTATTAAAAATCTCAATCTGATGAAAGTAATTACCTTTCAGAAAATAAAATAAGGAATAAAGTATGAGAAATTTACGTTTTCCATGCACATTTCGTTTTTCCATTCTTATTCTCAAACTCCACTTTTCCAAACTGGAAACCTAAACAGGGTACCTATGCATGCATACAGGTACCCTGTATGTATTCTGTACAAGAACATTAATCTTTTGACTGCTTGATCTGCCAAAATGTATTTTTCTATGCACAATTTATGCTTAAAATAATCAAAGCAAAGAGTTTAATAAGCATGCACCCCAACAAATGACACAAGTTTAGTGTCTCCAAGGATGACTTGAATACGTTTTATTGTAAACAAATGCTGACAGGTGATTTATGTCAGCGGTTAAGTCAACAATTCTGTCTTGTATTTTTCAGTCAGGCAGAACATTTGACAGCGCAGTCAAACCCCAGGCTACTTCAGCACTGTTCTGTTAAAGTATTTCTCTTAATCTTAAGCAAGTAATTTGTTTAATATCATGCAATATCGATCACCTGTCGCAGAATTTGTTCACAATGAAATGTATGCAACTCATCCTTGGAAACACTAAACTTTTTATTCTTTGGCTTGCATAATATTAAATCCTATGTTTATTATTATTAAGATCAGATTACACACAGAAAAAATATATTCTGGTAGCTCAAGCAGTTGAGGTAATGTTCTTAAGCTGAGTTTGGTCTAAACAGCTGGACAGTGACAGATTTTGTCACCTCTAACTGAATTTGCACATTGCCATAAATATTGTTCTTGCAACAAAAATAGCACATTTAAGCACTTTTTCTTATGCCTGCTAGAGATGGCAAAGACCGTGGTGTTGATCTTTTCACGTTAGTTTGTGTTTACCAAACAAACACAGTAACTATAAGTAAGTCACAACCATGTAATTATGACAACAAGAAGAGATGGGATTCTGCTGCGTCATGCACATTCTGAGCCATGACTGTCCGAGGTTAAATAATCCTGATTTTTGTTTTTCAGGTTTGCTTAAGAGCTATTTGTTAGAGAATCTCCTTGCTAGATGTTTTTGGTAGTATTGTATTGTATGCTCAAAGAGAGTCTTGGGAGCTTTGTGATAATTCAAAGAAAGTTTCGTAATTGATATTGTGATTCCAGTGTATTAGTGTAACAGTTTTATGCGTTCCTGATATTCTCCAATCTCACTGTCAACATGTCCAAACACAGCATGTCCCTTTAAAAAAAAAAAAATCCAATGGATAAAACGGAGGGCTGCACAGTGGCGCAGTTGGTAGAGCTGTTGCCTTGCAGCAAGAAGGTTCTGGGTTCGATTCCCGGCCCCAGTCTTTCTGCATGGAGTTTGCATGTTCTCCCTGTGCATGCGTGTGTTTTCTCCAGGTACTCCGGTTTCCACTCCGGTTTCCTCCCACAGTCCAAAAACATGACTATCAGTTTAATTGGCCTCTCCAAATTGCCCCTAGGTGTGAGTGTGTGTTTGCATGGTTGTCTCTGTGTTGCCCTGCGACAGACTGGCGACCTGTCCAGGGTGACCCCGCATCTCGCCCGGAACGATAGCTGGAGATAGGCACCATCAACCCTCCCGACCCCACTAAGGGACAAGGGTGTAAAGAAAATGGATGGATAAAACAAAAACTTTGCTGTAAAATATACAACCTTCCTGTTGTCTGCTTTAAGTCTAGCTCTCTCTCACTTTCTCACAGCCCTGATAAACCTTCGATGTGTAGAAATTACAGTTTTCTATCATCAGATTTAGTCGTGACTTTAAACGTCCCCCTCATGTCTTCACCACCACTCTCACCCACGCAGGGATTTTCTCTGGGGAGGTAACTTTATCTAGTGAGTACGTTGGGGAATGTGGGACTATTGTGTCCTTTTTATCTGCCATCCCACTGCTGTTCATTAGGGAGTAGGGAGGGCGCGCCTGTTTTCTGTTCATTACGCCTCCCTCCTCTAATGAAACCGGTAAGGAGCTGGGAAGACGTCTGTCTGCAGGAATAAAAAGATCTGAACCAAACATTTCGTTATTTCGTTTTGAGTCAGCAGCAGAAAAAACAGAGCTTTTAGCGGGTCACTGCAAAGGACTTTGTGCTGGCTGAATGCAGCGCTGAGTTGGATGTGTTTTTGTGAGCTCATGGATGTGTCTAGAGAGTGTGTGTTGGCATGGGATGGTGGTACTTCAAGGTCATGTTGACAGTCCACACACAGACAGCGCCAGAGGAAAGCACCAGTCTTGTTGACCCACTTTGTGTGTTTTGTGTGTGTTCAACAAAGTTCTAGCAGTGTTGCTTGCCCAGGAAATTGCCTGTGTGCCACTTTGCAGAAATGAATGGGTGTGAGAGGTTTTTATGTTGTATTCAGGCATACACACAGCTTTAACAATAAAGGGTAAATTAGGATGAGAAAAACTATGCAATTTATTTTTTTCTTTCAATGCAGGCAAGCCTCCAGCTATGAAGTTCTTTGTTTTTTTTTCCACACCCCACTCCTCACAGAGGTTCTGTTGCAACAGTGTCGCCGTCTGAGTTTGTCTAAGAAATGTATACCTCTATATCTCTCAAAAGATCTAAATAGCTTTTATCTAAATTCGTGTGTTCGTCTGCATCACCCCTGAATCAGTCTGCGCATTTACTTCTACCTGCAGAGCTATAATTCTTTGTAGTGATGGCTGGTTTCAGCATGTCTGAGAAACTCTCTGACTCAGACATAAAGAGATAACTGTGCATAAATTGTAAACCTGGCACAGAGTACACAGTTGTAATCCTGTTTGTCTATTAATGCCTTGGCATCAAGGTTTGTCTTGATGCCAAGGTTTTTTATTTTTTTCAAAAAGCTGTCTTGCATTTTTTTTTTTTTTCCTCAGAAGAACTTTATAAAAAGATCAGGATCAAATATGCATACCTATCTAGCACGGGCAGATATGTGTGTGTGCGGATACTTGTTTGTGCGTGTGGATGCCAAGGTAATCAAACTGATCATGATTTTCCTAAGAACTAAAACAGAAGCACTATCTAGATAATTGGTATGTCCCTCCTCTGAACAGCACAGGTTTTTTGCCTTTTTTTTTTTTTAAGCGTCCCTCTGCTTCCGCTTATCCTCATGCTCCAAATTTTACTCACTTGTGCCGTCAGTTGTAAATCACTCTATTTATTTATTTTTTTTCATGTTTTGATTCTTTGATTTTAAACATGTCACCCCGGAATCAGTTTTTCTTTCTTCAAAACATATAGATTTTGTAAATAATAAACGCACAGGTAAATCAACCACACCACTTTCCAGAGGACAGATCACACAGGTGGGTCAATAAACAGATGCAAATCAGCTATTAAATGGTTAGCAGTGCAGTTTTCTACTTCCTTAAAGTTGCAGTCACTTACATTTATGGCGCAACATAAAAATTCTGGTTTGCTCCATTTTTCCAGCAATGAAATCTACAGGATTTTATTTCTGTAGTAGTGCAGAGGTCCGATGCAAAAGCACAAAGTTACAGAAATTAGAGATGTTTCGAAATGTCCGAAACGACAGAAGATTGACGTCTCCCAACATCACTAATGTAAAAACTGTTAAGTCATGCATCCTGTTGAATGCCACCACAGTGTCTAAAGGTAGAACTTCTCAGCACAATCCAAACAGTTTGACTGGTATGAAAGTTACCAGACTTCTAGGATTTTTGCATTACTACACTGTATTTGTTGGGTGACTTAAGCTGCATAATGACTGCAGCTCAAATCACAAACTAAGATCACACATTATTTTTGATTCCAGAATTAAAGCTATATTTTCTAAACATACGTTTTGTTTTCCCATTTCAGAGCGGGTGGATCCCTGCCTAGATGGGGGTCTGATATGTGTGGGCCAGGTGTCGGGGATAGGTAATGGAGATTCAACCATGAGAGCCTTGCCAGAGGAGGGGACGAAGAGGAGCAAAGTGGAGCTGAGGGAGCTGTGGAGGAAGGCCATCCTACAGCAGATCTTGCTGCAGCGAATGGAGAGTGAGAACCAGAAACTGCAAGGTGAGATGGAAGCATGGACAAGTTAAATGGTACCTGTTTACTCTGGATTTGTCTTAACGAACCAAAACTTACTTTGATATTTGCTCATAGATTTGCAAAAAAAAATTCTACACGTCTGTGTCATAAATACAGCAGCACATGGTGTTGAGGAGGGAATCTGTATGTAGAGACAATTCTGGCCTTTTTATTGGAAGTAACACCAGCTAAATATCCAAACTTAACAATATGAACTCATCGCAAACTTTAATGGATTTGAAATTATGAATTTATCATCATAAACGTAATGAGATACACAGAGAAATGGGCTGGTGATCAGAATCGGCAGATTTTCTAGATTTTCTACTCGGTTCTCCCTGACTTGTTTGGCTGGAAATGACAAAACTGTAATCAGTGAAGGCATCATAAACAACCATCTCCCGTCAGCAGCTCAAAATGTGCCAAAAAAAATATTGTTTCATCTTAAATACCAAAATCTATTTAAACGAAATATTTTTACAGTATCGGCGTCTTTAAGTGGTCAGTGCTTCATTTGTAAATAACTATCACTCTTTCTGTCAAAACAAGTTATTCTTTATGACGCATAGCCTGTTAAGATGTGCATTAAATAAGATTCTGTAATTAAGGACACACCTTTTCTCGTGTAGGGCCTGCCACAACCTCAAATTAATAGAGCATATTATGTTTTGTTTGTGACTTTGCATGTGTTTACCGGGAACTAAACCTTCAGGGTGTGCCAGGTGCTCCACCTCTTTGATGACCGAGTTGGCATGGAGCTACACTTCAAGTAGCTGTTTGTCATTGCCATAACTACCTGTCTTACTTGTAAACCCTTAAGTGATACACACCCATCGCGCAAATAGAAATGATCACCTCCGCAGTCGGGTGGAGTCGGAGATATTGGTGTGTTATCATCAAAATAAAAAAAGTCCTGCTGAATCTCTCTAAGCTAACAAATTTGCCCATGTTCGTATTTTTACCACATTGAATCTTCCCGGCAGAGTTGCTCGTTTGTTTTTTCTTATTTTGGAGCTCCACCTTTGTGTCCTACTTCTTGCCCGTTAGTCTGTGTGCAGCTCAGTTTGTCTGTCTGCCCTGTTTTTGGGTAACTATGAAAGCGCATGTGTGCGTCTCTCCTTCATTATGTGTGGATCTTTGTCAGCTCCTGGGTGGGGTATCCTGTCTTGTTTTGTGTTATCAAAGGCGGAGTGTTCCGGCAGCAGAGAAAGAGAACGAACCAGAGAGTAGGAGGCTAGGAGAGACTGGAAGGTGGAGCCACTGCATGCCAGCTGGGCTGCTGCCAAAGAGCGAGTCTTGATGGACTTGATTCTGCTTGCTCAAGGCAGATAAGACAGACAGCCTCTATTCTTGCTCTGGGTGTGTCAACCACCAGCTCCTTCCAGTTTTTTTTTTTTTTTTATTTCTTTATTGTCCTCTTTGCTTTCCAGGCCGCCTCCATTACGTATCTCTCTTTGACTGCTGATTTTTCACTTTATAATCAGCATTCCTTTGCAGCTTTGAAAAGTTTGGAATTTGATTTAGATATTTTACAAGTCTGGATAAGTTTAGGAAAAGAAAATAGAGCAGAAAAATGTCCTTATATTCACACTTTATTTCTATGTTCTGTTTTAAAAGTTATATCCATCTCTCTGTCACATATTTCTCTTCTTTCCCATCTACTGTCCCTCTTACTTTCTTAAGCTTTCTCACATCTTTGTGGTTCTGTAGGAAGCTCAAGTCTTCATGATATTTTAAGCTTGACCTCACTCAACAGATAGATCTGCATGGCATTTTTATTGTGTATTTTATTGATTATTAGTTTTTGTACATCACAAATCAGTGGGAGAAAAAATACTGAGGCTCAGAAAAACAATTTCAACTTTCTAATGCTCTGAATCCGGCACTTAATATACTTGTTGCATATTTTTGGTTGCTTGTGTTAAAAGCAGCCCACCAAAGTGGTTGTGGTGTAACTTCAGTTGTCTCTGGATGTTTTTGGCTACAATTTTGTGATGCAATGATGATGCCATAATACCTTCCATTTCCTGGAAGATATAAAAGAACAGATTGTAATGCAACGCGCTACATTGTCTCCATCCTGTCCCAAAGTGCTCATATCACTCCTCCGGATTCCCGGCCAAGTCACAGGCGGTCACTGGGCGTACGCCGCACATGACTGGGAAGGAGGGAAGAGGGAGAGCACGGCTCATGATTGACACAGATGTGGAATTATCTGAGTGAGGAGAGCGAAGCAGAAAGAAACAGAAGCAAAGATGAATTGTGAAGAACCTGGGGAGGCAGAGAGGAAGGGTGCGGTCAAAAAAGAGAGGGGTGTTGGGTGTTTCCTCAAATTCTTTGATCAGGGTTGTGAAAATGGTAGCAGAAATCACAGTTTTGTGTGTGTTGTTTTTTTTTTGTTTTGTTTTCCGTTGTTGCTTCAATCTCACATTTCTGGGCTCGGTTACACCATGCAAATGAATTTCCCTCAGCAGGGAGAGGTTGTAGCCATCTACCTATAGTGACGACTCTAATGCTCAATAACATACAGGAATTAATTTTTTTTTCTTTTTTTTGGTTTTTTGCTTGTTGAAAATTACAGATATCCGAAGTATAATATTACTGAATCCAACTTTTGCAGAAAAAAATCATTTGCATGGCTGTTTAATAATGTTTCTGCACAGGAATGCATGAAATTAACCTTCTAATTATGAAGATGTGGCATGTATCAGCTTTGCAGCCACCGCCCAGAGCTTTCTAATAAATAACAGTGTGTTATTGTCATGCTAAGTGTGAAGCCAAAGAGGGATGAGGTCAGAAAAAGAAATTAATAAATGTGTGGCAGGGTTGTAAAGAAAAACAAGATTTACTGATATATCAGACTAATATAACCTGACTAAATGGAGTTTTAAATGATGATTCTGAAATTATGGATAAATTTATTCCAGATGCAAGTGGACCATGCAAAATATTTACGCTTTTTTTACATGTCAGTCTATCAAACGTTTTGTTGGAGATCATCAAGATGGGTTTTGGACCCTTGTGTTCTTGGTCAGCAGTGGTTTTCATCTTGGATGTTTGTTTTTTTTTTTTTTCACACCGATTGTTGAATCATGAATAAAAACATGGATAGAAAATATATTTGCACCACTACTCCAGCTGGCGATTATAAACTCTTCCAATGACATAAAGGTAGCAAATATTTCCTATCAGGTGATCATGTGACAACACAGACACCCATGTCTGAATTAAAGCATTGGTCTGACTGGTTTGGTATATTCAGATCTTTACCTGTGTTGTTTTTGTGTTTGCCCCACAGCCTCAGAGAGCGATCTGCAGAACAAGCGCCTGAAGCTGGACTATGAAGAAATCACTCCATGCCTGAAGGAGGTCACTGTGGTGTGGGAGAAACTCCTGAGTACACCTGGCAGGACAAAAGTCAAATTTGACACAGAGACCATACATGCCGCAGTTGCACAAGGTACTCGTTTGGCTTCTCAGATAGATGCATACAGCAGTGCTGCGTGGAACTATTTGTTCAGCCCTAAAATCAGCAAACATTTGCAAATATTGACCTAGATGTGATGTAAGGGCCGTGCTGATTAAGTTTCTCTTCTCCTCGAAACTCATCTGAGTCACTTTAGATTTAGAGTTTCTGTTTTCTACATACCAGGAGGCAGCAGAGTTCTAGACATTTATTCATCTGCATTCATACCTTCAGCACCGTTTTTTAAAGCTATCCACATGGTAAACATTATTTTCTTCATTAGCAAAAGAAAAACACTACAGTATTTATATACATTGAATTCTAAATATTGTCGATTTATATTTTGTATAGCATATTTTGCTAGATGATGTGGGATTGTAAAGGATATGAATGAAGACGGGGAGACAGTGGTGAGGTGTGCAGTCGGAGTCAGAGACTTGGTTAAAGTACGGCTCGCCTCTGACCCCTTTATGTTTTGGAAAGTTGTTTCTGTTTTGCTTAAAAGCCTTAATTGGCTGCATGTTATCACTTATGTGACAATTACCTTTCATTTATTTTACACATTTCCTTTTTTTTTTTTCTTTTTTTTACCACCTTTAGCTGTCTGGGAGTCAGCACTCTGTTTTGTCCATTGTGCAAAATCAGAATCTTCTTTACTTATTTATTTTCTATTAACATTAGGAAGATTATCTCTTGACATTAAAACTAATCTGAGCAGTGGTGGACTTAAATTCATGCGTCACAGCTGCGGAAACCTTAGGAAGAGAAACGATAAATGTTAATATAAAATTCAAACGAGTAATTTGATTTTAAAGAAGTCACAAAACTTCACCAAATGTGACAATCTTTTCCTTTAGATGCAATAATATCTGATATTAGTGGTGCAACTCCAAGGGTTTGCATAGTTCAGAGTGATGTCAGCGCACCAAGGGCCTACTATCTTGTTTTACAAGCATGTTTTACAGCTTGTATTTAGTTGGACTTTGAATTCAGGTCAATTCCCAAAAGGAATGACTAAAATAAAGGCAACTTTTTCAAAATACTTTCTGAAAGACGGTGGGGGGAAATTACATCTTGCTCTGCTCATCTCAGTCGTGTTATATACATGCTATGCAAGTACAGGCCATAAACCATATTTTACAGTCTGATGTCAAATCTTTGTCTTATTACCATTTTTTTAGGCACATTTGTCCCAAATCTAAGCATCGTTTTTCTGCCTGTTCCTGACAGGTGTGCCGAGGCAGCATCGAGGTGAGATCTGGAAGTTCCTCTCTGAGCAGTATTTGCTCCGGCAGACGGTTCCCTCTCGGCCCCCCTCCAACCACACTCCATACAAAGAGCTGCTGAAGCAACTCACCTCGCAGCAGCACGCCATCCTCATAGACCTCGGTAACATAACCACACCAAAAAGGACATTTTTACAATCCCACATATATGCAGTACTATATTTATTTACTTTTACAGGTCTTAAAATGTGCCTCAAATCCTGCTTTTACCTTTTTTAAAACAGGCGTTTTACTGCTGGAGGCAAGAAGTCCTTTTTTTTTTCTCTCTCTCTCTCTCTCTTTTTTTTGTTACCGTCCTGAAAATTGTCTTTTTAATCTGACATCATAATTTTTAGGGGTACAAATGACAAAGGATGTTTGTCATCATGAAGCACCATTTATAATAAAACTTTAAGATAAACCGACACCTTTGTCTTCATCTTACGATCATATTAGGTCTAAAACATGACATTCTTGTGTGTAAACTCGTCCTCCATATTTCATTACCCTCTGCATGAAGGATTTCTGCTGCATTAGAGTTTGTAGATGTAGCGATAAACAGAAGACGAGGAAAATTTGAAGGCGTATAAACACTTTTGCAAGGCATTGTATGCGTTTCCTCCTGTTTTCAAAAGGTTTGATGTGTACAGCATAAGCAGTGTTCGCAGTATTTTTCTTTAACTTCAATCTAACAGCAAAACTACATCTAACACCTACCACCCAAAAACCCACACATGCGTATGTAGTACCTACACCCCACCCATATAACACCCACATACTTATATGGGTACCACCCACGCATCTATCCCTGCTGCATTTAACCTCCAGCGTTTTTGTTTTTGACCGTGTCTCAGTCATCTGGCTGAGCATCAGATAGGACCGTGATAACAAGCGAGACGCTTTACTGACACGACCTGGTGAGGAGGTGTGATGTGTTGCAAAGCGCATTGTTTACGATGTTGAGAAGCAGAGCGATATACCAGTCAAACCACTTAATCTAAAATGCAAATTTCCTTGGAAACAATACAAGTGTGTGAATTGGAGAGCCTCAGCATCTGATGCAGACACGCTTTTGTTTGAGCCGGCTGCGGAGTCATGTTCGGTATGTTCAGAAACGTAAAGCCCTCCAAGCGCATTCCTCGCGTAAGAACTCACAGGTTCCCCATCGTCTTCTTCACACATTACAAGTTTAGGTTTTTCAGTCTTAAAGTAGACATGCCTTCTGGTTTCATAGTGTCTTTTTACACAAGTCCATGTTGGTTTAAATAACTTTCTTTCCCTAATTAATGAAATAATTATTTGAAAGATGCTTTTGGGAGTTCCTCAGGCTCTCTTTGGTTTTTATTAAAACTTGATGAACCATGATCTGAAACATTTAGATGCGTCAGGAAAATTTGAGGAAATCTGTCAAGGAGCAAATACTTTTTCATGTATCTGCTCTGTTACTGAGCCTGTTGTCCTGGTTAAAGTTTTTAAACAGTGGTGAGTTAGTCATAGTGTGAGATGCCGCTTGTTTAATTTGCAATAACAGCATTTCTTTAGTAAACGCTTGGTTGTTTTTTGAAAATGATGCATCTGCTTCTAAAAAATACTTCTGACATCAACATGTGAAACATTCAGCCCTTTCTGCTAGGCTTATTAATACAGTGTGGGGCTGATCTGTTGATTATTATTTGGATTAATTGATTAACAATCAGATAGCAAAATGTGATCAAGAGGAGATTTTTTTTATTTTCTTTTATTTTTTTAACAGAATTTGAACGAGATGAAGCTCGTTCATCTCGTTCAAGATGAACGAGATGAACGTTCATCTTGAACGTTCATCTCGTTCAAGATGAACGAGATGAACGAGCATCACGTTCATCTCGTTCATCTCGTTCAAGATGAACGAGATGAACGTTCATCTTGAACGTTCATCTCGTTCAAATTCTCGTTCAAATTCTCGTTCGAACCAGAACTCCTCAAGTATACCACTCTATACCACTTGAGGAGTTCTGGTTAGAACATATTTGCAGACAAAGAACATCTTCTTTTTTTATCTCAAATGCTATATATATATATATTTTTTTTTTTACAGTTTTGGTTTGATTACTTTTCTGAATATGTTTGTGGTTTTTTCAACAAGGGGCCTTTGTTTGAGTCTATAATTTAGTTAATGATTCATCGATTATTAAATTTGTTGATTATTTCAATAATCAGTTCTTTACAAATAATTGGATTAATCATTTCAGTCTGCTGGCCTTCAGTGCTCAGCGACAGGCAGAGTAATCGCTCTGCACTGCTCTGTAGTCAATACAGCAGGAAACAGTTCTGGTCTCTCCAGAACTTTCTTTGGAGTCTTTTTTTTAATAACGATTTGAAAGAAAAGGTTGGTGGTTTCAAAGTGGTAGTTTTTTAAAACCTTTGTAAGCCATCCACTGTTATTAATATTTTGGGATTAATTTTAGCTCTACATAGGGCGCTCTTAATGGTTCTTAATGGATAAATAAGATGGTAATGTTTTGTTCTCCTCCAGGTCGGACTTTTCCCACTCACCCATACTTCCAAGCGCAGCTGGGAGCAGGGCAGCTCTCGCTGTTCAACATACTGAAAGCTTACTCACTGCTTGACCCCGAGGTAAGTTTTTCTTTTTCTTTTTTTTTCATATTCCTCTGTGGAATAAAAGTGAATGTCAGGTTTCATTTTTCTTAGAGGCATAAAAACTCTTACTTACCATTTATCTTGTTGCTGTAGGTGGGCTACTGTCAGGGCCTGTCCTTCATTGCTGGAGTTCTGCTTTTGCACATGGGGGAGGAGGACGCATTCAACATGCTCAAATTTCTGATGTTTGATGTCGGGCTTCGTAAGCAGTACAGGCCTGATATGATTATCCTGCAGGTAAGATGCAGATTGTTTCCCTTTCTAAAGTCGGTTTGTGCATTCCTCTTTGTTTGTTTGTCTTCTTTAACATAGTAAAAATCATCACTATGATTTATGATGGTTGGCTTGGGTAGAAATTTATTAGGATTGATTCTTTGACACTTGAATTTCCTCATCTGTGAAGGCCAGAGCTAAGCTTTTAAGTACGCTGTTGGTGTGCTGGGTTTTTCTTGGCCTCGAGCGTGTAATGATGCTCTGACTGCACTGGTAAGATGGTTAGATTAGCATTTGATTTGATCTTTCACTTGGACAGAGCTAAATGCAGATATCACCTGATTTTATTGCATTAACTTGCTCCTATTTTGTTGGAATCAAAACAGTTTGAATAAAAGTGGCGTAAGAATGAGGTTAACCAGGAAGGATGAACATTAAACTGATGCAGCTCAGAGTTTTAGACACAAAACCTGAAAACTAACTGCACCCTGGTGGCAAGTTGCACACATATATTAATAAAATATGTGTTGTAAGATGTTGTTTTTGTGAAGTAACGTCTCCAAAGACATCTGCAGCACTGAAAAAGCACCTTCATTAACCTCCCTGTATTAAAGCACCAGATCTATTAATAAAGTTGGTTTCTCAGTACTTACAGTGTTGCCTCCCCCGGTGAAGATGTGACAGCATCTGTTGTATGTATTTATTAACTAATAATAGTTTGATTACTCACAGTCAAGTAAGAATCTACAAAACTACCAGCATTATAAGACAACAAAACACCTATGGAAAGATTTGATATCCAATAATTTCATTAAACAAATTCCAGACAGTATTTTTTTTTTTTCTCAAACTGTTTTCTTCCTGCAATTTATATTAAACATTAGAGCTAGATGAAGGTTTAAAAACTCAATGTTTGGCTTGTAATTGATTCGCTTTTAATTAAATGCAAGGTAAAAGTATAACGTGTTGTGGGCCTGTCGGTTTTCCTCCATCAGATTCAGATGTACCAGCTGTCTCGGCTGCTTCATGACTACCACAGGGATCTGCACGGCCACCTGGAGCAGCAGGAGATCGGCCCCAGCCTATACGCCACCCCCTGGTTCCTCACGCTGTTCGCGTCACACTTCCCGCTCGGCTTTGTGGCACGTGTCTTCGGTAAGATCTGAGACCTTCATGCTTATGCACTTAGAGATTCGGCCCGCACTGTAACTGCTTGTAATCCTCTTGCTGTGACTAAGATAACCACATTTACTGAAGAGTAGAAACCATGTCAGGGAACAGAGAACTTGTAGGCTTAACTTCTCTCTTCTGTTACCTGTCAGGATAAGAGTTTGTGATGGTAGAGATGAGCCTAATGCGTAAATAATAGAGATGTAATGATAGATCCAGATCACATTGGGTTCATAAAAAGAAGTGATTTTAGTTTTGGGAAAAGTAGCCATCAGCTTTTTTTTGTTGTTGTTGTTGTTGTTTGATTATCTACAGATAACAGAAAAGATTATATTTATTCCAGGTGTGACCAGCTCATTTAATCATACTTTCAAATGTATTCATATTTATTGATGCTCTCATTGATCCAACAATGGGGAAAATATTAAAATGAGCAGTTTTGGGGAATTTGTGAAAATGCAATAACAATAAATAAGTTTTTATCATGATAAATATGTAGAGGTGGAATGAATGGGATGAGAGCAGAGGCACGGAGCCCAACATGCGATGTCTGACCTAGCAGGGTGGTTGTTTGTCCCGTCTCTCTGTGTTCCTCTGTGATGGTAACAGATTCTACCCGCCTCTCGGACAGTCGCTTTTTTAGTTAAACTTACATCATCAGACATAGTGTCATCCTAACAAGAACTTGATAATTCTTTTCCACACTGATGTTACATTGACAGTTAATTTATGGGATTAATACTGCAAGAAGATCTTGTTGGATCCGTCCATCCTTTTCAATCCACGTATCCGAGGTCGGGTCGGGTCACAGCAGCCTAAGCAGAGAGGCCCAGACTTCCTGCGCCCAGCCACTTGGGTCAGCTGCTCTGGAGGAATCCCAAGGCGTTCCGAGATCACAGTCCCTCCAGCGTGTCCTGGGTCTTCCTCTGGGTCTCTTCCTGGTGGGAAATGTCCAGAACGCCTCACCTGCGTCCAGCAGGCATCCTAACCTGACTCCTCTCAACGTGGAGGAGCAGCTGCTCTACTCAAAGTCCATCCCAGATAGTAGGAGTCACCTCAACGCACGACTCTTGTTACACCCCCAGAAAATGGGTGTAAAATATTAAGAATGCTTGATGAATTAATACTCCAAAGTGTTAGAGTATATTTTCAGCAGTTGTCTCTTTAAGAATCGACTCTCTTTAGATTTTAGCCTCAGAGTGAGTCGCAGAGGTGACAGAGCGATGATTTTCAACGTCACTTTTTGATTTTTGTTCCTCTGCGTCTTTTTATCTTTCAATGTTTTAACACCCACTTAGTTTCTATCTCTTTTTCAAGCCTTATCTTTTCTCTCCTTCATTCTATCCTTAGTATTGTTGTCATGCCTAATTTCTTATATTGGGCTCTGCGACTGAACCAGACTTGCTGTCTCCTTGAGCTCATCTGAGCAGAACGATCAGTGTGTGTTCGTGCGTGTTTGTGAATGAGGGCATCACGTGTTGGATATCGCATGTTGGGCTCCACACCTCTGCTCCCATTCCTTATTCTCATCTATGATCTCATGCACTCCTGCCTAACCCAAAACCACACCCTGATGTATTCAAAGAAAGACAAAAAAAACAAAAGCACACCCTCGCTTAGCTCTGCAGATTCACTCTAACATATATTTATGTTTGCTTTTGCATTTATTCTATTGACGTCAGATCATTATTCTGTTTTTAAAAACAAGCCTTTAAGTCACGCATAAATACGGTAAGCTTCACTGTCACCACCTGTCATGATTTGTATTTATTCAAATGCATCCTAAAAAGTTTTCACGTCAGAGCTTTGGCTTTTCCCCCCATCTCTTTTGTGCTGTACGTCTTTCTTTTCCTCTCTTACTTAGCAACATTTGACCAGCTTTTTTTTTTTACTTCTCTCTTTACTAGATATGTTGTTCCTCCAGGGTTCAGAGGTTATCTTCAAAGTAGCCTTGAGCCTTCTGGGCAGCCACAAGCCTCTGATCCTGCAGCACGACAGCCTGGAGTCCATAGTGGACTTCATAAAGACCACACTGCCCAACCTCGGCCTGGTGCAGATGGAGAAAACCATCAACCAGGTGGGAATAAAGACACTAACCTGGCTCAGTTTAAAACACAACTGCATCTCATTCATCCTTGAATTACATTCAACTTTAAAAGTTTACATTTTCACTTCATATTGTTTTCATTCTTCCCGTAATAACTGATACGGACACACCTTAGTAGCCTAGACTAGTCCGGAAGAATACAGCATTTTACTTTAGTAATTTCAACAGCTCCCATGGAAAGATCAAACAAGCAACAAGTCAGGGCAGGTTAATGTCTGCATGTTCAAGTCCATGTTTGCAGGTTGTAGCCCACACAGTCCTGCAGAAATGCAGCCACTCATCACACCTCAGCAACATAAAATTGCAGCGGACAATGTTGAATGTTTGCTGTGACTGGATACAATCACGGTTGAGTTAGATTGGGATGAGAATGCAACAGATTGTCAAGTTCAGATGTTTTTACAGAGCCTGTATGAAACGACCACAGTTGGACCAAGTGATTTAAAGCGATCCTCATTTCCTTTAGCTTTTACATTAAATAAAGACCCATTTGTATCTTTCTACGACACAGTGAATAACATGTTAATGGAGGCAAAACACAGACACGGGGTCACCAAGTCCTCCATGAAACAACCATTAGACATTTTATACAAAATCTGGGCTTTACACTGAAATATTGGTCAGTACAGTCAGAAAAAAACAACAACATAAAGTCAAATAAACACAAATATTTCACCAGACACAATCAGCCCTCAGTGGCCATCACCGTCCCCAGACCTAGATCCTACTGATACAGTGAAGAAAGGGGAGAAGAGAGAGATTTTGCGACTCTAGAAAGATGATCTAAAGAGAGTATTCCTAGAGGAAGGATTCCTTTCTCTGTTCGCTCCAATGTTGTGAAATTTTATAGGATGAGACTAAATACTTTCCTGTATTAACAGCAGGAGCTCAAGAACAGTAAACATGACACTGGTGTTTGTTTAAAACAATTATTCTTAATTTTATTTTCTCCTCTGAGTAAATTAACTTTAAGCAAAGTTTAGGTTTTGTAGTTTTCAGTGTAAAATTACAAAACTGCAGTAAACGGGGCTCCACATGGTCTAGAAATGTCGATGTTGAAAAAGATGGGTTGGACACATAAATATTTGCCTTCAACATCCGTCCATCGCCAAACAGTTTCAACAATTAATTAATCGTAAAGTCTTGTACTTAAAATGCAAAAATGTGGCTGAAAGGGACCTCATAAAACTTTCGTAAAAAATATTTAGGGAATCCTGTGTAAAATGTTTTTTTTTTTTTTTTAAATCACCACTTTAATAGGGGTGGCAACCAGTTTGTCCAAATCTATAAGTTTAATAATTTGTCTGGTTTCTGCTCAGGTTTGTCTTTTTTTATTATTGCATATAAATTTAATGAAAAAAAAATAACTTTTGAAGAAACAGCATTTAGAAGTTAGAAATATAACTTTGTAAAGATTTAAGAGTGATTTAGAAAATGACAAACTAAAGCAGCACACAATGAAAAGCATTTATTCTTAGGTTTTAATTTGATGACTCCTGACATTGCTCAGAATCCGCCAATATTCACCTCTCCCGTATTGATTTTAAAGAGCTGCTGCTGAAAGTCATCATAATAAAGTCATTTGTGGGATGTAGAACCAGAATTGGTTGAGTTTGTAAAATTATCCTTCACCACAAATTTGTTTACATTTAAGATCAGAGCAGATTTACAGTTACAACCTTTTTTAAAAAATTTAGAGACACCATTTGTTTGACTTTGCAAAAAAACGTTGCCAGTTTTAGACTTTTTGTGGAGTTTGCTTAAGTCTTAAAGCAAGTATTTGTGAACAATAGGACAGTAAATATCACCTGACTTTCGGTGTTGACTCTGAATCACTCCTGATTGCTGCCTCCGTCATTTTTGAAGGGATTAGATGGATCTTATATCTTGGCTTACGTCAATTTCACTGTGAAAATTCCTGCAGCGTTTTATTGTTTGTTTTTGTCATTTAATACAGGTAACCTTTTAAACTTGCCTCAGTTCCACCTCAGCTCTGAGTGACGGAGGCTCACCTCGGTGTGAGGCACGCCCTGCCTTTCCAGCAGCACTCAGTGCAGCTGTTGGGTGTGTGTCAAGTCATTTAAAGTCAGTGTCATTCCACCATTTTTAGAAAAGACGTAAGATCAGGTGAACCAGCTGAATGTTTCCAATTGCTATCATCCCTCATTCTGTATTTTAGAATGTTAACCTACAACCCGTCAAGCAGCCGAGTTGATGCGCTAATTTAAAGCTGTTGGGTATTACAAACTTAACTTAGCTTCAGGGTTACCTTTGAAATTTGCATGATGTAACAAACTGGTTTCACACTGGTTATTTCCCTCTAAAGTTGGTTCTCCATTTCACATTGCAGCCAGGTTTGTAGGTAACCAAGTTTCAACTTCAGCACAAAAAGCACCCGGCTACAAGAACTATGATGTATGCAACTTTTAGTTTGGGGGGTTGGTTAAAGTTGTGATGATCTGTGAAACTAGAGGTACATTTTATTGATCCAGATCTGTTGTAATAAACAGATCATCCTACAGTGATCAATTTGATCAGATCAGATCAGATTTCTAAATGTTGCACCTGAAAAAAAAAAATCTCATGTCGCAATGGCGCTACCAGTCCTTGGGGGTAATAAAAGACCTGATTGGTAATAAAATATCCGCTTTGAAAACAGACACACTTTGGGACCATGTCTAAACCAATCAGAGATAGTGAAAGGCGGGAACTCCTCTCTGATTGGCCGTGGACCAGACCGTACGTAACTACGTCTGCACCCCGCAGTCAGCGGCGAGTAGGCTAGGCTAGTAGGCTACGAAAGCCAAGTCAGAGTGGATTTTATGTGGTTGAGGAAAGAAAATGTAGAAAAGTTAAGGTCTGAACCATCCGAAAAGTCATTACCATTACTCTATGAGCTACCAACGCCCCTATGTTACGTGAAGTTGTGGTTCGGAAACGGTCTCCGATAACGAGCCACAAATGATCCACTCCGAGCCAAAGCCACTGAAATTAAAAGGGGGAAGTGTTTTAAAGCCAGCGGCTTCGCCAGTTTTGCTGGCCAAGATGCACTAAAGCCAAAAATATAATGCACTTCATTTACTGTAAAGAGTGTCGTGCCACAGTAATTATTAGTTTCTCCTGCGCGCACTGGTCAGGAAGTGCGGGTCCATTTGCGTCTCAGTTCCTACAAACGAGACTTGAAATAGTGAATGTAAACTCAGTTTATAAATATTTACATAATAAATAAACGGCGTTGTGTTCGTTTTGTGATGCGAGATGTATCTGCTGGAAACAAAAAAAACAAAAAAAAAGTTCCTGAGTTCATTTGAGAACAACTATTTCTATCAAATATTTTCATAGCCAGATAGACGAAATGAATTAATCATATTAAACACAAAATCCAATAAAGTAAAATCTGAATAAAGTTGCACTTGGGATTATTTGTACTTCTGTCAGATCTAGATTTAAACTCATTCAAGCCAGGTAGGAAATGAGCATCTCTTAATATGTTCTTTTATTTAATGTATCTTGAGATGTAATTCTTCTCCAAATAAGAAACTATTTTCATTTGATTATTAGTCATTTACAGATGAATATTACCTTCATTTGACACTGATTTAAAAAGTCTTATGAAAAATAATTAGACACACCAGTGCAAAAAGTTAGTATAGAGTCCTGGATCATAAATTTTACAAAGAGAAAATAAATATATTTTTCAAATGTTGAATAAAATACCTGGACTTTGTATAAATGGTGCTAAAGTACCAAAGTGTTTAGCGTTATTCTGAGGGAAGTTATCCAGAGCTGCTCGTGTCCCACCTCTCACTCAAACTGTGCCTTCTACATAACCCTACTGATTAACAAAGCAAAGCAGAGCGGGAATACATCTACGTCTCAGCTTTAATAATCCAAACAGCTCCTAAATCCTGAGGATAATGAAGAGTAAAGCCTTTAATTATATGTGAGCAACACGGGATGACAGCTGCCTCCCTCCTGAAAGCTTTCTCTCAATAATAGTTTGCTTTTCTCTTCAGAAAGAAGTGTTGACCTAATTTCAGTGTGACGCCTTGAGTTTGCTGTCCAAAAACACCAAAACACTGCAGCAGTGCCATATTTCAATTTGACCCATTTCTACTGTTATTGACTAAAAGAAACACACAGTGTAGCATATCATACACAGTTTGTGTAAATAAATGTACCCTGTGTCAGCTATCTTTCGTAATTCCATATATTTCAGTAGAAACTCGATTGCCTGCTATTAGTAAAACTTTTAATGTTTTAGAAGGTTTGAGTCTTTGGTAAATAGTTTTTGTTGTTGTAGCTGTATTTTTTTTATTTATTTATTTATTTTTTTTACGTCATGGTTTTCGTTTTCTCAGGTTTGTGAGATGGATGTGTCCAAGCAGCTGCAGGCCTATGAGGTTGAGTACCACGTGCTGCAGGATGAGCTGCTGGACACGCCCCCAACCCTCAACCAGCAGCAAAGAGCTGCACAGCTGGAGAGGACCAATCAGAGCCTCCGGCAGCAGAACCTGGACCTGTTGGAGGAGCTGCAGGTATGCGGACATACAGAACATGTGAAGATCCACGACTGAAAGCTATGTGTAAACCTCCTCACTCTGATATGTCTAAGTGAAACCTAGTGCGAGTAAATTGACTTCAAAAGTCACCTAATTATTTGGTTTTGTAAGAATCACAGGTTGCAGACCCCTGACCTTAGCTGACAGGTCAGGAAGTGACAGAGGTCACATTAGATTTAGTTAGTTGTCCTTCATTTTGAGAGACGGTCTCAACAAAATAATAAGTAACTGAACGAGGAGCAGCAGGAGGAATGCGCTCTTTTCAAATCCTTCATAACTCTTCAACGCGCCGTCAGTGATGCGTTTAGTTTAGTGTCCAGCGACGATACTCTGATTTTCTTTCTATAGATTGAATTTGTTACACTCTAATTGTACTCTGCATGTAAAGTTGAAAATGTGTCTGTGTCGACACAAAGCTGGTCAGGTGTGTTAATTGCAATACATTAAAATGACGATGGGTAAGGAGAGCCGATCCTTCCCCTCCTCACCTGTCCACTACTTTGTGCTAATCTGTCACATAAAATCCCAACAAAACCGTGAAGTTTGGCTTCGTAACATGACCTAATGTGAAATGTCCAAGAGGCGTGCGCGGTTCTGCTAGAGAGTTTGTTCTCCTGCGCGCTGATCATTCAAGCTGCTGTTCTCTGATGCCGTTTTAACGCAGGTGTCCCACGCGCGAGTCTGCAACCTGGAGAGTCGGGTGGAGGCCCTGGCGCAGTCGGAGGGACAGCTGAAGGAGCAGGTTTCTGCTCTCGAGGAGGAAAAGAAGCAGCTGGCCAGCACCATCGCACACCTCCACAAGCTCCTCACCGAGCTGGGCATCAACGCCGACCTCGACGGGCAGACGCTCCCCTAAGCTCCCCAAAGACGAGACTTTGACCACAGTTTCACAGCCGAACGGCAGCACAGTGGACTCTGTCTGGTTTAAATGCTAATAGCTGCATGTGAACACAGGCAGAATGCAGGAAGAGCGAGGGTTACAGCCCTAAAGGAAGAATTTGTTGAAGTGACTCCTAAATTGGTCTCTCACACCTCCAGTAAATGAGAACAGGACGCAGGATGAGAGGGCTTTCCTTTCCTCTTAAAGATGTAAACAAACCCCCAGTTAGCACTGAGCCTCTGCTGTTCAAACAGAAAACCATCAGATAGATTCTCACCTGTCTGTTTGTTCACAAAGAGCACGTTTCACACACAGCTTTATTTGTCTGTGTTGGATCCGACCAGGCTGAACCGGCCAAAGAACATCTTGATGCTTTATTTGGAAGAACAAAGACTCCACTACACAGTATTCTGAGACATGATCGCTGTTACACAAAGTTGGTCCCAAAGAAACAAACAAAGCGCACTGCTTTGTTCTGCCGTGATTAGCCTCCTATAGCGCTGTTTTCGGTTTATCTATTACAAAGGCTGAGTGCGACGTTATCTAAACGACGCCGGGTGCTGCTGAAATGTTTAGGTCGGGAGGTGAGCTAGGTTCAGCTATTTTTGATTCTTCCTCGGCACTTGTAGTTCCTAGCTTCCTGACCGTGTGCATTTTAACTTCATTTAGCGACAGAAGCTCACAGGAAGAGTGATACAATATATCCAGTCCATTTCACATCCTGTTTTTCACCTCTGAATACACTTCGAATCGTGTGCGAGGATGGAGGGCGGGGTGGTGGTGGGGGGGGGGATTTTGAAACGGCAGCGCTCCCCGTCCAGGACGGGGGAAGCCCTAACAGGCTCCTCTAAGTTATTTCCAAAACGACGCTCGGGTGTGACGCCCGCGCCGCTGAGACAATCTGTAGGGTGTAAATGTTTTACTGTATTTTCCCGACACACTGAACTCCTCGGAGCCAAGCTGCAGCTTGGTGCGTCTGTACGTGAACGTCTGAATGTTACTGTTTCTTGTGCACTTCACTGATCCAAAAAGAAAAGCTGTTTATCACTTTGAAGATATTTTTTTTTTTTTGCTTTTACTCTTTTGCACATATTTCTTGTTTTATTGATCTATTGTCAGTCTGTACTTTAAAATACAACTCATTATTATTTCAGCACACATGGAGTCTGTGTTCTTTTCGTGCCTGAGGTTGTCTGCTTACAATAAAGAGTCATGGATCAGATGTAACGTGTCAATTGTCGTAGATTGCCTCCTGTCTAAACACGTCAGTCACTCTCAGTGCCGTGGCTCTGATTGAAGCTTTTTGCATATGGAAACACGCCTCACACACACACACACTCACACACTTATACATCGCTGGAGTTCAGGAGCTCCTGCAGAGGCGTTACAGAGAGCATGCTCAGGCAAGTTGGCTCTCTTGTTAGTGTGCATCTGCTGTAAATTTAATCTGCGTAACCTTGGATCAGTTAAAACAAGCCTCTGAGTTTGTCATGTCGTATGAGAATCTGTTCTCCTGTGAGCCGGAACGCTGCGTCTGTGGGTGGGATGAGAGCTCAAAGTCAACTCAGATGTTCCCAACAAAATATTTTCTCTGGATGCAAGTAAATTTCAACATCTTCCGTCTGGTCAGGATGAACAATCTGAGCTTCAAGTACTTTATGTAGGACACGATCACATATTAACAGATTTTTATATTTATGGAATCAGCAGTGATCCAGTTCTGCTCCACACTTTCTCTTTAGAGTAAGCCTAACTAAAACATTTTAGGTTTTCAGAAACTTTTGCTTAAGAATTGACAACTTCCTGTTATCCCGTGTTCATCTTGCCGCCGTGCACACTTGATGGTGAAGGAAGTTCACTGCGTTTTGATCCATTGAGGTTGAACTAGTAAACACTCCAGGTGTCTGTAGTGGGAAATACCAGATGTGTAGGTGGAGGGTATCTCATGACCACTGGTGGAGGATCTATGAGGCTCCGGGCCATTCCTCCTGCACAGCTCCTGGGAACCTGTAGAACTCTATGACCCCTCTAAAAAAAAAAAAAAAAGAACAAACTCGCGGTTTTATGGTAAGTTAAGGTTTGAGTCTGCCAGAAAACTGACAAAAGATCATCAGGTCTTTCAGTTAGAAACGCCAAACGCAGAAATGATTTACCAGACAAACAAAAACAAAACAATCCTATTCCATGTCCATCTCTGTCTGCAAACCGAAGTTCTGTAGACAGTCTGTGGGTTGAGGCCAAGAGACCCCGGACTTTGGTAAAGATCCTTTTCTGGAAATACGAGCACAAAAAGACCAATCAGTGATTTTGTTCTTTTCCAAACTGAGTCAAAGTAGAGGTTGACTTTTTTTTTTTCAATGTGTCATTAGGCTACTGCCAGAAAAATAAATTGTATTAGTGGTGTCATTATGATTCAGTGCTTATAAATCTCTGATTCTGAAAGAGTAAATGAAAAAGCTCAGCTCTCTTTACCCATCGTTTTATAGCCCCGCTGCTGTAAAACTGAGTTCTGCTCTTTAATCGCAATCAGCTGCTGCCTGTGAACATGCTATAAAAGCTGATTGTACACACACACACACACACACACACACACATTACGTATCTAGTGGAGCAAATGAGCAAAAACAATACGGCCCACACAAAGGCCGGTGAATGAATTTGTTTCACTCCCCAAAAATAGCAACAAAAAAATCTCAAAACATTTTGTTGATACATTTAAAAAGTGACTTTGTTCTTGTCTCTTGAAAATAACATTTTCGAACTTTAATCATTCCTTTGCTGATATACAAACTAGTGTAGATTTATTAATTATGTAATATTTCAAGTCTGTCTTTCTTATTTTTCATAAGTCCTATACATGAAAACTCAAAATTCACTGTCTCAAAAAATAAGAATGTTGTTTAACCTTTTTTTTAAAAGGGTGAATTATAAAAGGTCATTGCTAAAGAAGCTGTTTGTGTTCAGAATGCTGTAGCCAAGCACATTCATAGAAAGTTGAGTGGAAGGAAAAGCTGTAACCGCAGTCTTGCGAAATCTGTTAAAATCATTATAAAAACATTATAAAACTCAAACACTAAACATGGGCTCCAAATGTGGCGTTCCCCGTGCGAAGCCAGGTGTCTCACATGGACTAAGGAGAAAAAGAACCGAACTGGTTTTCATTTAAAAGTGAACCTTGAATTTCATTTGGAAATCAACATCCCAGAGTCTGGAGGAACAGTTTGTGTTGTTTTTTGTTTTGTTTTTTTACGTTCATTGTGAAGTTTCCACAGTCAGTGATGGTTTGGTGTGACAAAACATGTTGAACTTTTTCATGAAGCTACATTTTTTTATAGCTGTAGGGTTTACAGTTCCAACTTTCTTCTTCTGCTGCTGCCTGACGTTTCCTAATTCTCCACTGACGTGTTCAATATCTGCAGCTCAACATGAGAATGAGGATTGGGACACGGGTAGACCTCGTTGCTCCCGACCTTTGACCTCTTATGTCAGGCCTGATAGAAGCCTCATGCTATTGAGATGATGCTGTAATTGACACCGCCAGTGAACCCAAGAAGGTATTTTTCAGGCACCTCATGTCTTAATCCAAACCAAACACTGGAGCTGAGCGGTGTTTTCCATGGAGCTGCAACAAGAAGAGTCGAGTTCTTGACACAACATCCAGAAGCCGGACACACCTTCCTCTGAGGGTGTGTCTGAATAGCATGACTCCTCCATTTGGGGCCCCACCCTTCAGCCCACCAGAGGCAGCCTCCATCATGCACAAAGCAGCTAATCTGCAGGGATCCTTTGGTTTAACTTCGATTTGCTCAGTGTTGTAACAGCAAACAGAGCATGTGTGTGTCTGAACACTCGCTGTATCACGGCTGCTGCTGTTAAAAGTTGAAAAGGCCACAGGAGGATGGTGGCGCGTTTGAGTCTCAGCATCTGTGGGCAGATGCTCTTCGTTCTCTGGTTGAGTCATCAGGACCGCCTGCTGACCGGAGTGCCGCCTCAGCTGTGTGTAAACCTCAGTGTGTATGTGTGTATGGGTGAGTGTCTGCACACTGCCAGGACCTGAGCCGATGCTCCAAGTTTAGCTGTATTTGATTTGGCTTCAATTTACCAATCCACACTCGCTCAGCCCATCCCTCCGCTGCACTCAGCTCCACCGAACGACTCCGTCCAGAAACCAATACTCTGAGGAGAAGGACTGCTCTGTTTCCTATCCATTACAGTGTAATTAAGTCTTTTACATTGTTTGTGTTTAATATCCTGTTTTTGGATTAGTGTGGCTTTCAGGTTGTTTTCTATTTGCACTCAGTAGTGGGAATTTCCCAGTTCCCAGTCTGGAGTATCAGCTGAAACCCAGGGATGTCTGAACCCGGACAGGGCAGAAATGCCACGTCCACCTTCCCCGCGTTTTACCTGCAAACCAGTGGATTCTTCAATTTGAGCGGTCCAGTTTCCAGCTCTGCAGATAACAGATGCTACGTAGCAACCATGAGCAACATGAGGCACGTTTTACATGCAGGCCAACATGTAAAACATGCAAATGTGTGGTTCAGTGCTAAAACTGCACCTCATAATGATGTCATCACAACTAAACATGGTGCAGGCAGCATCATGCTGAGGGTAAGCTCTTATTCAGAAGGGACGCAGAAGCCAGTTAGAGTTGATGGAGCTAAATAGGTAACAATCCGTGGAGAAAACCTGTTGGAGGCAGCAAAAAACTGAATACTGAGATGAAGTTTGACCTTCCTCTATTCATCAGTCAGAATAGTTTAACATAGTCATGTGCTATAATGGTCTAGTCAAAGCACAGACATACATCCAATACTTGAAAGGGGGATACTTGGAAAGTGTGCAGCCATCTGCACTCCTCTGCTACAACTCTTGGTTTTTTGTGATGAAAATACATTTTTACTGTGACCTTTGACCTGCATAACTGGTGTTGAAAGCGCTGGAGAAGTTAACGAAAATAATCCTTTAACAGGAATGTGTTGAGTTTTTATTTCCACTGGATGTCTTTGCTATGTTTTGCATTTGTAAGCAGCCATGTTGAATTTCAAGGCTTGGGTTGTTGAAACTCCTCCAACCTTTGAATTTAAGATCCTGACTTCAGGTTTAGTTTATTTCTCCCTAACTCGGAAATTTCAATTTCTGAGTACAAACCAGATGCGACATTTTTTTACAACTCCAATGAAAATATCTAATGTGGCTTCCGTGCCTACAAAATTAAAATAAATGAAATATATCTGTGATAAGGTGTTTATTTTCACTGCTATTATTTGAGGTCTCGTTAAACCAGACGGAGAATAAAAACAATAAAGATAAAACTCAGGAAAAGTCGGATCAGTTCTCTTGGGATGATTAATGTCTTCACTCATTTTCGAAGTAATCAATCTTAAACTGTAGCTTAAGAAGTATCTTCAGATCAGTTGCTCTTGTTAGCTGCAGCTAATTAATGAAAGATTATTCTGATTTGCAGTCATCGGCGGGAGAGCAACAGAAGGCAGAGTCCCTGAAAAACCCCGAGGCGCTGACACAGCACTAAATCCTGATAATTTACCTTCAGCTCCGGAGCAGGTCTGCCTGATGTGATGTGAACCACAAGAGCTCAGATCTCTGACAGCTTCTCTGCTCATTTTCTGTTTCTCGTGGCACATAATGATAGTTTGTAACTGCGCCAAGAAAACACAGGTGGAACAAGAAGCTCTGTGGAGAAAACAAAAAAACAGAACCGCTGCCAAAGTTTTCTGTTGCAATCACTACATCCCAATTCATAGGAGAATTGTTTATTGCTGCTATTTTCTAAACCTAACATTGGTTATGTTGCTTAATTTGATAAAATATCTTTTTTCTTTTTATCTCCACGGTACAGTGTCTTGATTTGAAATTAGAGCTGCAGGTTACAGCTGATTCAGAGCAACTGAATCAGCACTTATGTGTCAAGAGCTGATGATGTTTTTAGCCTTTTCCCATGAACTTTGCCCAGTTTAGCTGTTGCCTCATGTATAAATTTGGTGCTTTTTATTTTTTTTATTTATTTATTTTTTACAAACTGAGATCACTTTCTCTGCTACAGAAAAAAATACTGACTTTTAGTAATGACTCCACACTATCCAACTTGAAAACTGTTTCCTTTTATTCACTTTCATCGTCAGTACTTAACACTGTCATTGCAACCTCTTCCAATGGTTTGACACAAATGAGCAAAGCGATTTAATTTTCATTTTCCAGTAGTAACCTGTGCTGCTGTTTGATGACCAACTTTATTTCAACGAGTCACAACCCAAAACCTATTGAGAAAGAAAAAGAGCAGGTTGTTCCTACAAAGTGTCAAAGTGTGGGTGAGGATGTTGCACATATAATCCACCCTCATGTCTTTCAACATCACCGTGTGTGTGTGCTTGTTGCATGATACCACACACACACACACACACACACACACACACACACACACACACACACACACACACACACATGCTCTCTTCCTCTCTCTGAGATGCTGGCGAACGTGTTGCCGCAGTGCAACGCCGTGCTCAGTTAATTCAGAAGTAATCTTTCTGTCTTTATGAAAAGTGGAAATTAATCTTTTTGGTTACATAATTGTTTAAGTCATTTAGAGCCAGATTTTCCGGTGTGTCTCTGATTATTATTATTATTATTATTATTATTATTATTATTATTATTATTATTATTATTATTATTATTATTATTATTATTATNATTATTATTATTATTATTATTATTATTATTATTATTATTATTATTATTGTTATTATAAAATGTCAGGTTGTGAAGCAGAGCCCCACATCATTATGCCACCACCATGTTACTGTTTTTAGCTGCTAGACTTTTGTACAGCAGATATCAGACCTGGATGAAGCTGCTGAAACCACATTCAGATTTCCTTAATCGTTGTTCATTTATAAGAATGGAGGTGATTCGTTTTATAAACTGGGCCTGTTTGGTTTGGATAAGTTTTTTTTTTTCTTTTAATAAAATTATCCTATTAAACCTTCATTCTGTATTTGTTCCTTTATCCTTCTTAATTTTAATATTTGATTGATGATCTGAAAAATTTAAGTGACAAACACAGTCAAAGCGAAAGAAATCTGGATATTTTTTTCATATTTCTGTTTATGTATTTTTGCCTTCATATTTCTACAGTAATTTACTTCATAACCTGAAGCATTTGTTAAGTACCAGGTAAGACATCTTTTGCTAATGAATACATTTAAAATCTAAAATATTAGAAAAAATACCCTCTTGATCATTAGCAGAAACTTTCCCTGTGATACTAAGTGCAATTTGTTGCATTTTTTCCTGCATTCCCTCTAAATACAGGGGAAAGATAAGCAACAAGCAGATTAAGTGATTTAAGTTCTTGTTTTAGTAAAAACAGAATGTGTCTGCTGTCCACACTTTCCAGCAAGGATGTTGCTTGATTAAACAGCACACAGTTTACACACCTGTTTTTTTACACGTTACATTTTTTTTCTAGTTTGACCATTGCCTTCTTACACAATTCTCCTTTTACCCAAATTAATATTTGCCTCCGTTTTGCCTGATAATTTAAATGTTGCCACAGTCCTGAGGGGAGTGCGATCCGATAGTTTGGGTTTCCAAATCCAAACCTTGTTCTGGTCCTGGTCCTTAAAGTCCAATATTCTGCAGTTACAGAATAAAAGCTCAGTAATTTTCAGGCTTCTGTCTTGTTTATTTTGCATTACCCAACTGATTGATCTGTTATTATGTTTGATCTTTTTGCTGTTTTTTCCCCCTGCGTTTTAAGCTTGAGATTTAATTTCTTTAAAACATGAGTTAACAGTTCAGTCCTCAGGTCTGCTTTTCCTGTATTTACCTAATGGATGATATCAATTACCGACACAAAGAGCAAAACTTCTGCCTCAGTGTTGATTATAGAGGTCTTGTTTTACTCAACGGGGAAGTTTGATTTAAATAAAAGACACGTTAAAAACAGCATTTGCGACGTTTGATAAAATAGCAGCAGGATAAATCGTATTTTGTCAAAATTCTAACATTCTCATGTGAAGCATGACATTGTTAAGGAAAGAACTCGGTTGCATCCAGAGAGATGCAAGAGGTGAGGGACGCTGATCATCTCTGAGGAGTTCAGTAAAACCAGAAGTAAAAAAACAAAAACAAACAAAAACACCATTTCAGGTGGTTGTTTTTATGAAGCTGTCATGGGTGGTTGGGTCAGGAATGTCAAACAGTACAAGTAAATTACTCAAGCATTAATGAAGAAAGAAACTGATGTTGCAACTCATTAAATGTACATCTTCTCGCACGACAGCCACATTTTTGTTGGGATTTTATGTGAACAAAAACGTAAAGCATAACCTCGAAGTGCATAAAAATGGTTTTATTTTCTGTAACTACTATTAACCTAGAAGCTGCAGTGTGTGTTTGCATTAAAACCTCTTTACTGTGATACCTGTGGATAAAACCCAGTGCAATAATTTGGCTTTGGAAGTAGAAGAAGTTAGTAAGCATCTCTTTTGTGAGGGTCTCAAAGGTTTGTTAGAGAACATTGAAGAACAATCATGAAAACCCAGGAACGCAGCAGACTGGTTACAGAGAGAGTGTTGAGGAAAAGTCTAACACATAAAACAATTTCCTGAACTTTGAATGTCTCACAGAGCTCTGTTCAAGCCATTGAAATAGTACGCATACCTGTCAACACGTGGCTGTGCCCCTAAACTAAGAGAGCGGTTCATATGAGCATTAATCAGAGAAGTGTCCGTAACTCTGACGGAGGAGCAGAGATCCACAGCTCAGGAAAGAAAAATCATAGAAGAAGAAAAGTGCTGTGGTCAATGAGCGAAACACGCTATGGTGGGGAACTGAAACCGGGTACTAAAAAACATCATTAATTTACACCATCATGTCAAGAAACATGACGGCGAAGGCATCATGCTGTGGGGATATTTTTGAAGTGGCCTAGTCAGAGTCCAAACCAATTGAGAATCTATAGAAAAAGTTGAAGATTAACGACACTCTCCATCCGGTCGGACTAAGAGTGAGATCATTTTGGTCTCTTGAAATGCAAAGCTGCTAGAAACATAAGCTGGAGGCGAATTTGATCAAAAGCGAAGAAGATCAGGGGATGTGAGAAATTTTCAAGACACTGTAGAGTTTACAACATCCACCACCATCTCCTTATACCTGCTGGCGCCGTTGAGAACGAAGCTCAAAAATGGAAATAGTAAGGCAAACAATAGCTGGAGTTGTATAAACAGTCTACAGAGTCTGAGCTCAGAGCAGCAGGCCGGCCGGACTTTGAATGGGGCCGATTTTAGTCATCCTGCTGAGTCACTAACTGCTTCCATGGACCAGCAGGATGAGCAAAGAAAACTGATCCGCACTGGAAAACTTGGCAAGGATGATGTTACACTATTTGTGTGTGTGTGCATACGTGCGTGCGTATGTGAAAGGGTGTTTCTGTTTGTTGTAGAAGGTCAGGCGCCAAAATTTGGGTGTGACCACCACTGTCCTGTCAGCACATCAAGTGTCCACATAACCCCTCCCTTTACCCCCTGCTCTCTCTCTCTCTCTCTCTCTCTCTTCCTCCTTTCCTCAGAGCCAGGGCGTAACCAAGACTATTTGTCAGTTTCTCAGATCTGTTAAAGGAGACGGGGGCAGAGTGTTTGTGTGTGCACAAGTGAGAGAGGGGAGAGAGAAAGTGAGGCCAAGCAGCAGGCAGGTTTTCTTGAACAATAAAGCTGTTGGTTATTTTTGAACTGTGGAGAGGAAGCACTACTCCCTTCAGGGTGGGGAGACGATTCATGTGGCCCCCACCCAAAACACACACAACACACACACACACACACACACACACACACAAAGATACAAGCTCAATAATGTGCACACACAGAGACGGATCCATGGTTGCGCCGTCAGAATGGATTTGTGGTTCCAAATTTCATGTATTGCTTTGCAACAAAGCGACAGAGTTCTTGTATGAAGTTTGCAAATTCACCCCACAAAAAGAGCAACATCTAATTCAGTGGACTGTTCATATTTCCCCTCCTTAAAAACAAGAACTAGTTATTTTCCCTGATCAAAGATGAGACGCTAAAAACCCTTCTAAGCAGCAGATGGTCTTATGAGTCACTAAGGTTGTTAAATACATCATCACATGGTCATGGTTTGAGCCGCTCTGTCATAGAAAGCACAGAGTCTGATTTCAAAGTGACTATTTTGTATTTTCCAGGCGCATAGAATAATTTTATAGCACAATACAAACAGAACTGTGTTACCTTCAGTTGTATATACAGCTCTGGAAAAAATTAAGAGACCACTTAAAATGATCCGTTTCTCTGATTTTACTTCTTATAGGTAAATGTTTGAGTATATAATTCAAAATATATAATGTATAATTAATATATATATCTTATATGTAAGATATATATAGATATATCTTATATCTATATATAGAACTGTCACATATTTCCCCTCTATGCCTTTTTATATATATATCATAGATATTCTATCTAAATAATATAATGACGTTTCCCGCCAGCATGATGGAGACTGCAGATAGTGTTCTTGTCAACAATCATGTCTCCAAGAAAATCCAGCAGCTGCTCAATACATTAAAGACACCAAAATGTCCAACATTACGTGAATTATCTGTTCACATAACAAAGAATTCCTGGTATATATCCAGGATATATACTAGGATATATACCTGGATTATATAAATAAATAGTTTCCTATTTCTACTCTAACTTAAAAAATGTATACAATATAAACCTTCAGACACATTTCTTTAGTAGGAATCACAGGAGAAGAGGAGAAGGAGAAGATTTAAAAAAAAAATAAAAAATACCAGCAATTACAGTTAATCAAATTAAAACTTTCTCTATGTTTTTCACATTAAAGAATATTTCATCTTAAAGATTTTTTTCACACCTTTATTAGGGATGCCAGTAAATGTGAAGAGTGCTGCAGGTTTATAGATGTGTAAAACGTCTATAAACCTGGCAAACCTGCATTTCATGTGTAAAAGATCAACTTCAGAGTCACTTCCCGAAGTTGTGCATGAACAAACAAGGCTCTCCAGAGTTCACTATCTCCAAAAAACATGGCAAGCAGATACGTCACCCAAAACATCCAAGTTTGCAACGAACTGTATCAGTCAGCTTGGAAAGCTGCCAAATGGCCGATGTGCGTGCTCCACTCAACTTTTGAAGGGCTTCGTACAACTAAACCTGCAGGAAGTGCACCGTATGCATGCATGGAAGTCACAAACACTTTTCAGGATCCATCTATGACCTGAAATATTTCAGAGGGGCAACTTGTTCAGTTTTCTAAACTCACACAACAAACAGCACAAAACGCATGGTAGGGATTTGTAGGAATTAAGTCATTTAAGAGCCAGCAAGTACAACCAAAACAAGAACTAAAGGAGGAGTCGTGAGTATGTTTTTGGTCCATAGCCAAAGAAAATTATACTCACATTTGAAAATGTGGGTTATTTTTTTCTTTTTTAAGAGTTCTGTCTCTATTTTCTTATTCCCTGATGTTACAGAGGATCCAGTCAGCACACAGAAAGTCGGTGGTTCCAGGTGTTCAGCACAATGTGGCTCATTAGACTCATTAGAAAACACTTACAAAATTATTAAACATCTATCTTTATGATGGTGTTCATATTTTAGTATAAACATGAAAATAAATTTAAAATTTTACTTGATCTCTTGAGAGTAGAGGTGGGCATATCTCATATCTATATATAGAACTGTTACGTATTTCCCCTCTATGCTTTTTTCTGTCTGATTATGTGAATAACGGCAACTACAGCCAAGAAATGAATAAGTAGAGGTGATGTTGTGCTTTGTGTGTTGTTAATAAATCATTCCAGAGTTCACATGTGAGCTGTCTTTAACGGCGATTACTCAGGTTAGATTTGCTTCTACAGCAGTATTCATGTGTAATCCCTGACGAATGGGGATCCTCACCTCAACAGTGAGATTTTCAGACGTTTGTCAACATTTCTAAATCCAGCATGTTACAAAAAGCAGCTATTTTATTACTGGGGGAAAAAAAAAACCCAAACAAACAAACAAAAAAAAAAAACAACTAAATTTTACAGCGGTTTCAGCCAGGATTTTTCAAACCGCATCTTACTTCCATCAGAAGTGTTGCAGCATGATCCAGTCAACACAGTCTCAGCGCTACATCGTTTTGCAAAACGGACATTGTTTTAAGGTCCTTAATCCATGTTGCAAAACTGACAACTAAAAATAAAAAAAGTTTTATTAAAATAGGAGTGGGTGGAAAGCCAGTTGAAGCTGCACTTCAATCAGCAAATGTAACGGAAATCAACAGACTGACAGCGTATGGATGGGTAATCCAGAAATGATTCACACATGAATGCTTCAAAGCTCTTATCAACCCTTGAAGGGTGTTCATGACGCTCAAACTGCTGTTACTTTTTTTTGTTTTTTATGAAATCCGCCCTATATATTGACAAATCTGTAAATGAATTTTAAAAGGGTCTAAAAGTGAGAGAAGGAAAGAGATTTTGTGAAACATAAAGTTAGTGGCTTATGATGTGATTTGTTAGTTTAGCAGCTTTTGTTACTAAAGAAATTAGCGGAAAGCTGAAAGTTCAGAAAATTAAAAATGACAACATTTTGTTTGTAGAGGAAGAAAACTCCCCAGTGCATCATTTATCAACCTGCAGTGGTTAGTGAAAACAATCAGTATAATATGTCAAAAATAACACTTGTGAGGCATCTTGGAAAAATCAGTTTTGTTGCTATATGTTTATAGAGCAACACAGACGATTTTAATACAAATAATGCACAGTTTCAAAACATAAACAAAACATTTAGAACCTTTCTCTGTCATTTTAAAGTTGAAAAGAGAATGTATAAAATGCAAAAAGCCGCCCCAATCACTGGGCTTGTCTGAACCGGCGTTGTTCAGTTTGCAACTTGCTCTTTTGCATTGCATCAGCTTATAGAGACTATTCAGACATGTTTGCGGCTGACGCCCAGAGCACGCGCAGTGGAAGAAATACCGTTCCTTATATGCAAAGCAGAAGAGGTGGAGCTTGTGTTGAAGTGACAGCAGGTGTGTTTTTAAGTGTGTGTGTGTGAGGGATGGAGGAATGGAAAAGAGCGAGAGGAAAGTGAGTTTTATTTTGTGGCAACAACAGTGGAATCGAAGGTTATACAATCAAACAAGTGAGTTGTTTGAACAATAGAAACTGGAGAGCTGGGAGTGGTTTCAGGGCACACGCCACCTGGCTGGATTCCTGCTCTGTTACTTTGCCAAGGAATATTTAAGAGCCCAGTAAAAATAGATTATTTTCTCAGTGTTCTGTTCAGCTGTTGAAATCTTTCTTGTTTGTTTATGTGCTTGAATGGCTTTATCCACATGTCGTCAGGTGTAATTCTGCAGCACAGAAGTCAGGTTCACTTACGCTTTTATTACGGCTCTGGATCAGACTGGGGTCCAAAACAAAACCCAGATAATCTCTTTGGTCACTGAATGGGATAAACAACAGAGCAGAGAAATGTTAATGTGGACCAGCTGCGCAGATCTTGCCTCTCTGATTTTAATTTTAGCATCTCATTGATCCAAAATCATTCGAGTCCAAATTGCAGCAGTCTGCCACACATATGGTCTGAAATAAAAATTCCTTAAGGCAGCAAAACAACACTTTACAGGCCTTTTCAAGACGATTTAATTTTAAAAAGACACATAATTACAAGAAATTTATGTATCAACATGTTATTTTCTGGAATAATAAAATGTCAGCAATCTTTTTCTCTTTGGCCAAAGTGCCTCATCTCAATTTGATGCTGTCTAGAGTCAGAAATTAGACTTGAACAGTCACCAGTATGAAGCCATACTTAAGGTTTTAAACAACACAGTTTTGCAAGATGATCCTGCTTTTAAAGCTAAAGTTGACAATAATCAGCCTGTCTGTTAAGCAGGAAGCCTGACTGTTTGTCCAGCTGATATCAGCCGACAATCATACTGCTAAGTTTGCTGTATGTTTCTACTAAAGTCTATATTTGAAAATCAAAATTACATCAAACAAATATTCCAGATAGTTTGATTCTAACTTTCATAATCTATGATGTTTTTCTGTTTGTTTTTTGTGGCTCACTGCCCAGGGTGACGCCTCATACGGGACCACCTCAGCACGTGTTGCTTTCAAAACAGCTTTTCATTCTGGACTTATTTGCATATCCAGCCAATAGTAAGCAAGATCCATAATGTTGTGCACACTGTACACATTATGATGCAACGTGGCTGTGGAGGCTAATGTCTGCATCTCTGTAGGAGTTTGTGAATCTATTAAATCTAAGAGCTATTTCACTGCTTTTAGTTTCTCTACTCTAATAATCTAATATTTTTGACTGGCCGATGAACTAGATAATTTCTTGTTAAATGAAAATGCTTTAAAGAAAAAGATTGATGAAATCTTTATTATTTTTCTGTAGATTATTTTCCTCATGGGGGCAGGAGGAAGGCATCGCCCAGGGCCCCATCTGTGTCAAGAACCACCACTGGTTATAGATAACATATTTTATTTTCAGGAATAACTTTTTTTTTGTTTCTGCTTTGAATAGAATAGATTAGATTGTGCTATATATATACTTTGGTCATTATTGGGTGGCTTCTTCATTTCTGACTTTGCAGAATTAGCAGCAGCATTGAGAAGTTTTGAATTTTGAAGCACTGTGATGCTCATCATGCCTGACCATGTCGAGAAACCCTTTAATCTAAACACAGATCAGGTTCCTATTTGCTCCTGTGTTTATGTTTGAATAGATGGATTGTTTAAAATCGCCCTTAATATCATGCAGTGAACAGACCACAACTGTCTCAGCATCAACATTGAAATAAGTAACATACAGGAATACAGACAACATATTCACTGCATGTCAAGAACAAGGACATTTACAAAGGCTACTCCTAATGTAGTACAGTTTTATCACAATTATATGAAAATAGACAATTTCTGGATTGGCAGGAAATGTTCCTTGTAAAACTTCACTCTGTTGCAACACCAGTAAATCTGCTTGTTTCCAGCTCCAACCATTTTCCTTTACTCTCAGACTATCTTCTCTGTTTCAGCTGAAGAAATGCATGCTGATGATATAATGCTGCCACCACCATGCAACTTTCAGACAAAAAAAAATCTCCAGGAACAGTAGATCGCACAGAAACATCGATCACGCTTTTTCTGTCATTTGACAACCACAGGTAAACAGATCATGTATGAACAGACACCCACGTGAGTCATTCTTATTCACAGACACAGAGCTGCTTTTCACAATCTGGACTGAATGACTTTCCTTCAGGCTGCCTTCATCGTTGCATTAGCTTGATTATCACCTCGAGGCAAGCTCCGTGCACCACTGGGTATAGAAACAATCAGGCGCTGCCACGGCAACAAACGTGCGCTCGGTGTTTATGTAACGTGATCTTGGAGGATGGAGATTTTTAACAGTCGCAGATCATGGCTTCACATGCGCCTCGGCGGCCGCTGATGTTTCTCACATCTGCAGCTCAGCTGTCGGAGAAGAAAAGGCATTGTGTTCTCTTGTTCCTGCAGCCTGTTCGGTGACGCTTACACAAGCATTTACAGGTATGTCATCCAAGCTTCTTCACCTGTGCTCCAGGCCTTCCATCCTGATGGATCTGTCGCTGGGAAACAGGTTGCATCAACACAAACCAGTGTTTGTAATTCATTTCAATCATTGTTATCAGTGTGAGATCAAATATAAGTAAAAAGAAAAAAAAGGGAGGGCTGAGAAAGGGTGTGTCTATAGTCTGAGTTTTACAATTTATGTTGTTATTCTGAGATGGGAGATTTAACATGACTAGCCTCAATGAAACGTTCATTTGTTGCTTTAAGGGTAGATTAAAGCCATTATTTGGTCTCAGTGCAAAAGGAGTTCTGTCATAGATGACAGTCTGCAGGCAGAGTGTCATGTAAAAGCATCCCAGCCTGTGACTGCAGCTCACAATGAAGTGATAACTGGGGTTTATCTTTGCTGTTCAGCTTCTGCCTGAACACAACTGTCCTCTGCACAGGCAACGCCTTATGTTGTCCTTTAATTAAACTGCCTGACAGCTCATAAATCTCTTCCTAATCATAGAGCAGGAATCCACCTATCTTATGGCAACAAAAAGCATGAGGCCAATTAACATAAATCATTCAACTCTTTCTAGATGATGGATGGGTTCATCGCTATGATTAATAATGGCCTGACACAGTTCAGGTAAAACACAAGGCTGGAATGGTTTCTGGAATCCTGTGTTCTGTCTCTAAAACACACAATTTTATTTACAAGTTGCACGCGTGTTCATGTCACCTGAACTTTTTCGCATTTTGCCAGATTACACTCACAAACATCAGCTCCTTCTATCTGCATGCTATTTGAAAGAGCAGCATGAAGTTGTGCGTAGTGGCAAAGGGGAACGAAAATGGATTTTAAACATTTATTTGAAAATAAAAATCTAAAAAGCGTGTAAAAGTGTAAACTTTTACCGCTTTACTCTAAATGAAATCCAGTGATTCTTTTTAAAAGTCATTTAATTAGTAAATAGAGTCAAATGTGTGTAATTTACACACAAATGTCTAAGTATGAATCAAGGTATTTTGTAAAGGTCTGAGAAGTTTGCTAGAGAACATCATGAAGACAAAAGACCACAGCAGGCAGGTCAGGCACAAACTTGTGGAGACGTTTTAATCCAGGTTGGATTATGAAACGATACCGAGCTTGGAGCAATGTTCAATCCCTCATGGAAAGTGGAAGCTGCATGCTTACCAACTCAGGAGCGCCCAACCTCTATCTGAGAGGTCAAGCAAAGAAAGTAGTGATCAGAGAAGCTCTGGTTGAGCTCCAGAGATTCACAGCTCAGGTGGAAGAATCTGCAGGTCCAGAGGATCACAACTCTGGCCTTCAATGCAAAGTACTGAGAGAGGGGGGAAAAGCCATGGTTGAAAGAAAATCAGCAAAATTCCCAAGTAGGGAATATGAAGTTGTATGTAGTAAATTTATCACTACAATGGCCCAGTCAAAGTACAAATGTTTACCTTATTGAGAGTCCATTGGAACAGATATTTTCTATCCAATCTGACTGAGTTTGTGCAAAGAAGAATGGAAAGTTTTAGTTTCTTCATGTGTAAAGCTGAACATTCCCCAAAGCTCTGGCAGCAGTGATGGCAGTGAAAGCTGCTTCTACGTTATATTGAGTCCATCTGCTGCAAGTCTGTGACTGAATGCATTCTCCTGTGTTTCCTTATATAGAAAACATTTCTACCAATTTCAATAACAAACTGAACTTGACTGCATTGTTTGACAAGTAGGATCAAATAGGAAAACATGTAATTGCCTTGAGACTTTATTTATTGTGAAATGAATTCAGTTCTACTTCGGTTCTGGTTTGTGTTGCTATAAAATCACCCAAATACTCACAAATTTGCGGTTCTTCTACTTTGACTCTGCATGCAAAAAGGTTGCAAAGGAAAGGAAAAGCATAAATGTTTTAAATGTTCAACTCCACGTGTGTCATGTTAAAACTCTGAATTGTTGAACTTTCAACAACCAAAGCAAAATCTTGAGTTCCTATCTCATCTCTGAACGAAACACCGATAAGTATGATGTTTTTCTTTAAGCTACAAAAATAGCCTGACACCCACTCAGTCTCAGAGTGACAGGCGCCTGCTGGGTTCAGTTAAATCCCTCAAACATAAAAATAAAAAAACTGTTTAAATTAAAGGATGATCACACAATGATTACTCCAGCAACACTTTGAAGACCTACTGAAAGTTTTTGCTTTCTATTTTACTTTTTTTTTTATTATTATTTGCTGGATCTGAACTGCCTTCAACTTAAAAACGGCATTATATGAACTTCTTCTTGTTTTTTCCATGAAGAAGGGGTATGAGTTTGAAGAAATTTCTCCTTCGTGCCCGTTGCTAGCATGTGCTTTTAAATGAAAGTCAGCACTTTCTTCTTTGATTTCCAATTTTGACTTCCAATGATTCACTTCCGGATAAAGAGCCCCCTGTTGGTTGGAGAAAAATCCACAGAAAAGCCGCACCGGGCTATAAGCCGAATGGTTCAAAGTGTGGGAAATAAGTACCAGCTTATAGTCCGAAAAATACGGTAAATAATTTTTGGTGAAGGAAACAGGTAAACACTTTTTAACATCTTGTGAAAGCACTGCTTATAAAGGTGATAAACATTTGCACCGACCTCCTGAAAACAAACTAATACGTGTGTTTGCTGCACATGGCAGCGTCAGTGCCGCAAAAGAGAGATAAGGAGATAACTTTTTTGTGTCTCTTCATTTAAAAGCGGTAATAGAGAAGGCAATGTTATGACAACGTCAAAGCAACGTCAGACTATCATTACTGGCATGCAGAGTCCAATGATCATCAGGAAGGAGCTGATCTATGAAGATGCCTGTCCAAAGAAAACAAAACATCAGCATCCAGTTACTGTTGGTTAGGATAACAGGGCAGAAATGTTAAAATGAGTAGATTTTAGAGAAAATCTGCAAAACTTTTACTTAAGTTTGGAATATAAGGGTTAAAAGAAACTCCACAGTAGAAAAAAAAAAAAAAACCTAATGAAAAGCATAAACAATCGTCCTGTACAAAAGCATAATTTGCTTATTTGCTTTTGCAGCTGCACCTGGAAGTCGTGCTGGGTGCTGTTTAAGAATGAAGTTATCACGATGTCTCATCACACCTTAGTGATTTCCAGAGAACTGATTTTCCTCCCCTCCCTGTTTTTTTTTTTTTTTCTTCTTTTTTTTTTGCCTGCGCCATCCTCATACCTGAGGTGTTTTTTGCTGACTAACTTTCCCTGGCGAAGAGCTTCATTAGAAAATTAGCATTTCATAACAGGACAAGTGAGTCTAGGTTTTCATCTGAATTTTGTGATTTCTTCAAGTTGCTGTTCCAACTTGTTGTCAGTGTGGTGGATCATCCAGACGTCTCAGACAGAAGATAACCGGGTCTGATGTGATTCCTTTCTCTGATCGTCTCTGCAGTCAACATTAAAATGTAAGTTCACTGCTAGATGCAAAAAAAAAAAAAAAAAGACATGGGGGTTATTTAATTAAATTTAGGAGCAGTACGTAGAAATGCGTTTCTTTCAGGAAAACAATCCCTGTGCAGCAGGATACACCTTTTGAGCCAATTCGAAGATTGCATGTTTTTCTTTCAACATAGGGTGTGATTTACTTTGGGGACTGCAGCTTTCTTTAACTTTGACCCAGCCCAATGTTGGTATGCCTGCATGTCAGTTGCACTTTCATGAACTTAGCGCTTCACATGTGAGCCAACCTATGCAGAGTCAAGCTCAACCTATAAACTACAATCAGTCTCCACCTAACCATTATTAGCTCTTGCCAAAAGAATTCATTTCACTAACATTGTGTGCAGCACCGGACTGCCCTGTCGGTACGTTTTGACTCTACTGTCGCTCCAACCCCCTGCCAAATACACACATATACAAAATTATTGGATTGGCACAATTAATGGCCAAATCACCCACAGTTCCTGACCAAAGTTTCCACAGTGGGACTTGAAACTGATAAATGTAACAATAAAAAATAAATGACTGAAAATTAACCAGTGAAAAATCAGAATTGCTTTTCAAATGTGGGTCAACAGAAAGACAAATAAATAAATAAATAAATAAATAAATAAATAAATAAATAAATAAAATGATTAAACAAAAGGAAATGTCAAACTAAGGTGTGTTCTCTAATTTGCATCATAGGTGTTTTCAAGATTGTAATCAGTCAGTCTGCCTGCTTAATGGGTGACAAATGCATTTGTGTTTATTAGTTTCAAGTTATTTGGTCATGAATTGGCGGGTAATAAAAATTATGTCCACATCTGGAAATACACCTAAAGTGTCTTAAATTTCATTTTTACTTTTTAACGTTGATCACTCAGTCTAGAAACCTTTATCTGGTAGTAAAGGACCAACTTGGTTCACTGGGGTTTAAATGTGACATGAGACAGAGGCCCACTCTTCAAAATGGGAAAGGCAAGAGAGCATATCAACTAAATAATCACACATATGGCAGTACTTCAAATGCTTACATAACTTCCATTAAACACAAGGAAGTAATCTGTAATCTAGGTGTTGCATCACTGGGTGTGGCCCCTATCAGAAGCTTGCGAAGCCCTGACATCATAACCTGGATTTTCCCTGGATTGTTTAAATGCTGTTGGTCTATCTTTCTTCCTAATAACTTGGAAACCTCGCTTGTACCGCATGCCATCACGAACTCTCATAACGTCAGGGGATTTAGAGTAATCTGGTGGAATCTACCAGAGAAACCGGGTCATCATTGGGTCTTTCAGCAGAACAAAGATCCAAAACACATGATCAAAATTATTACTGAAACTGATCCTGCTTGCATGGAACTGTTCTTGCAACATTTCAATTACATAGTTTAATATTTACATTAATCTTAATATATCACAAGGCAACAATGACTGAAAGCAGAGAGCAGAGACTGTGAGCACAAGTGACATGGTATCTGTAATACTTAGTCTATTTTTATGCACGACCTGCTTAGAAACTCTACGCATTGAAATCTATGTAACTGTCAGCTACTTTCATCTCAAAATCTCAAAGCAACTGTGTTTGTTTCTAACAAACACAGTAGTATGAGGAAGAAGTGCTATTGTATCTATTGTAAAAATTCCTGTGACTTATCTGTCTTCCTTCTTGTGCGGGTGATCTACCTTAATGTTCCCTGGAAGTTCGAGTTCCAGATTTTATTGGCTGCAGGCCGGGCTTTTAATGAGCAAAAGTTGGGTGTGCAGAATCTGGCTAAAAGAGTAATTGTCTTTTTCATTTTGCTTTTTTTAAATTTGATAAGACAGTTTGTATTAATCCTAAATGTGATAATAGTTTGGCTACAAGTGAGGCCTGTTTTCTTTCTGAACGGCCGGTCCCAGTTTGCATGGGACCCTGAGAAAGATTGGAGAGATTTTGGTAATTGAAAGTTTATTCACAATTAAACAGTAGGGGAAAAAAAAGGTTATTCCTAATTGATCTGATAACAATGTACACCAAATCTCCTATGCTTAAACTCAGAAGCTTTCTGCTGCTGCAGGCCAAACAGAGAGGCAAAGAAATGTAAAGTTTGCTTACACCTCAGTCCAGCTCTGACTGCATGTAGGACACAGATGCAGCTTGTTTGAGTGTTTGCAACACATTTCTGTTTCTAGTTGGATTTAGTTACAAACTGCTCTCTTTGTTGGACACAGCCCATGTAGGACAAATCTGGCGTTGTGTAAAAGAAGGAGAAAATGCAGGGGGGTGAGGGGGGGGTTCTTGCTTGCCTAATATCTAAATAATAAACTACAGACTATAGATTTAATGAATTGAGACGCATGATAATTCATGCATGGCAAAGATGGTTAAAGAGAATACAAACAATTTGCTTTTATTTTTTAAATACTGATGCAGATTACTATACTGGAGGCTAAAATCCTATGTCTGTGCTAAACCAGGTTTGCAAGCAAACATCTTGTGCTTTAATCTTTGATGTCATACATTTTCTTTCTCCATGACCTAATCTGTCCTTATTTACATCACAGTTAAGCACAACAGAGACAGACCCTCACAGTGGGGCTGTTTTCAGTCGAATTTCTGGCTCTGTTTAACTAGCAAATGTAACATGATATCACAGAGGCTGAAACCGATCGTCTTTCGCTTTCTTTTTGGATTCTCTGGAACAAGGTGGAGCGGCTGGTAATATGGGCGCTTTAGGTGGCAGAATGTCAGAAATGCTGTCATCAATCAATCAAATCAATCAAATTTTACTTGTATAGCACATTTCAGTAGCAAGGCATTTCATAGTGCTTTACATAATTAAAATAAAAACAACATGTGACATTGAATAAACAGAGAGAAAGAGAAAGAGATTTTGAAAAACAAAAGATTAAAAAAGATAAAAACATTAAAACCCGCGCCCCTTTTAGGACTTCAGTTAAATGTCATTTAACTGGGGCTCCAACCCTCTGGGACTTTAGTCAAAAACACCATTTGACAAGGACTCCAACCTCTAGGTTTTTAGTTGAAACGCCGTCAACTGGGACTCTAAACCCCATAAGACTTTAGTTAAACATTGTTTAACTGGGACGTTTTCCGGGGGGCTTTACATCATTAAAACGAGAGAAATAAAAAGAAATTAATAAATAGATAAAAAGTAAAAACATTAAAAACATCAAAGACATCAAAACCCACACTCTAACCCTAATTTAGCCATAAGCAACTCAGTGTTTCAGCTGTTTTACAGTTTTCTGGAAGTTTGTTCCAAATCTGTGGTGCATAGAAGCTGAATGCTGCTTCTCCTCGTTTGGTTCTGGTTCTGGTTCTGGGGATGCAGAGCAGACCAGAACCAGAAGATCTGAGGGGTCTAGACGGTTGGTACAGCAATAATAGATCTTTAATGTATTGTGGTGCTAAACCGTTCAATGATTTATAAACTAACAACAGTATTTCAAAGTCTATTCTTTGAGCTACAGTGAGCCAGTGAAGGGACTTTAAAACTGGTGTTATGTGCTCTATCTCCCTGGTTTTAGTGAGAACGCGAGCAGCAGCATTCTGGATCAGCTGGAGATGTTTGATTGATTTATTAGTCAGACCTGTGAAGACGCTGTTGCAGTAATCAATACGGCTAAAGATAAACGCATGGATGAGTTTCTCTAGATCCTGCTGAGACATTAGTCCTCTAATCCTGGAGATGTTCTTCAGATGATAGAAGGCCGACTTTGTGACTGTCTTTATGTGACTCTGAAGGTTCAGGTCAGAGTCCATCACTACTCCCAGGTTTCGGGCATGATCGCTGGTTTTCAGTTGTAATAACTGAAGCTGTGCATTGATTCTAGTTCGCTCCTCTCTAGGTCCAAAGATAATAACTTCAGTTTTGTTTCTGTTCAGCTGGAGAAAGTTTTGGCACATCCGTGCAAACAAAGTGTCATGGCATCATTAGCCTAAGTATCTGTGGACAGATTCCACTTCAAAGGTGCTGTTCTTGAAAAGTGTCCGTCACACACAACTTAATATAGACATAGGGGATATTCTGTAAACAGGAAATACGTAGCTGTTTGTTTTATTTTGTACATTTGAATTAATTCATATTTACGATTTGATGGTAAATGCAGGTGCAGATAAGGTGTAGATTTATTATGACTTTTATCAATTGATCTTTGAGCACTTAGTAACTCAACTTTTATATTTAATTTCTAAGTATTTCTGAAGTTATAGCAGTTATTAGTAGTAGTTATTACATAATTTTTTTATCAAATATGTTATTACAGAAATTGCCATGAAATATTATACTATTATGCAGGTTTGTATATGATCATTGCATAAACAACATTTCTTTTTTCTTTTCTTTTTTTTGTTCGTATTAATAGGTTACTAATAAAAACTCTTACAGAAGCAATTATTTATCATTAAATATTAATCATCTTCATTTTGAGTACGTTTTTACTTATTAAAAGTAAAATAAATGGCTTTAAATAACCACTAAGATTTTATTTTGAATAATTTTATTATTTAGACATGGACCTGTTTGGGTTTTAATTTTAATTTTCTTGATTCATTATAGTTACTGAGAGTTATGAAGATAATCAGCCAAGTTTGGTCATCTTCCTACGGCGTCTCCTAACAAATACAGTTTTGCAGAATCCCACATGAAAGAGTTCATAACTCTTTTTTTTTTTTTTACCTCTGCCAAGCATGTTTACTCTGTCAACAGGCAACAAACTGACACAGTGGATTCGCCTGAAAACAATCGGCAAGTATCAAGTAAGTGCAAAGTCAAACACACTCAGCATAGTCATAAGATCTCTCGCTGGCATAAAGTAAAAAAAAATAAAAAATCTGAGGAATGAATCCTCCTCATTTCCAACAAGGTATTTGACACCAACAAACAAGCTGATGATGGATGGATCACATTCTGTGGAACTCATCTGGGGTTTTTTCTTCCTTATGTAAGAGTGACACGAGCTGATCTCTGCAGGAGAGCACCAGACAAATCCCCAAAAATGTGTTTGTCGCAGTCAAACTTTGTGAATTTGTGCAGCTAAGGTTTGTTCGAGAGACAATTCAGGCTGGTGTGTGTCGTATTGAGCTGGTTTCTATCTTAACTTCTGGTTTAATGAGTGCAGTTATTTACGGGCAGCACTGGACTGGCGAGACAAAGTCTTTGTGATTAATCTTAAACCTTATCACCTAACCCCTGCAGCGGCATCACATTGCACTTGTGGTGTGCAACGACATACTAGTGTTTTCTGGACTGCAATTTTACTGTAAAATCTCTTTGTATCAGATGACGTCTCTTGGAAGGAAAACATGTTTTGCTTGAGTACATTAAGTTGACAGACATGACATGGGTTTCCAGTCATGGATGTGTTTTTAACAGAGATTATCAGCGTTAGTGAGCAGATAAACTGAGAGGATTATGTGAAGTATCACTTAATGTTTAATCTAGAGTTACAGGACATGGGGTTGTTTCATTTTTGTTGCATTTATTTCACCGTAAGGTATTATTTAGTTGTAGTTGTCACAATAGTAATCCTGATTGTCACTTCTGCTGCCAATGTGACGACTGCAGATTTTCATTTTGGTGACTGAGGTCAAGTTTTCAGGGCGTATCCGCAGAGTTGAGGTAAAAACTTGAAAATTCAAAGGAAAGTTCACAGGAAAACACTTTGATCTCCCGACTGCCATGTTGTAATTTTATGTACTATTTTTATAGTTATACTTCTAATGTAGATGTTTCTGCGGATCAACTACAAACAATGTGGAGTTAGTCATGCAAAACATTTAACCTGAATAACAGGAAGCTTTGTGTGCACACTCATGTCTCTGGAAGTTACACTTTATACTTTCATATCCACATCACTGCTGGCACGAAAAACCTGAAAACAGTTTTTGTCGTTGATAGGTGTTTTGGTAGCACTATATATGGAGAGGAGTGCATAAGACTGACATGATCAAGTCGTCAGGAATTTTTATGACAGTTGTCACCAAGTGTAATTTGGTAAATAATGAACCTTTTCATTCAGATTTGCTTTAGAAGTGTTAACTTTGCATTAACAGTATCTACCAAATGAGACATAATAACAACTATCATAACCATTCACAAACACTCCTTCATGTTTATGACAGCATCATGTCGTATTTATGACAGCATCATGCCAGTCTTAGGTGCGTCCCATCAAAGAAAGTGTTACCAGTTTGGGTATTTAATTTTTCCAAACAAAGGCGGCTGCAAAACTATTCATTTTGTCATGTTATAACTCCAACTTTCAGAGGATATTACTCAGATTTTATGCACTTTTAAGTATAGATGATGTAGAAGAAAAAGTTTTTTTTTCTATGTTTTTTTTGTTAAACTCCAACTTTCAGAGGTTATTACTTGGATCTTATGCACTTTTAAAGTATAGATCATGATGAAGAAGAAAAATGTTTTTTTTTTTAACAAACTAAAATCAGTCTCTTGAAGTTATTTTTGTGCCAGGTCCAGGTCTTAAACAGACCTAAGAATGTAGGTCTGTTTAAGACCTACATTCTTAAACAGACGTAGGTCTGGACTTTGACTGGTCCATTCCAATGCATGGATATGCTCTGATCTAAGCCCTTCCATGTGTGGAGTCGTTGTCCCGCTGAAAGCTGGAGCTCATCCCAGGCTCAGGTCTTTAAACAGGGCTTCTTCCAGGATTATCCTGTTTATAGCTTGATTTGTCTTCATCAACTTGAACCTTCTTCTCTGTTCAGACTGAAAAGTATTCATGATATTGCCACCACACACAGCTAGGATATCTGTGGCTATCACACATAACATTTTATGTGGAGACCAGAAAGACTTCTGGCAAAAGTTCAGTTTTTGTCCCAACAATGTCACTGGCCAACCCCCGACTGAACCTCTTCTGGTTTTCTTACATCTTTCTTCTTGATTTTCTCTCATGGGGCAGATTTGTGAAATGCAAAACTAATTTCTTTCTTGTCAACAGATTCTTCCCCCTGAGCTGTGGATTGCTTCAGCTCTTTCAGGGTTACCTTTGACGCCTTTGGCTGCATGTCTGATTAGTACCTTATAATCTGCTGTAACAGCCAAAAATAATGTTTGCAATGTTTTTACGTTCAGATGTTTAACTGGTCAGAGCTCTGTGAGATTTTCAAAGCTTAGAATATTGTTTTATATCCTTATCCTGCTTTAGACTTTTGTACAGCTGAGGTTTAATTATACGCAGATACAATCTGTTTACTGATCAAGTGGCTTCTAAAGGCAAGAGGCTGGTCTTTACTTTATTTAGGGTTATTAGAGTAAGGCAGGTGAAAGTGAATGTACACTTTTTTATTTGTAAAATAACATAATTTTTCTCCCGCTGTGCTGGTCTATCACATAAAATTGCAATTAAATATATTGATGCTTGTTGTTACAGTATGACAAAATGTAAAATGTTAAGAATTGAAATCCAATTTCCATGTTTGTTTATTTGATATTTGATCACAAACAAAGAAAGCTGTTTATAAGAAAGTTGATTAGAAATTCAGCTTTTGTCATCGCGTTTTGTTTCTGACTGAAAAGATAATTGGAGTGAAATTTTGCTTCGTTTGTCCTCCTTCCTCAAACAAGGAAGTTCACCGCAACATTTTTATGATCACAAAGAAAATTTAAGAAACTAAATAAGAACTCTGATTGTATCTTAGAGCATTCTCAAGGCATATAACAAAAGACATTAGAAGAAAACATAAAGAAAGAAAGGAAGCTCGTTCATTGTGCAGACTGCAGGTCGACAATGAAGCCAGACTCAGTGAAAAACATCGCCACACCCAGCCCTCCGTACCTCACCGACACAGAGGTTGGCCGAGATGATGCGTTTGTGTCTTTTTGAAAGACACATAAGTCGGCTACTGAAGAAGTCATCCAGAAATAACAGCAGCCTGTTTCAACATTGAGCTTCGCGTGAACAGCAGCTGCCACCTTTACTGTCACGCTTCAAAGCACAGAGCAGGTGAGCATGAAGGGAGTGCAGGTAATGATGTCACAGGGCTTATAGTAAAAGGCCTTTAAGTCGCAGAACAAGAAATGCTAATCCAGCTCTTTGCCCAAAATCTTGTCTGACCATTTCTGAAAACAAGAGAAACATTTACATTTATGTTTGTGATAAATAAATGAAACTGGAATTATCCATTTTCTGAGACTTTAAAGCTTAAAACAGTTGAATCAAATGAACAAAAGGTATGAATTTGTTTGTTTTTTTTTTTGCCTGCTGTCCAACAAAGATTTTTGTTGATTCATTGTTGTTTTTAGCTGATTGCCAAAAACAACAAAGACAATTCATCGGAAACATTTTTCAGGTTTTGTGATGAAAGATTTCATACATTCATGCCGGCTCTATCTTTTTAAATTCTTTAAACACTTTTAGGTCACTGCTAATGTTACTCAGCCTTTTCAGGCATTTTGCAGCTACTTTTTCTTACTTATTTCAAAGTGGAAATAAATCGGAAAGAAAGGAACACAAAATAAGCACTAACAGTTTAAAATAAGCATAGAAAAACAAATTTAATTAATACAAGATACGTTGCAAACACGTATCCAACAAAGTGTGTTCATCAGCCTATAAATGCCTGACCTTCTCACAAGGTCAGGCATTGTGAGAAGCCTGACCTTCTCACAATGGTCAGGCTTGACCATTATAACAATATAATTGTTATGTTATAACAATTATATTCAGAGAAAGACTGTAGAAAATGAATTAAACCATTTTTTTTTACAAACTTCTTATTATAAATTAAAATAGTTTTAAATCTGTAAGGGCTCTGAATGATATTGGGCTCAGCTGTATAAAGACGCCTGAGTTGAGGTGAGATTTGGTTCATATAACTTGATTTACTGTCTAATCTTATTCTGAAATGGTTTTTTTAATTTATTTATTTTAGACATTCTTTCAGTTTCAAGATCAATTTGTAAAAGTTTAGCTGTTGAGTTATTTTAAAAATGAACAAAATATGCATTTTGTTCTAGTTAGATATGTAGTTAAATTGACATGAAGAATACTGCTTAAGTTATTTACTTCTTCTTCCACTGTTTGTAATAAATGTAGCTTTCCAGAAAAAAAAGTATTTCTTTGTCGACTGTAGAAATTTGTTTGCAAATATGTGTAAATAACAGATAACATAAAAAAACAAGGATCCCAGGACTGAACTTTGGTGAACCCCATAAAATAATATACAAAGAATACATTTTTATTGTTTCTTTGAACACATTAAAATCTATTTCTGAAGTATTTTTTTTTTAAATCAAGACAGTAATACCCCTCAGGTTCCCATCTTTGAAGCTCACCAAATAAAAACACAAGAATTACACTATTAACATCTGTTCCATGTGAATTCGATGATTTTCTCTTTACTTCACTTAACTTGAAACTCTCAACTCACAAAACACTCTCACACCAAGACGCTCTCGGTAGTCTCATGCATCTTATCAAATCATCTTGCTGTAAATGTTTTGTCATACTGTACTTCTTGAGATTTGTTTTTTCTTCTTCGCCTTGTACCCCCTGAAGGATTTATAGGTTAAGGATGCTTGTGCTTTTCAGGTAGTAAAAATATCTCGAATAAGTGCTAACTTGTCAGATACGTGACGCGGCACCTGCAGCACAAATCCGTGCCAACACTCTGGGTTCAGCTAGTTTATGCAGAAATACTTTCACTTTACTGTACATGTCACCAATTTCTGCTGTGCAGTCAAAAAGATTTTATTTAAGCATACATGTAGCCTGATGGGATCACGCCTCTCACCCAATTAGCTACTTCACCCTTCAGCTAATTAGCTATTAGGATGTAATTGATCCTTTATAATCTTTTCATAACTAATTAAGCTCTGTACAACCGTACAGAACTTGTTTGGCTGCCAACAAGTTAGTGTATTTCTTGTCATAGGGGCTGAATTTTTTCTGTCTAAACGTCTAATGTCAGCTCTTTACCTGGCAGACGTGTCTCTGCCCCTCCTTTAAACAGCATCACACTTCCATGTAAGACATTTTCCTTGTCCTACTTTCCATTCATCCTCTTCCTGCTTACATCACGCTAAGCTTTTTCTGTTTGAGTTAGGATTATCAAAACTATTTTTGTTCTCTAAATAATACAAATAATGAACTACAATATCAGAACATTAGATACATTTCTTCAGTTTTTGGTAGAGTTGTCTTTAAACTGTGACTTGGGTCAAAACAAACGTCTCATAAAGAAGGAATTTTGGCCCATTCCTCCCAACAAAACGGCTGTAACCGGATCGGGTTTGTTTAAACTCTTGCTCTCATGCACCATTTCTGCTCTGCCCAGAAACTTGGACTGATAATTGGGGTTTTGTGATGACTATTCCAAAACATTGACTCTGTTGTGTTTAAGACTCTTTATAACAAGTTTAGTGCTATTCTTAGAGTCATTATCCGTTTAGAAAATCAAAGAGTTCCCCAGCTTTAGCTCAATGATATTCTTTCCTCAAGAGGCCGTCTGTTTTGTGAAGCGCACCATGGAACGCAGCATAATGCTGCCACCCTCGTACGTCATAGTTGGGATGGTGAAATCTGGAAAAAGTTCTATTTTTCCAGATTTTAACAAGTAGAAACAATTCAAGTTATCCTAACTGCTTCAAAACAAAAATGATTGGTCTTATTTAATCTGAGGGATATGTGTCCTTATAATGAAAATACAAGGGGTGATTCTTTTCTTTCCTTTTTGTACTGTTTATTATGCAAATGTTTGAAATGAATATTTACACTTATTGCAAAATATACATTTCACAATATCAAATAAAAACTTAAGGAAGCAAAGTAAACATAGAACAACGAGAGAACTTAACTAATTGTTTATTTAATGTTATACTGTACATGCCCAATTGTTTGCTGTGCAGCCACAAAGATATTATTTAAACATGTATGTTATTACATGTTATAACATGTTGTCACCATGGAGATAATCTTGTTATTGAATTTAATTTATAAATATTTAACACATTTTAACTGATTATGGTCATTTTTAGATTATTAGCTAAATTAAATGACAGTATATAACGGGAAGAAAAAATATTTAAAAAAGACAATAATTAAAAGAAGGACAATTTAACTCAAGAAATAAAAAATGTAAAAATAAAATAAATAAAAGACAATAATTAAAAGTTGTTGATATTGAGTTAATATGCTAATACTGTATATTTTTAAAACATGTTATCACAAAGTATCTTCAACCTCAACTTTTCATAACAGTTATTATTGCAGGTTTAGCTTTTGTTGCAGGTATCAATCAATCAATCAATCAATCAATCAATCAATCAATCAATCAATCGTATTTGTACGGCACATTTCAGCAACAAGAAAGAACTTAACTGTAAAGTTCAAAGTGATTTAAAAAGAAAACCCGCCATAAAACCGCCGCAGGATGACTGAATATTAACACAGGCGAAGTGTGAACCACGCGCCCACACACACACACGCACGCACCGGACCGGGCCACCCCGCCCCGGTCCCGCCCAAACGCCCGACCCCTTGAGGCGAACAGACAGGATCATATGACGGCAGCTCAACCGGAGCGGCTCACTCACGCAGCAGCTCAGTTGTCACAGCTACACGCAGAGAAAGAAAGAGGACTTTAGTAACTTCCAGTTTTGTGGAGCCATCGACCCGTTTTTCTCCGAGCCTGATGTCAGTGGCACCGCGGGGCGCCGAGCGTCGCGTTTTTTTCTCCGGAGTTGCCTAATTGAGTTCCTCCACTCACCGAGAGGTCCGCGTTTCGCCGATCAGCAAGGCAGCTGTGAAACTAGCGTCTCTGCGCAGCGGGAACGGACCGAGAGGCTGAGCGGAGAAGTAAGTCTGATGTCCCTGCAGCGGCTCTGTTAGTGTTGATGCTTAAAATCACAAAAACATGTGGCTGTAGCGACAAGCTGGTTAAAACGAGGGGGATGTGTGATTTAAATCTACAGCAGGGGATTTATTTGATTATTTGTGTGATGTTTTATGGTTATTGACTAATTTCGCTAAATGATGTTACTTAAAATATTTATTTTTTTGCCTTGCATTGGGGTAAAATCTTTTTTGTTTTCAAGTTTTTTTTTTCTTTTAACTTAAAAATTGGGATCAATATGCTTTTTTATTACCTGTATAATTTGAAAAGATAATTCCGAGATAAAAAGAAAAGAAGTATTTTTGTAAATCAGTCTATAATATGATTAAGATTCATAATACTTTATGCTAGAGAGGCTGTCCTGCATACAAAATATATTTTTAGCTGCCCAATAAAAACATCGAGTCACAAATCAAGGCAGGACAAATTTTTCCTTAAGTACATGACCAGATTTGGGATCTTAAAGCTTTTTATTTCAGGGATGAAATTGAACTGCATGAGAGACATTAAAATAAAGTCCAATAAAAAAAATATTTTGTTGCTAATCAAAGCAGAAAATTATTATTTTTTTCCATCCTTTCTATTAAATATCAAAGTAATCTGAATTTACTTTGGTTGGATTAAAATGCATCCATTTTGATCTTATTGTCTTCCTTATGGCTGCTAGTTTAAGAAAATGTTACATCTTTGACCTTCTTTTGTGTTAATTGACTCAAAATAATTAAAATTCGCAATAAATTAGACCAGTGCACTAATGTAGCCGAGATCAGATAAGAAGGTGAAACATTAAACAGAAAACAGTGTAAAGTGCAAAGTTTACTTTTGCATATCATCTTTTAATATTTGACATTTTTGCTTAATGTTAATCACATCAGCAACGTTAACTAAATTTGTCTGACAATTATCAATAATTAAAGCAAATTGAATGAGCAACAAATATTAAGAAGAACTGTGGTGAGAGGATAAGACTGTAACTGTGTCACACCTGAACCGTCCTCTCAGTGCTTTAGTTTAATTAGATCTTTTACAATCTGCATCTCCTCCCCTGTTAGTGTGTGTGTGTGTGTGTGTGTGTGTGTGTGTGTGTGTGTGCGTGTGTGTGTGTGTTTCTCTGTCTCTCCCTGTTTCCTGTGCTTTGTTTCAAGGCCTGGGCTTGCGTCACACATTCCACTTGGCATATGAAGCCCTTATCCTGTTTAGAGACTGGAGAGAGAAAGAAAGAAGGGAGGGAGAAAGAAGGGAGGAGAGAAGGATGTTGGGGGTAGAACGGGTGTAACGAAGACAACATCTCTCCTCTTTTCATCTTTTTTTTTATTCTTTCTACTCCAGTCAGAGAGCATAAAGAGAAAACTCTTCTGTCCACTTTTATTGATTTCTTATTATTTGCTGAAAATATCAGCAGCACACACACACACACACGCCCTGAATACTCCACCCATCCCAACGCCTCCTTTCCTGAATCAACATGCTGATGTTATCTGGTGGAACAAAATGCACTGGACTGCGTGTACACACGCACACGCACACACACACACACACACACACACACACACACACACACACGGCTGCTCAAAGGCCATGTCCTAGGGAACATTAAGGCTAAACATTAAACTCCTGGATGCGGAAGGGCTGGTGGTTCTCAGTGGGAACTTACGGGAAAAGGACACTGTGCTCCTCAGACAGCCATAAACTTAAAAAGCTGTAAGTAGTTACACAACCTCATGCGTGCCAGCACACTCGCACACACACGTTTATGTCATGCTGAAGCACATACGCAGACACTTATGTTGGTGTGTTTCAACCACTGGAGTGAGCCAATCCGACTATCCCACCGCCTGCCCCCCTCCCCATGTCTGAGGTTTGTTGAAGTTTTGTCATATTTTGGTTGAAACCCACCTCATTTTCTTCTCGTTTTCTGTCTCAGTCTTGTTGTTTCCACTTCCATTTTGACATAGTTTGGTTACAGTGGCTGTTTTTTTTTTTTATTGGTTCAGTTCCCCCCTGTTCCCCTCTCATTCTTGGGGCAGGGAGGTGCAGTATGTGGTGGAGGGGAGGGAGTCAGACAGGAAACCACAGGCCCCCTGCAGCAGCACCCCCCATTTGGCTTGGCTCTCCTGCTCCTCCTCCTCCTCCTGCTCTCCTTCACACCCCCCGACCCATCACGGAGTGTGGAAATAATAACAGTCGGCCTGAACTCTGAGGGGCTTCCGCTTCTCTCCCCGTTCCTCCTCTCCCCTTCCCCTCTGTCCTCAGTTGTCTGGAAAGCCTCAAAAACTGCGCTCTCTTTGACAAGCTCAACTTGAGGTGTGTGCACGCGTGTTTTGCCTTTGTCGGTGCTTGACAGCTCCGGTTGTTTCTTTAAAAGCGCGCGCATTCATGGTTTTGTGTGTGGATGTGCGTGCAAGACGATGGATCCTGTTTCCTCTCCCCTGCTGATGGCCCCCTCTGGCTTCCCCCCCTGAGGTCTGCAGGCCTGTAGGCTCACAGTCTGCTGGAGAGGAGCAGAGAGGATCTGTATGTGTTCGTGTGTGCGTGTGTGTGTGTGTGTGTGTGAGTGAGTGTGTTTTTGGGGAGTAGGGCCTAGGCAGCTCCAATGGGGGAATTGGAAGCCAAAATAAGAAGAGAGAGGGGCCTCAAACTGAGAGGAGTCAGAGTTTATGCTATTTGTGAAGTGAAGGAACCAGAAGTGGGAGAATGATGGTTTGGTTTGGTGCAGCTACCAGCTTCAAAACCTTGTTGGCTGTAAAAGGCTTCAACATTTGAGGGAAGAATAGTCGTCTTGCATTAAAAAAAAAAAAAAAAGCAGGTTTGATTTAACGTTTCCTCCTGTCAGTGTATTCCCAGCCAAGGCTCTTCACTCTAAGCTGAGCTGTGCATCATGGGTATTGAGGAGTGGAGGCTTGGTGAATTTGGCTTCAGTGTAAAAGCGCTTTGAGTGGAAAAGCAGCATATTAATTCAGTCCATTTAAAACAAAAAAACTTCCGCAGAAACATTTCTAGTCACAAATACCACAGAGAGTTATGGTTAGAGCAGAGCTGCACAGCATCAGGAACACAAACAGCTGCTGAATAATGAGATTTAGTGGGTTATGATAAACCCACATTTTATTGTTTTTCTTTTCCCCATCATTATAATATCCCTCCAGTTTTCTGTAAGGTTTATCATCTCTGGCTGTAAGAATATATGATATATGGGGCAGTTAGTCCCCATCAGAATGGCCAAGTTTATTATTGGAATATTTGGATACGAATGCATGACTTTTAAAATATGATACTTAACTAATTATTGCATCCAATCAGTCCTTTGCATTTGTAATTTTCCTAAAATTGAATATGCAAACAGATGAAGCGTTAGCCAACACGCTTATGACTGGAACGTTGGAAAGTCCCCGCGTTTTTTAGTGCTGCAGGTAAAGCTATTAAAATGTTGAATCAATCAGTCTCTACAGTCTGGCGACCGTTTAATGAAAAATGTTTGTGTGACCCGGGTTTCTCTTTATGTCAGAAAAAATTAGCAACTAAGCACTACTACACTTTATGAAGTCAACCCACCAATGTTGAGCCTCTGACCTGGAAAGCTAAGCTAAGCGACCAGCCGTCCAGTGAAAACCCTTCAGGACCTTTGGTGATGCAGAATACCACGCATCATTTCTGGCTGTAAACACTGGACAAGGCGTGCTGAAGTGCACCTGGACAGATGGCTAGATTTCAGCCAAGTGGCTGTGCTAGGAAAAAAAACTATTAAGCACTTCATGCCACTGGTGAATTTTACCATTTAGAATAAAAAGTAAAGAAGTATCTGGCCTCAGGCACTGTTCTCAGGCCTTAATCTCATCTGTATGTAAAGAGCTACCATGAAACTGTGATATTTTTGTCTTACGGTTATCATGCCATGAAAGTCTCATTCTGGCCAGGCACCTAATTGGTGCTGAGAGACACAGAGAGCAACTCTGAAGCAACAAAAGCCAACAGGCAGGAAGTGTCCGCTTAGAAGCTCACAAGAAGTGAACCGTTGGAATATTAGCTCACCACCTGGATGAGTAAGGCAATTAGGTCAATTAGGACCCTGCAATGTCAACAGCACATTTTGAGTCAGTGTGTACTTCAAGTTCCAGGTTTGCAGGAGATGAGGCAATATTGCTGTAAGCTGTGGAGAAGAAGTTTGGCAATCTGGCATCAAAGTGACAGTCATGAGCTGAAACAGCAGAGCACTGACATGAGGTGATGCTGACGGGTAAAGGAAAAAATAGGCTTTAAAGTAAAGGAAAAGTCAGAGTGAGGAGCAGGGAACTCATGGCTTTCAGTCTGTGTGTGTGTGTGTGTGTGTATGCTGCAGTGTGTTCTTGGACAAAGACGTTGTCTGGAGGTTTCTGGTCTCTCTGGTGATCTCATCATCTCCAGCCTGCTGCCATTAGAGCATGTGTGCGTGTCTGTAATAATTTAGCCCTTTAGTGATTTAGTGTGTGTGTTTTGTTGAGCTTGCAGAAAGTTTTGTGTGCTTCTGTGATCATGTAAAAATGCGTGTGCGTGCATGTGTGTGTGTGTGTGTGTGTGTGGTTGAGTCGGTAGCCAAGGCCTGCAAACCGCAATATTTTCCCCTTCAGTCATGTTTGTTTTACATCATTCATAGAGAAGGAGAAGGAGAAGAACAAGAAGAAGCAGAAGAAGAAGAAGAGCAAGGAAGTGAGGGGGTGGATTAGATAAATATGGTAGCAACATGAGTGATTGCTTGGAGAGCGAATGGAGAGGAGGTGCAGGGGAAGAGCTGGAGTCCAAGTGTGGAGAGGAGATGCAGGAAGTGTTTGCTGAGTGGGTTGGGGTTGAGTACACAGTAGCTTTACTGACCTAGAAAGACAATATTTGCAGACATGCTCAAACACACACCCACTTGTGCACAACAGGAAAAAAAAGAAATTTCCCTCACACCATGACTTAGGCTTTTATGTCCCACTCCTAAATTAGTTCCTTTACCTTTTAAATCATGTCTAATTTCTGTCCCGCAGAAGAAGAAGCTTAAAGTCTTTGACTCAAATCTACTTAAAGGGATCACTTTACTTTACTTTCTTTCCAAGTTGTTCACACATTTATCAACTTTTTGAAAGCGACACATGTTGTCCTCAGTTATGGTAGGTTTCTGCAACTGCATGCAGGTTTTTCCTAAGAATTGAACCTGCATTTAAGCCCACAGGCATTTGTTCTCGTTTTTTTTTTTTTTTTGAAACCTGGATAAGTAATGGGTTTCAAAGAAAAAACCCATTCCTCAGCTTGCACACATATCAGTGAATGCTGTGAGGGGTGCATACTGGAGGTGCAGATGTCTCCAGGGCTGTTCTTGCTCAGGTGTTAAGAGATAATTGACATTTACAGTTCGTACTCTGAAGTTCGTCAGAGGCTCGGCATCGCATGTGTGACTGTTGGTATGTAAGTTTTACCTTCCAGTTTTGCCTGACTTATTTTCAATAGTTAGGTAACGTTGACATATTTCTACACAAAGCACTGAAGACAGGACAAGAACAGCGTGACCTAATTTTCAAAATTCAAGAAGCAATTTCTTGTCTTGGCTGTAGGTGGAGCAAATGAGCAGGTCCCCAATTTCAATTAATTTGCTTTAATTCGCAAATAATTAACTATCAAACACGTGGATAAAAAAACTTAAAGTGTCTTTTTTGTAAGGATTTACCAAAATCTATAGAAATTCACAGTTAAAAAGTTTAAGCCTCAAAAAAAGGAATGATCTATTTCATGTTAGGCTTAATATTGAATGAAGAGCAACTGATAGTAAAAAAAGCAAATTCATTAGATCTTCTTTACATAAAAAAGAAGGATTAATCCACAACAATGAAAACACAAAATGATTCACAAATGCTAAAAAAAAATCATCATGGAGGGAAAAACTAAAACATAACAAAACGAAAAGATAATATTCATTTGATAGATGGAGGTAAAAATTTCAATAAGCACATTAAATCTTGAGAAAAATGTTTAAGTGCAGTATTTTGAAAGTAGCTAATACTAAATTAACAAAATAAGAAAACAATAATTAAATAAAATCTGCATTTATTTCATATAACTGATTTGGAAAGTATATTAATCACTGCTTTAAAATATATATATAGGATAAATAACTCTTTGAAATCTTTATCTTACAAGAAAATTGCAATAGAACCTCTGGTATGTAGTGATTATTTTAAGATAAAGAGTAATTGGGAATAAATAATTGTATTCATTATGCAAATCAATGAAGACATTGTCTCAAGTTTGCTTTTTTTGGTTTGGATAAAAGATGTGCTCAATATTTCTCTGCTGAAATTGCGACGGACATATTTACCATTTATCTACTCCGCCATGAATATTTTTTTTGTTGTTTTTCTTGCCAATGTTAAGCCTAAACTTTAGAACAAGGGGTTGTTTTTTTCCTACTCACACACACAAAAAAATCTGACTTTAGCACATTTAAAGTTTCTGGTTGTCGTGGTAAAAAGTCCTTGTAAAGTCCTTCCTTTGTCCATTTCCTGTTGTCATGATCTGTTTGTGCTTTATACTTGCCTGTACTGTCAGCGCCGCGTGTGATTCACAACCACAATAGGAAAATTGTTTGACCTCTGGTTGAACTGCCATACAATTCAAACCTGGATTAGAAAACACGCTCCCACAGCACGCAGACACACATGCGCACACACACACACACACCCGACTGCCAGGCTCTTTGTTTCCCTGAAGCCGGGCAAAGGGCGAGGCTCCACTCGTCACGTTCACACCCTTCCTGACCCAGCTAGCAAGCATCCGTCTCTCTCCCCATCTGGAACCTCGGTGTGTGTGTGACTCTGCCTTCCTGCATGTGTGTGTCCGGGCGTGATGGCTGGTGTTCTTACCCATTAGTTAATAATTAAAGGCTAAGCTGTCTCCAGACTCTGGACTTTAATCAGGTCATACACACACACAGAGAGAGAGACAGAGAGTCCCTCAGGGTACATTCTTTGACAGTTTGTGTTGCTTTAATGCTCCAGTGAACAAACACACACTCACACACTTACACACAATCACACTCAAAAACTCCCATTTAGGCCCAATCAGCCAACCCAGCTGCACCTGGCCATTTGAAGCCAAGGTAACTGAAGCCAGCGTGGAAACCTCACACTCTTTTATCCAAATACCAGGCGGTTCTCAGTGTTAATGTGTGATCAGGTGTCTGAAGTTTCCAGGCACATCAAACCTGCAAAATGTCTTCTGTGGTCCCAGGAAACTTTTATTTTTAGACATTTTGCATTTTATATTCAGATGTCTTGTGACTTAATGTGTGTGGACCAGTAGGCAAGTAAGGATTACGCGAATGAAATATGTAGAATAAAAGGTGTGTGCATGCTTGAAGTATCAAAGTTAAACTTCATCAGACGAGAGGAAACTTTGTGTTAGAAGTACAGCCTCAGTGAACACAACTGTTTACAATAAACATTTTATAGATTCATCAGTCAGAATGGCGGGATTCCTGGTCTCTGGTTTTTGAAAACCTTTGACTTCCTGATCTCAATTTTAGCCTGTTCTGATTCTCATATCATGTCTTATCAGTTTATTTATTTTTAGGTAAACACAAAATTATTTTAGATTTTAATACTGATTGACACGGTTGGCATTTCAGAGAAAGCTGTCATCATTAACCACTCCATCATGACAGGACAACTTCCATGTATTTCTTTACTCTTTGTTCTGAATCCATTTTTTTTCCCAGCAAATCCTTTTGCAATAGTTTGTTTCAACCACAGATTAGCATGGTGAAACAACTCGTCTCTTTCTGTGTTAAATTAGTTTAGACACAGAGTAATGTATTGACTAAAAATTTAAAAAATGAAAGCCTAATGAAATCTTTTTTTCAAGGTGTGGTTTTCTGTTTTTTTTTTTTTATGGGTCTTTTTTATTTTTCAGAAACAATTGTGGTTGTCGTATATAAGTCAGTTAGGCCTTAACAAAAAATTTAATGGATTGTAGCTTTTTAGACCAGGATTATGCCTCACAGATGTTTTTATTTTTCTGAAGCTCCTTTCCTTGAGTGCAAAAGGACGAGGATGTCTGACAGCGTGAGCTTTATAAAGTGTACCAATGCATGTGTGTTTTATTTTGTAGGAGCCTGGCCAGTGCAGCCATGCTGATGTATGATTACCCTCCAAAGACCGACATGGAGACGGTAAGGCTGGTGTGTTTTGCAAACATCATTTTTAGATGCCTCTTTTGTGCTTCCATCTTGCCCGAACATGCTGCTGATGCCCCTTCCATCAACCCACATACTCTAATACACACACACACATGAAAAACAGCTACACACACTCCTGCTAAGTGTCTAGACCAACTAGTTCCCACATTCCTTCTCTTCCTGGACAAACAAGCTGCTTACAGTAGAGATTTGCATACAATGCCTGCACATTCTGCCGAGCTAATGAACACACACGCATGCACTGCACTTCACAGTTATCAGCTGGTGAGCAGAGTGCTGCGTTTCAGTTTTTTCAGCCGGCTGTGGTTGTTTGTGTGGCAGAAACATGTTTTCCATGTTATTCAAGGCAAAGCGGAAATGTTTACCTCTCTGTTCTTTTGTTTCCCTTCGCCACTTCCTCCTCCTGCATCCTCTCTTACCCTCCTAGCAGTCATTCCCAGAGCCATACGGGGTGATCTTTCACCATCCCAGTGCCTTCTACCGGGTGCCCATGCCGCACTTCACCCCGTGCAACCCCACGCAGACCCAGCAGGAGCCGGTGGATCTGTCGGTCAGCAAGCGCTCCTCCTCCACCTCGTCCACGCCTCCAGCGTCCTCCCCGGCCTCGCCTCCCAGCTCTCCGTCCTCCACCTACAGCTCGGCGAGCCGCGCCTCTCCCTGCTCCCCGCACTCTCAGCTCCACTCGTCGCCCACCCACTCCCTCCCGCCGCCCACTCACATGATGCCTTACCCGCCCATGGTCATCCAGAGTCCCGGGGTGATGATGCCACAGCTCGTGCTGCCCCTGCCCCTCATGTACCCTTCACCAATTTCCCTGCATCCGCCGATGATCGTGAGCCCGCCGGTCCCGAGTGATGAAGGCCATCCTCCCAGCAGAGAACATAAGCATGGTGAGACCTGTTTCTGCTCGACCCAGCCTTGCAGCCGCAAACATCTGGGTATTTTAAAGGGATTAGACCAAAATAAAGTAGCTAATAATCGTGAAATGGAAGCAAAGTAACGCAAAGGTCGTAAAAGGTTTTTCAAATATAAATCTTAAGAGCGTGACACACGTTTGCTTTTTGCCTTGGTGAGTCAATTTTGACTCTGATCATTTAGAAATATGCAAGGAGTACGAAAAATTTGCAAAGCACTTAAACTCTTAAGCATTATACACTGTAAAAACACACAGTGTATTAAAGTACACTTGAAACAAGCCCAAACTAACTTACAAGTAACATTTTGACAAGATATAGGAGCTTTTCTAAGTCAATAATTTCTTAATATTGATGAGAAATAAATTGTTCCACCAGCAGATTATTTCACTTATAGCAATGGAAAGTATCTTGTTACAAATGAATAATCTGCCAGTGGAACTAGTACCACAATTAAAGGAATTATTTACTTAAAACACGCTTGTAGATGTTGCTGAAAAGTCTTGGCTCCAAAAGTATTAATATATTTGCTCGAGCTAGACTGAAAATACTTGGAAAGATTTTGTTTTTGCAGCGTAATGAACACACTGCTTCTGCCCTGAAGCAGTGTGTTCTTATCTATTTCGGTCTGAAATACATTTGCATGACACCCGATGTCTATCTTGAATACATGAAGCTAAGTATGTTAAGTGGCAGGGCTGGTAGTGTCACAGTTGGAGGTAAATTCAACTGAACTCTAATCAGAAAAGCTTCTGATCAAAAAAGATAGAAGGTGCTAGATATCTCTTATCTTTGACTAGCTTACTTTAAATGTCTTCTTACGAAGAAAATAGTTTATCGTGATATTAGTAAGTTGGATTCAAACAGACGTTAACTGGGCTTTGCTATTGCCCTGAACTGGTTCCTTCTTCAGTGTCTATATTTGTCTCTTACTTATAATGAGGAAGCACTTTTTCCACTCTGCTGTTAGAAAAACAATTTCAGCAAATTTTCTGTTTTTTATTCTGGAAGATGTTTTATTTTTGTCCTGTTGCCTGTAGCCAGCTGGAGGGCACCAGGAGTTACTCAGTTCTCTAAATTTCCCACATTTGGCAGGCATATATTTGATGAAAATAACTAAATACTAGAGCTAAGCACACAAAAACACACACGGGGTTTACAAGAGGCATTCCTTTGGCTGTACCTGCAGGCGAAAGTTTCATTATTGGGTATTAATCTTGATTTCACCATATGGGGATAACCATTTACGTGTGAAGAAAAGTTTCCCAATACGTAAACAGAAAGAAAACTAACAAAACCGCGTATCTCTTATGTTTTACCAGTCCACTCTACGAAGCACGGGGAGGTCCATGACCTGCACAAGTCAATCAAAACCGAGCCTCAACCTGATCTCTCCCAGGATGCACTGAGCAGCCATGAGATGAAATCCTCCGTCATCAGGATACCTCACGAGTACGAGTGAGTGGCACACACACAGAGACGCCGGCGAAATGCGCGGATTCTGAGAGAAACGGCAAAAGTTGCACAAGCTGCTTTGTGTTCTTCCCCTTTAGCTTTACATGGAAGTGTTGTTCAGAGACCCGGTTTCAACATGATCCATGTTGAGATTTGTTCAAAGCCTCAATGACAACTAGAGTCAATAAAGGCCCTTGACACTGAAACACAGGTTATAGCAGTTTTGTTCCTTTATTGGTAATGGTTTTGCAGCAAATACTACAACAGCGATTTCTGCTGGGAGAAAGGCAACGACAAATAATCAGAAAAACAAAAACTGTGGTTTGGATTAATAGCTAAAAATTAGATTTAGGTTTGATGACATTTGTCAATATAAATCGTAAGTTGTGCAAGCAAAGCAGACCTTATTCATGAGCGGCTCACCAGTCACATCAGTGCTCCTATATTCTCCTTCTAACGCCTTCACTCACTGTATGTTCCTTTGTTCAAATAGATTGTATTTGCAAGATAATATTCTAATTGCACCAGGTGTCAAATGTTTTGCATACTGTACATAACATCTGCCTTTCCTCTACGAATAATCACTCTCTTCTCACTCACCACACCTCTTCAGTAAAAAAATACCTCTGACAAATGACAGCACTTTTCACTTTTACTGCCAGTAAATGTACCGATAAAACTTCCTCCTTTTCTTCTGGATCGTATTCTGTTGCTCTTCTTGTAGGCTTCGGTGTCGCTTTTAGCATTTTTATAAGCAGGGCTGTAAAGATGAAAGATCTACTGCTTCACAGCTTTTAGAAATCCTACACATAATGCGCTGTTATGAATAGTACTGTGTAAACAATCTGTTGTTCCTCTGCGTGGATCATCGTTCTTTCCTTTTTCATTCTCTTCCCACTCACCAGCCACAGCTTTTCTGTAGAAATACTGATGACAATTTATATTCCTTTCACTTTTATTGACAATAATGGCAAAGTGTGTTTAAAAACAATCGTAAATATAAATTCATCTTTTTTTTGCAAGAGCAAAAATCCGACTTTTATTAAAGTGGATTCATTCATTAGGAGAAAAATTATTGTTCCCTTCTTAACAATTCCTATAAAATAAATGTAAATAAAGAACTTTTTGTCATTTTTACGTAATCTATTTTTAATTTATCACAGTGTGTTGAAACTTATAATTTTTATGCCAATGACATTCCTCTTCTCTGGAGCATAAATAAGATGCAACACAGAGGCCCATTGATTTTTACCCATTCTTCAAAATGGGAAAGACAAAAGAACATAAAATTCAAGGCAGATTGAAGGCAAATTACTGTTGATCTTCATAAGCTGGAAAATTGTAACAACTTGCCCCCGTCTACAGCCAGAGCAATGATTAAAATGTTTAAAACATCTGTGGCTAAAGAGAAATATCTCCATCCAGTTGCTTAAGGAAAAAAAGACTTTTCTTTTCCACCATCGTGAAATCTGCTAAACAGGGCAGGGACTTTTTACCCAAAGATAATTTTAAAGATGAACGCAAGAATGTGTCATTATTGGGTTTCAAGTTGGATAAAAGTCCAAAACATAAAGTCAAATCAAGACAGGAATGGTTCCCTAGATTTAAAACCACCTTTTCTCTACGACAATCTCCGTCTGTCAGAGATAAATGCTACAGAAATAATTTGGGTTAAGCCGAACAAAAGAGTTGACCCAGGATGTTCTGGAATGATTGTGCAGAGGAATTATCAAAGTAAATTTATTATATGCCCTTTGTACACATCTTTACCAGAGCTGCAAGTGATAGTGCAGCGGCTGTACGTGTGTCTGTATCACTTCTCGTAAACTTTTTCCCTCCCTCTTCTTCCCGCTCCTAATCTTCTGCACTTCCGCGGTTTTTTTCCGAACCATCTCATCTTTCGCTAACTAGAGGCCTTTTTTTTTTTTTCCCCCTTAAAGAAATAATTACAGGTTTTCTTGCACAGGTGATAGTCAAAAAGGTACACTGGCAGTTGGTTCTCACCTACTTTTTTTTTTTTTTGGCTGTTTTTTTTTTCCGTGTGTAAGTTGAGAGCAACCCATCCGTTTCTGTTGTCAGCAGGGTGGCTGCCTTTACAGGCTTGTTCTTGTAGCCGTGCCAACTGAGAAATAAATGGCCCCTTAAGAAGGCATAAGTAGGTGTGACTTTATCTGTCAACATCTCCTCTCTACGTACACACACATATGTCCTATACTATAAACTATAACCAAGCTGTAAATGTGTCAGAGCTGTCTAATAAAGATGGGTTTGCCCCTGTTCTTTTGAGCGATGTGTGTTGCAGAGCGATTCTCTGCATTCCTTTATGCAAAAATTGATTCACATTTTAACACTCGACACCTGCTCCCAACTGCCACTTACTTAAATACACACCTAGTTCTTCAGGACAAGGTACAAAAGACACACCCTGCTATTTTTTTTTTGGCATGTATCCCTTCTTATCTTTTGGTTTGTATTCTTTTGCTCTGTAGGCTTCAGTCTCACTTGTAGGATTTTTATGCACCCGGCTTTGCAGGGCTGTAAAGACCAAAAGATCTACTGCTTCACAGGTTTTTTAGAAATTATTGTTTTTCTTATGTATGGGGTCAATCTCTGAAAGAATCAAACTGTGGATAGACAGATATGGTATATGCTTATGGTAAAACTACAAAGCAAAGAGAAATAGATGAGGAAAAATGTGCTATTCCTCAACAGCATCCAACAAAATCAAACGGCTGTAAATTTCAACATTTTGAAACAGGACTCTGGTGCCCTCTGCTGGCCACTTTAGGTAGAGAAGGGGTGACGTTGTGTTAATTTTTTCCCCCCTATTCTTGCCTGTCTTAGGTGCAACAACCCATCAGTGATAGTTCGCACGAGCTCCAAGCATCCTCTACCAGCTGAGTCACCTGACACGCAGAAAAAGCGCCGAATTCACTGCTGCGACTTCTCAGGCTGCAACAAAGTGTACACCAAGAGCTCTCACCTCAAAGCGCATCGCAGAACACACACCGGTAAGAGGCCTCACTCGCAGACAGGCTTCACCTTTTCACTGCTGCCGGAAACCGTTCGATGCTCCAAGAACTTCTTGAACCTTGAGGCGTCCAAGGACAGCTTTTAATGTCAGAGGGAATAAAGTAAATACAGTTGTTTTACCTTACATGTATTTTGTTTTGCTCTTTGTTAAGTTTACATGTTTCAGATCAGCAAATACTTTTAAATATCAAAGATAAGCTAATACAAAAAACAGTTTTGAAGTGATGACTTAATTTAATACCAACTTGTGAGAAAGTGTGAAAAACTGACTGACTTCCTGTTGACAATTAATTAACGGAAATTAACCACATTTTATGAAAGCCAAGTTCAGTTTCTCAAGTGACACCCAGGCAACCCAGTTGCTACCAGGCCTGTAGAATCTATTTAATAAAACAGAACCTGTTTGACAACATGAGGTAGGCTTACAGGGCTTAAAAAGCAACACATGACTTCCTGACACAGCTGTTTATAGGTACTGTTGACCATAACCTATTATATTGATCCCGACTGCAGCCCCGTCTCAATGCCAGCACCAGTTGTTCAGTCTGATGTGAAACTTCCTCTCAGCCCTTTGTTCTCTTCTTCTGTTTTGTGTAGGAGAGAAACCTTACAAGTGCGTGTGGGAAGGCTGCACATGGAAGTTCGCCCGTTCAGACGAGCTAACGAGACACTTCCGCAAACACACGGGGGTCAAACCGTTCCAGTGTCCAGACTGCGAACGCAGCTTCTCCCGCTCAGACCACCTGGCTCTACACAAGAAGCGCCACCTGTTGGTGTGAAATCCTCCACGCCGGCCTGGCGACGCGTATTTCAGGCCGAGGTTCATTGTTGGGACTTCACCACTTTGACTTGACGGTGTTAAAATGGCCAACTGAGAGGGATTGGGGGAAATATTCCTCAGGGTGCATGTTTTGAACTCTTTCACCTCATTCGTAAGAGCTGGTAACGCCTTCCTGCTCTCATTTAGACATTTATGGTTGCTGTGTCAGACCTCTGATCAGCTGTGGAAGGTCCTGAGCGGCTGCAGCATCTCAGCTGGCTTGAGAGCAGCGCCCTCCTGTCTGCAGAAACAACCTGCCTCATCAACAAAGTCTTGGCATGCTCAGACTCTTTAGTGCAACATCAGATCTTCGTATTTACTTTGTGGGCTTGGACACAAACTGTCATACATGTTATTAGCTAGCTAGGATAATAAAATGTGAAAACCTTCCAGAATGTATCACATCACACCCACTGTGCATTGTGTCATACACCTTAAGCTTCTTATTCTGCCTTTTTTTTGTTTGTTTGTTTTCTTTTCTTGCTTCTTCTTGAGCGCAGCTAGCTGTGACTAACTCTAATGCTAATTCCTCCCTCATTGGCCACCACGTTACACCACACACCACATCTGCCTCTACAAGCTTACATGATGAAGTGAAGATAGGTAGCTAAATGCTTGCTTTCCCTTGGAGACACACACACGCGCGCGCACACACACACGCACACACATGTTTGTGTTGCTATCTTTGTGGGGACTTTCCATTGACTTCCATTCATTTCTACAGCCTAAACCTTACCTTTACCCTTTTCCTAACCCTAACCCTAACCAAAACTCAATTCATACCTTAGCCCTAAATCTGACCCCTGACCCAAAAACAGGGTTTCCCCTCGTGGGGACCAGAGCCTGGTCCCCACGAGGAGCGACTGGTCCCCACAACGTAGTATATGTCAGGAAAATTGTCCCCACAAGGTATTACAAACAAACGCACACACACACACACGTGCAGAGCGAGAAAACATGCACTTACTAAAAGCAGCTCAGTCTTGGTTTGGTCTGCTTTTGCATGTTAAAAAGTGGGACTGCAGGTCTCATTCATTTTTAGGAGTGAAGTGTTTATCAATGTTTTCATTCAAAAATGTGAACATAGCTGCACAGGGGCATTATTGTGTGAGTGAGAAAAAAATCACCCATAAAATGGTTAAAGGGTAGAAGAACTATTATGCTTTGTGTTTTAAGACATGTTTTTATGTATGTTTGAACTCTTCTGGTTTTTGATGTGACACCGTGGTAGCCTTTTTTAATAGCATGACACTTTTTATAGTGCCTTTCAAAGTACTACTTACTCTTGAGCGTTCACACACTTTGTTGTGTGATAGCCACCGGCGTCCCTGTATTGTGATGGGATTTTATGTCATAGAGCAAAGTAAAATGTTGAACCTCCGCCTTAACTTTTAGTCTTTTGCAGCATGTAACAAGGTTTTATATCAGTCCGTGCTGATGAAAAGCACCCCACAGCATCATCCTACCACCACCATGCTTCACCATGGCGATAATGTGTTAGGAGTAATGTGTAGTCGGTTTGCCGCCACACATTATGTTTTGCAGTCCTTCCACTTTACAAAAATGCACTACTTTCCTGTTGCTCTGTTACATAAAATACATTGAAATTCATGGCTGTAATTTGACAAAATGTGAAAATGTTCAAGGGTTATGGGAACTTTTGCAAGGCACTTTGACAAAAAAAAAATGCAAAGTGCAAAGCATGGAAATTTGCTCTTAAATATTGGCATTTCAGAAAGTTCTGCAATTGCAAAGTAAATTTAGTACATTTCCTCTATATTTATAATCATAGGATACACAGTAACAGGTTTTACTGCAACGAAATGCCAGCAAGATTTTAGAGCACATTTTTTTACACCTCCTGGAGAACAAAATAGTTTAAATAGCGTCTTTGTACATCTCCAATGTGCACTTTATATATAAAAATATATTTGTATATAAAAATAGTATCTTGTATATCATTCCCAAAGCCAAGCAATTTAAAATCACACATTTTTTTTTCTGCTTATAGAGTTGCTGATTGGTTTAATCTGGAACCTTTTACAGGTGTCATGGTTTGTCATTTTTTAAGTGGTGCAAAGCCTCATTTATTCACATGTACACAAATACTATACCGAATGTAGCAGCTCAACTGATCTGCATTTGCTCCCTGATACTCAGTGCAGTTCTTTGCTTTGTATACGTTTTTTTTTTTTTTTGTCTATGCACATGCAAGTTGTGATATAATTGATTTTTAAACTGAAAGGGCAATTAATGGTTTTTATTACGCATGATTTTTGATACTCTACTATACATTTCTGTCATGTTGTGTCTTTAATAAACCATATCTCTTTTTAATCTAAGCGGTGGCAATTCAAAGGGAACTGTGTTAAACTGTGAACATATATTTGTACATTACAGGTCTATATGTAATTTTTGCATTTTTTAAAAAAGAATATTCAATATTCCTACCACTCAATAAATATATTGGTAAAAAAAATTGGAATGGAGTTCTGTCTTTCTACTTTCTTTTCTTTATTTCTGTCTTTTTTGACAGGCGTCAGTTCTTTTGAGTTACTTACTAGTAACTCAGCTAGTAAAGCTATTTGTTTAGTGATGAAAAAATATTTAGAACCAATACATTTTAGGTGTGCAGAAGAAATGTTACCTTCTACATTCGCATCATTTTCTACATTCGCATCATAGTATTTTCGAACATGTTAAGATTATTGTGGTACAAAAATATAAAAAACATACTTTTGCTTTGCTTCTCTTTGCCATATTGTTTTTATTATTATTATTATTATTATTATTTTATTTTAAGTAAGAACATATAATTAAGCTAAGTTTCATTTGTTATTCATGTTTGACCACAATAAGAAAAAAAATGTTGTAGTGTAATTAGATAAAAGCAGGGGTGTCAAACTCATTCTCATTTTGGGCCAAATCAAAATCATGAATGCTCTTAAGGGAAAGTAGTGCCACAATGTATTGATAAAACCGGTTACCAAAATGTTCATTTAACATACTTTTTCTTTTTCATTACTGGTTTCAGGACAGTCCAGTTACTAAAACATGCAGCAGCTTGGTTTACTTATACATTAGGCCAGCTAAAGTAATAATATTTAGCGCTAATATACTGATGTGTGTGAAAATTCTAAAAACATTATTTTTCGATTGCCGAGTTTATTAATAAAATAAGAATTTAAAATTGGGCTCGTCCGGGATTTGAACCCGGGACCTCTCGCACCCTAAGCGAGAATCATACCCCTAGACCAACGAGCCGCGATGTGGGCGAGAGCTGAATACAGAATAATCTAATCTAACCTGTAACCGATTGCTGTACGTTTAGTATGGCTTAGTATGCTAAAGGCGTATATAAATAAACGCCTTTAGCAAGGTCATTTATTGTCTCGTTGGTTTAACTGTGCTGAAGTAGTCGAGTACATTCTCATTTACTTCAAACATTAAAGCTCAATGGAGACGAGATGATTCACTCCTGTCTGCTTGCAGTTTCACACGCTGTGGCATCACTCTTGAACGCAAGTTTTTAGTAATAGACATATGATAATTAACATAGCGAACTGTTCCTCTAAATAACATCGAAATTAGCTCCTTTTTTTGCTGCAGATGACGTCGGAGCGTTTGGCATTAGCTTAGATGCCTGGGGGTGTTGTGGTCGCGGTGAACCATCTTGACCAGCGTGACTCTCTGACGCTGTCACAGACCCCGGCCTGCCGACGTGGCGGGGCGGAAGAAGAGCCGCTGGCTGGCACCAAACGGGTGAGATGTAGCTGCTGTCTCTTTCTGGGAAAACAAAACACTGTTTGTGCTTTTTGTTGTAGAATTTAATACGTTTACCTTTTTCTGCAGGACGTTAGCTTACAGTTAAATAAACAATTACGACTCTTGTCACTTAGATTACGTCTCAAAGGAATTACTAGTTTAGAGAAAGGTACTTTTTGAATGACTCAGAAATACTTTGCAACAATAATATTTGTTTCCAATTTTTTTTCGCGTTGCTGTTAAAGTTGTCATGCTGAAGTTGTAATGTGATGTAATCCGTGTTATAAGTAGCTTTATCTTCTTTTATGTTTGCATTTATTCACAACATCTCGATGATAATTTCACCCCCCTTGGTGTATAGATAGCCACATGTTTTATTTTACCTGTGTTTAAACACCACTTCGTTGTAATTATCGCTTCAGGAAACATTATGTGTTTATTTAAACAGTTTGACATGCCCTGACTTGTTCTAGTCATAATGAAACTATGTATTAATGCAGTTAACTACCGTATTATATTCAGTGTGTAGAACTTAGAGCGCATAGTCAGTTACTTAGTAACTTTTTATATTCTGCAAACAAATTGAGATTATGTTGAAAATGTTGGGTCACAATAATAAGAGTGTACTTTTTCCTGCTAATCATTAGATGGCGACGTTGTTCCCTATATTTACACTGACTATTTAAAACCCTTAAACTTTTTCACGTTTTTCATGCAGTTCATTGGGATTTAATGTGATAGACCACTGCCAGGTATTATATGACTCCTAAGTAGAAGTAAAATAATGCCTGGTTTTTCAAACATTTTGCAAATATAAATCTGAAAAGTGTAACGTGCATTTGTATTCAACCCCTCCCTGTCATAACTTTATAGAAGTTTTTAATTAGACATAAGTCTGTGCTTTGACTGGTCCATTCTAAAGCATGATAAGCTATTCCACTGTGCCCTGCTGTATGTTTAGGCCTGCATCTCTGCCGGAAAGTGAATCTCTGCGTTGGTCATAAGACCTTAACTTAACAGGTTTCCTTCCAGGATTGTTCTGTATTTATCTCCAGCCATTAACTCTGCCCAGTTTATCCATCTCCTAAACATAATGCTGCCACCACCGTGGGTCATGGTGAAGACGGTTTGCTCTTGGTGATATGCAGTGTCAGTTCTCTGTTTTAGTATTTTTCATGTGGTTCGATAAGCTGCCAGCATGAAGCACACAACTATTAGCTGTCAACAGATTTTTCCACCTGGACTGAATACGTCTGCAGCTCCTCTAGAGTAACCATGGACCACTTTTTTGATTCTCTGATTAATGCTTTTTGTCTCCTCATCCAGTCTGTCAGTCTTGGTGGACGGCCATGTGCTGGAAGTTTTGCAGTTGTGTAAATTTTCAAAATATGGACTGACTTGTGAAGGTGGCATTGGAGTTTATTTTGGGGCATCGGAGTAAATGGTACTGAATACAAATGCACATCACATGACATGGTAGCGTTTTCTTCCTACTTGACTATTATGAAAAGTTTAAGGGGTATTAATATTCTTGTAGGCACTGTAATTTAAAAATTACTTAATAGAAAACTACAAGTCAGCGTCATTAACAACTGTGTGAGACTTTAAATTGTGGTTCTTGCTAAATGCTAATGCTGTGCAGGTTTGTTACACTAATCTCACATTTTAATATTTGGATTGTGAGTTTACAATAAATAGATTAGATTATATCAGTAGCTCGGATCTTCCCTCTTCCAGGTCACCATGTCTCAGGCTGCCCCCTCTGATGCGGAGCCCCGCACAGACAGCGGACCTCCGTCTGGACCTGCTCCCCTCGCTGATCCTGGCCCTCATCAGGGCGAATCGACGCTCCCCGATCATCCGACGGCGCCGCTGCCGCCTTCTCTCAACGCAGAGAACGCAGACTCCCACCACGAAGCCGAGCCGACTGCCGTGGAAGACACTACGACCAAACCCGAGACATCTGAGGGTCTGTCAGAGCCCCCTGCTGGGAATGAGGTGGCTGAATGTGACCAAGCAGTGAGCCTGGAGCCAGACCCAGAGAGCCTGGAGGAAGAGGAGAAGGTTTGTGGTGAAGGTTTCCATACATGCTGTTGTAGCTTCTTAAAACATATCACTTTAAAGAAAGCAATATAACTGTACAGTAGTACTTGGAGTTTCTACCTTCCTTCTTGCCACTGATCTTTGGATTCAGTCTCAGTCCCTGTAAAGTTAATTTAATTAAAGTGTTAAAAGCTCTTTATTTCTTCGCATTTTCAGCATTTCTAAACCAAAGCTTTTACAACACTGTAGCTAATAATGAGGCTTGTTAAACAGTGTTTTACTGCTGCTGTGCTGTGTATAACTGTGTGTCCTCATGTGTGCAGGTGTCAGTCCAGCAGAAAGAGCAGGGCTGGGGAGGCTGGAGTACCTGGGGAAAATCTCTTCTGAGCAGCGCCACCTCCACCGTTGGTACGTCTTCCTGCTTCTCATCTTTTTCTCCCAAACTTCTGTTTCTTCTTCTGTCCCACAGATTTATTTTTGCCTTTTGTTTCTGTTTGTTCCTAAGGACTTAAATTCGTCGTTCACGTCACCGTCTAAAAAATGTTAAACTTTCTGACTGGTATTAGGAACTGTTCAATTGTATACATTTTTAGGCCTGGCGGAAAAACCTTGGTTCTGCATGAAGAAAAGTAACCCCACAGCATGATGCTTCCTATGCCACGTTTGGCTGATATTGTGGTGTTTCTTAGGTGATGTTCAGTGTTGTTTTTGTGCCAAACTTGACTCTTTGAACTGTAGCCAATAGTGTATTAGTTTCATTAGACCATAACACTTCCTCTCAAAAACGTTCTGAAGCCGAACCCAGAAGTTTTCTTATGGAGGAAAACAACTCTAACATGTAGCAAACTCGATTGTCACACTTTGTTACCTTCCTAAAATAACGGCCTAAGTCATTTTTTGCCAAACGTGATTTTGGAAATAAAAGTCACCCCCTTTATATTGGCAAAAAAAAAAATTGCAAAAAAAAAAAGATTTTAGCAAGGTGACGATTTAGAAAGTCACATAAATTCCTGCAGCTCCTTCAGAGATGCTGTCGGTCGCTGCACAGCCTCCCTGACCAGTTTTGGAGAAACGTCCCATTTTTGTAATATCAGGTTGGTTTATATTTTTTTTACTCTCTTCTGGTCTTGCTACATATTAAAATTTGTGTCTTCTTAGAAACGCTACACACCTTAAATGAGATTAAACCATTTTCACTTTGAATTGGCCAAAAATTGACACTGAGATTATTATTTAACCATGCAACTGGAATTTGCTTTGTTTACTTTAAATATCTTTTTTTTTTTTTAAAAAAAGTCTTCAAATTATTAAGTTTGACTGTGTGCTGCTCCAGCCTGATTCTCAGAGCTGGTAAAGCCATACGTTGTCAAAAACAACACTATGAACTAATCCACCTGAAATAAAAATAAAAAAAAGTGTGTTTGTCCTCATATGTCCCTTGCTTCAGGACACAGCCTGAGCTCCGTTAAGGTGAAGGCAGGTGAGGCTCTTCGTCTCCACAGGACCTCGGTAGGAGAGGAGGCGCTGGAGGAGGAGGACGAGGAAGCAGGGGAGAAGAAGGAGGGAGCAGATCCTGACAGAGCCAGCTTAGAGGAGTCGGCACCTGCAAGCGCTGCCCCTGCTGCTGCACCCAGTAGGGGGGTTTTCTCCACAATCACACATGCTGTACAGAACACTGTGAGTGAACAGGCACACTGCAAAACCTGATACGTATGTATTCACTTTGGTTAGGAGCTTCCCAAGCCACATTTCTTCAGGAACTACAGTAATAAAACATGATAAATGTAATTTAAATACATAAAATGTCCCTTTAGTGAACTTTTCCCTCTGTCTTCAAGGGTAAGTCGGTCATCAGTGGAGGACTGGATGCCTTGGAGTTCATCGGGAAGAAGACCATGAATGTTCTGGCTGAGAGTGATCCAGGTTTTAAAAAGACCAAGACTTTGATGGAGAAGACCGCATCTCTGAGTCAGGTTTGCAGCCACATAATTATCTGGACCCGTAGAAAAGTAAAATAAAAAGTTTCCCAGCCTGAGGAGAAACTTTGGGGATTCAGGGATGTTTTTGTAGTTTTACCAAGGTGACCCCTTTGTGCTGAAGTTCTGACGTGACTTTGATTCTTCAGATGTTGAGGGAAGCCAAGGAAAAGGAGCGGGCGCGTCTCAGCAGCCAGCCGCTGAGTGCGCCCACGGCTCACTACGGCACTCTGTTTGATGACTACCAGGGCTTGTCCCACCTGGAGGCCCTGGAGATCCTGTCCAATGAGAGCGAGGCAAAAGTAAAGCCCACTTTTCAGGAGTAAAAGTCGTGTTCTGTTTTCACGCTGAACGCTTAAAGTGCTTCCTCTCTTTGTAGGTCCAAGAATTCCTCTCTTCCCTCACGGAGGAAGAGCAGGAAGAGGTGAAGAAGGAGCTGATTTTCATTAAAGAGATATTCATAAAGCAAGAAGAAGAAGAAGAGGATGAGGAGAAGGAGAAGGCAGGAGGAGAGACGAAGGATAACGGTGATCTAAGTTCCCAAATACACTGTTCCACCCCCATATGTGAGTAATCCAGAGCAGCTGGAGGTAGAGGCGGACTCTGAGCGCTGACCCAGGATCAGGCAGTCTTTCATTTTTTATTGCAGACTTCTTGAATAGGGGAGAGGCACATGAAAGTTTTAGCTTTTTTTTTTTCATAAAACATCATCATCATCTTAAACTAGATTAAATTTAATCTTAAACTAAATGTAAGATTAAAATGATTTAAAGACATTGTGCCATCATCACTGAAACATTGCAGTGTAGAATGTCTTCATACACCTTTACAAAAAACATTAAGTCAAATAATTTTAGATAATAAAAATATGTCCATTTTTTTCAATTGTTAAATATTATTTACAATATGTCCCTAATCATTGTGGCGTCATAATAATTAGAATAAATAACTTAAAAGTTGGGTAAATACCTGATAGTAAGTTAATATTCAGTGGCATTTTCATCATTTGATGCTGAATTTAAAAAGCTGCCTAATTGTGAGAAGATTTCCTTAAAGCCGTTTCCTGACTTACAACAATAAGCACACACACCTGCTTTACTGGAAAGACATGTTGCCTCATCTCTATTTACATGTTATATATTTAATCTGTTACACATATTTTCCCTTTTTTTTCCTAAGTAAGTATATGGCCATCTATAGCTGTCAGTAATGTGTTTTTTACTCCAAACATTTCTGTTTAAAGTGAAAGTTCCCACCTTTTCCGTTTGACCTCATACACTCACACACTTTTATTATTACAAATATCCACTAAATCTTCAGTAGTTTTATGCATTGTAGTGTTTCCTCACAGAAATTTAATTGAAAAAGTAGGTGACTTTTGTGAAGCAACAAAATTATCTTCCGTGTTCAAAAAGAGGTAGAAAAGCTCAGTTCCCCGTTAGAATCCCTGTTGGCATGTTTTCTCCTCATTAGGTTAAAGTTCTCCTTGAGTGGACCTTGAGTGTTGACGCAATGCCAGGTTTCAGTCTTATCATACGCCACCAGCCTGGCATCCTTTTAATGTTTTGAAGGTCTGAGATGTGTGACGAGCCCCTTCAGGCAGTGTCACAGCTGTGCACAGTTCAGAGTGGGCACCTGGAGGGATACACATGCACACGCTGCCTGATCCAGTGTCAGTGTTCAGGGGCTGACGACACATTCGCATTCACCATCTTCAGGAAAGATGACAGCAATCAGACCCGCACTCTGAATGTGCATGTTCGCTGAGCATCTTCCGATCCCCGTCGTAATTTTAGCATGGAAACAAGTGAAATTAATTCAGCATGCAAACAAGAATCAACTCTCAGGTGAAAACATGCTAATCCCAGCTTGACGAAATCAAAGCATTAATCCCAGAGTTTGTGGAGCTGCATGTTTCACGTATCACCTTCATTGTTTTGCCGTGTAAAATCTAAACGTGTTGAAATGAGTGTCTGTGTTTTGTCAGCTGCTGACGGTGAAGAGTTTGTCAGCGTTCTGACTGAGCTGCTGTTTGAACTTCATGTTGCTGCGACGCCAGACAAACTCAACAAGGTGACACAAACATGCATACGTCTTCACTTTCAGTCGTACTCACACGTGTGTGTCTGCAGGGCTGTCAGTATTTGTTGGACAGTTTATTGGCTTTAATGATGAGTAAATCAATTAGTCTGGGGATTTAGAGTAAAGTTCAAATCTCTGATGTCAAGACACAAACACAGGATTAGCATGGCCGTATTACACCATTATATTTCATTTGAAGATGGTTTTAAGTAAATAACCCTCCAGCTTGACCTTTGACCTGATAGTGTAGCATACACAACTTGATCTCAAGCGCAGCCAGTTTGACTCGGACTCTTTAAACATGTTGATGCTAAACATGTCTGCTCGGATTAAGAGTCACTCACCTCGGCATTATTTTTTTTTGGAGTCTCTTGTTGATTCAGCTAATTATTATTTGACCACTAGGTGGCGATCAAAGGTTGCTTAAAGCCCCTTGAACTTCCAGCCCAAGATGGTCAGGTGGTCAGTTCATTTTTGTTTCAAAATGAAACACATACTGTATTTTAGGTAAACGCACCGACGTGGCCATTTCAGAAAAATCTAACAGCAGGTTAAGAAACAAAGAATTAACTAATAATTTAACAATAAAACTAAGTTGTTTAAACTTTAAAATCTTTTGAGAAGTTTAAACACATGATTTACATAAATGTTTTATTAATTTGTTTGTGAAATTTCATGAAATGCCTAAATGTGTGTGAGAAATGCAGTCTGAATGTATTGTTAGATATGGTAACAAGATTAAGTTTTATTTTCAGGGCTTCTTTCTTTGCCCTATTCTACTTCATTGACTCAGTTTTAGCAATTTTTCATGTGTTGACAAAATTGTTAATCTGCCTTTAAAAATTACTTCAAATTTTGAAGTGTACATATGTTCTTGTGGTTTTTCAAAATACCCAGTGACACGTTTTGATTAGGGCAGTTACCCACAGTGGCATTAGAAAAGGGGCGCATGAGTAAACTTATTTTTTAATCTGGTTCATGTTGAAGAAGTTTTCGAGTGCTTTAATGAGGAATTGTTGTCCCCATGAGTGAGTGCTGCTTAAAAGTGGGAGATTATGCTCCGTACTTTGTGCAGGACTCATATTTTATTCTGCCCTCAAATCTCAGTTGATTTCCTGTGTTTTCTTTGGGGGGGATTTTCGGTTTGGGGTTACAGAAGAACAAGAACCACCACTGGAAACACTTAAGACGTTATTCCACATGGCAACAAGTGTGTGATCCTCATCACACAGTTACTCTGAAATACAAGGATGACTGCTAAATATTAGCTGAAGCCATTCTGAGGAATGTTGTTCTCAAACCAGAGCAAATACACATTTATCTACAACCCTAATGACATCCTGCTGCAGGCATTGTGGAAAAATAAAGTACCCTCCTTCAAAGACCCTCTGCATAATCCATGCTCTCTTTTATAGACAGGCATTAACGTACAATCGTGTTCATGCATCTCATTAGCATCCATCACTACAGTGATTTCTCGGCACGCAGAGCTGATGGGTGGTAATTATGCATCTGCAGGCTCGTATGAGAGCCCATGAATGGGTGAACAAAGTGGAGCAGCCAGGAGGAGGAACGTTTTCCGGAGAAAGCGCAGACGATCAGAAGGATGATGGCCAGAACAAAGAAGAAGAGAAGAAAGATGAGGAGGAGCTGGAGGACAAGAAGAGCGATGGGGAAGAGAAGGAAAAGGAGAGTGACCTCCGATCTGTAGAGGTGAAGTCATCTTAACATTAAGATTTTAATGCTGCAGCTTTCCTCCCAGCTGTCACAGCCTGATTTATTTTGAGTCGCTCTTTCAGAAAGGAAGCTAAACGTTATTTATCTTCCTTAATGCAGGCCATCTACCTGTCGTCAGTGGGCAGTCTGGCAGAAGTGACGGCTCGCAGTATTGAACAGCTCCACAAGGTGGCAGAGCTCATCCTTCATGGTCAGGAGCAGGAGAAACCAGCCAGGGACCAGGCACAGATCCTCACCAAGTACGAGTGGATGAGTGGGAGCGCAACTGTTTTTGTTTTTGGTCCTTAGATTTTCTTCTAGGCTGTAGGAATGGGAGCGTTACTACAATTAAAATTTGTGTTATTGCTTTGCTTATTGCCTGGGTGGACCTGGATTTATATATGTATATATTTTTTGTGCTTAATAATAATTGATGTTTTTTTTCCTATTCCAGGTTGACATGTGCCATGTGTAAGGAGGTAGATTGCTTGACCAAGCGGTTCTCTGGTACGCTTCTTCTAGTTGGGGTAAGTGGGACTTTGTGTTTGGATTGGACTTTTGTCATTGTTACTTACAGGCCTGCAGAGGTACATGCCAAGGACAAACTTGGTTCAAGTTCCAGTTACTCCTGGAACTTGATGATGCAGTTCCAGGAGTAATTAATTTATGATAGGCTTGAGCCTCAGTGGTTTCTGAGATACTTCTTACGCGCTCTGACCAATTTCTTTTTACTGGAGGTGGCTGTTTGCTTCAGATTCTTGAAACTTGAATACGACTCAACAAGGATGCCAATCATGCATAAAAACTGGTTTTAATGTGGTTTGACTGAGCAGGAAAGCATCTTGACCACAAGACCACAGTAGACGTAAAAGCTGACTCATCATCAATAAGCTGACAAATTCAAATGAGCTCTACCGGTTCTTCCAGTAAAAATGGTCAAATTATGCCATATGCATATTTTTGCCATATGCATATTTTTGCACCTGTATGTGTAATTTCGAGCATGTGGATTAGAAAAAAATTAAAATAAACTCAAACTTGTGTACTCTTTGAAAATAATTGGAATTTGTTGCATAATCAGGCTTCATTAAAAAAAGAATGGCTCAAAGTTATCATTTAGGTTCATGACTCTCCCAGTTATCCATAAACAGATCAGAATTACCGTCTTTGTTTCTGTTCTCTTGTTTTGCATCCGTACAAAGAACATACAAAATACCCTGGAGACAGCGTGAGGATTGCTTGATTTATCAGTCTTGTAATCTCATCTGCTTTGCTGTTTTTCTTTCAGCCACAAAGGAAAGCAGAAGAGTTGAATCCACTTGTAGACAGCGTCCTGCAGGAGGTGAGACCTGCTTTCTTAGCAGTTTCAATAAAAACCAAATCCGTCACAGTCTTAGGCGCGCGACATCTGATAGAAGATGACACCTCTCAATAAAGCTGAAGGTTTATAGAGCTGATTTGAAACAAAGGTGGCTGCTGCTGGCGTGGAGCTACTGAGACTTTGTGTCTGTGCTGCTTCAAACTCATGACTCATGATAAAATGATGCTGAAGCTCTATGGCTCTTCACCGTTCATCTGAGGCCGATCTGCAGACATGACAAGAAGGATTGTCGGAAAATAAACAGGGATTTTTTCATACTGATCTGCTCAGTTCATTTTTCATGTGCTATTATGAACTTACGCACCAAACACTGAAGTTTGACTGCAAGAGTTTGTGTTTGTATAATCCATTTTCTCACAGACATTTCCAAAATCCAGCTGTGAAAAGGGATTTTACCCTAATTTCAACTAAATCGTGAAAAAAGGGGGAAAACTAGTCAGGTTTTTTTTTTACTATTGCCAATATAATCTGCTTTTAAGAATATAGCTTTAAAGAGGCTTAAATAAGACGGGTTTTTACTGTAATCCTGTTCATGCTGAACGAAAATACATTAACACATATTAGATCAAGAACTTTTGGACCTATCGGATTTTCTTTTACTTCAGTCATTGCCTAAATAAACAAACGCAGGATCTGTTTTATGCATTTTATTTGCACTTTGCATCCTTCCTAATCCTATACCAGCGCTCTTTTAGGTTTTCCCCTTTTTGCTGCATTTAGAGCTCTTTCTGATTGATGGTGGTGAAGTATAAAAAGAATCTTGTCTCGTCTCTGCAGGGGACCAACAGCACCAACTACATCCATAATGCATTTCAGCTGCTGCTGCCAGTCCTGCAGATCTCCCACATCCACAGCCAGCACCGCCAAGCTGCTGCAGAGCCAGCAGCACAGCCGCAGCACTGACACCCTCAGTGCACCTGCTTGCCTTAATGTACAGTTGTAAAGTAAAGCGCAGTGCTTTTATGTGCCATAAAGCAGGAGATGCGTTGGTGGGAGAATTAAAGTTTCTAAAGGAAGCAGATAAATGGACTAATAACGTACAACAATGACCCAGATGTGTTTATCCACTTCTTATTTAATAAAGCAACCTGTTATGCTGATAAAATGCTTTTAAGCTCAGTGAAGACCAGTTAGCAGCAGTGTTACCATAGATGAAGTCCTGCTCTGGTTTTCCGTGCACACAGATCACACTTTTCTCGTTGTTTAAGTTTACTACATGTATAAAATGTGCTTTTGCAGTAAAGTACAGCCTACAGCTTGTGCTTGTGCAGACTGTAATTAATCAGAATGCAGAATTGGTTAATTAAAACAAGAATAAAGCAAAGGACAACAGGCACAAAGGAAATTGGTAAATACATGAACACAATGCTCTGATTGTGGAGTGATCATTTTCTAATTTTAACACTATTGTACAAAAGAATTAGCTTTTTGTTCCCGTGTCTCTACTGAATCTTTGGAAGATGGGTTTCCCCTACTGCAGTAAAAAAAATTAAATGAATAATAAAAAAAATCAGGTGCATCTGTGCAAAAGCTGAAAGTTATTAACCATTCAGAATAAAGGTGATTTCCATTAATCTCGATCATTCTTCACAATAGTCACATTTATAGAAAAAGACATGAATAGAGAAGTAAACCTTAACTATTTTCCTCTTGATTGAAACTAAAGATTAGCAGTATTGAAAATTTACATTATATTTGTCGTGCTGCCTTTTTGTTTCTCTGTTAAATTACATGTGAAGCAACACTACCTTGAGTTTTGTTAACAGTTATGCTTGGTTTCCCATATTATATCCACTGAATGTTTAAAAAAAAAGACTCTAAATGTTTATTGTATTATGTTTTGGTGCTGCTGCAAATAAAAAATGTGTTAACATCACTGAGAACTGTTTTTGACAGAAATAAACAATAATCCTGATTAAAAATGGACCTGGACCTGCTCAGCATAAGCAAACAGAGGGACATCTAACGCAACTTAAGTAAGAAAATAAATCATACAAATGATACAAAACACAATATAGTGTGATATAAAATCCTCAGAGAATAATGCATTATTGATTAAAATTATATGTGAGATTTTAGCATATTTAAAGATTAATTTTCAAATATGTTGCATATTGTTGGAATACTTATCGACAAAGATAAATAAGCTGATGCATTTTTTAGTACATGAATGTGTTTATAACCCCTTAGCCTGCAACGGAACGCCCATGTGCCGTGTTTCCATTGTATTTTTCAGGGGTGAGGGTTAAGGGGTTTTAATAACCTAGACCTAGATGAGTATTATGCAAGACTGTGTTTGGAACAAAGAGTGGCTGTTGAGATTTATGTTTGGTTGACTCAAATGTCCACTTGCTTTGCACATAAATCTATATTCACAGATGCAGAACTGGTATGCAGTCCTTGTTAAATGTTTTCTGATTTGACTCAAAATGTCTGCTGGGGAATTGGCTACTTGCATATTCAAACACGGATTGTTCAGCATCTGGTTTACTAAAGTTTGTCTGCTGCTGCTACTACAGTCATGCTATAGTGCAGCCAAGATTGCAACTATAAACATCTGCAGCAAATTCCTACTATTTGTTCTCTACTCTTTCCATGTGAGTTATTTATTATATTTTTAGTGGTGCAGCAGTTATTTTGACTCATTCATGTGGTAAAAGTGCTTCTGCTGCTCATGAAAAAAAATAAGCAAACTATTTATTGATGAATAATGTTTTAATGGATGAAAAATAGATCAGTTGCTATTTCTGTAACATTATTAACATTTGCACAAGTTACTGCATTTCTCAAAACAATTAGTCCAAACTGCAAACCCAGTCAATAATCTGCAAAAATGTGTCACTTGCTCAAAATGGATAGTTCAAGTATGGAGTTCATTCCTCAAGAACAAGTGCTTATGTCAAGGAAAGTGTCGGTGTCATCAAAATGAAAAGTCCTGACAACACGGTTAAACGTCTGCGTCCCGTTTCCATTATAAAGTGTTTTCTAATGCAGAAAAAGTCCCATGCTGGCAACACTCCCTGAAACTTCTCAAAGAAAGCACCATGTGGTATTTGCTTAGCCATTTGAAATCTACAGCTCAGTTCCACATTACTGTAATTAGTGAGGCAAATGAGTACAAGATGCTGAATATGTACAGTATGTTTCACTGCATTCGCTCTTTGCAGTTCAAATTTGTTCACAGCATTGGTCGAAGGCAAAGTACAAACATATTTACAACAAACATACGTTGTGTAAAGCTGTGCACTACTTTCAATAATATCAAGAGTGGAAGCTGAGATTCACCTGAGAGAAGTTGTTCAGTTTTGGAGACATTTTCAGGAAAGAATGGTAAAGAAATGCAAGAAACAAATGCATTTTGACAACTTCTGTGACATTTTTGTTTCTACTGACTCAAGCAATGAAATGAAGCCTGGTAGTTTTATGGGGAATTGTTATTCAGCATTCAAAAGTACAGTTCCTTTTGACTGACATGACACAAGCAAGTAATGTTATAAAACAGCAGAGAAATGTATGGAAGAAATTAATGCACGTCCACAAGGATTTGTAAAGAGTCATAAGAAATGAGAAACTGCTACTAGGACAAGCAAAAATAGTGGAAGCTAAACTAGCAGTTTAATTTTAATTCTTACACAAAATTTGTCCATTTTAGCTTTTGGTGATGGAGGAATGGCAACAAATGAAACTATGCTTTTCTTCATTGAGTGGTTTTATGAATATATGGTGGCTCATCCTGGACTTTTACTCACCAAAAAAATACAGAAAGGAAAAGAGTAGAGAATGTATCTTTCATATATTAGAGTTAAGGCTAACCTGGACAATGAATTTCTGTCTTTCCTCAGGATCAACTAAGAACAGGGAGCATGCTAAAGCAGAATGGTTTCTAATTTAGCAGGAAGATTTGTTGTTACCTCTGAAAAACTTGCAGATAACTCCAAACAGGCACAAACTGCCTGAGTGGGATGAAGGATTATAAAAAGTGTTGTTGGTGAAGCAGCATTAGTCTGCTTTCAGATGGTGAATCTGAAGCACCAATATCTGTACTCAAAGTGTCTCTTAACCATTGGCATGTCCAAAGAATGGCTTGTAAAATCCATCAAACTTCACTGGGGAGGTTTTAATAATAAACGGTGCTGATCTTTGATGCTGTATTGTGTGTCTTGAGGTGATGGAGTTTCCTTGTTTTCTTGCCTTAGTGTGCCTTAAGACAATTTCTGTGCTCCTTTTGTTGCACGTCTGTCAGCACAGCTGTTCTTCTGTGAGGGAGGAGGTAGGAGGATGGCAGCGATGATGAAGGGTTTTCTGAAAGTTTTACCAACACACAGCTTATAATCAATACTTGATTGACATGTTAAGATTGGATTTTACTTTCATCACATTTACATTTTTATTCTTTCCTGAGAGAAACAATCAAGTGTGATTGATTTGCAGCTTTAGCACATGCTATCATTGCAAAAAGATTTTTGAAAGTGTTTTTTTTTTCCTATGGTTATCAGTGAAACCAAACTATAAGATAATGCATGTTGAAATTGTGACATTTACAGAAAACAACTATGATGGTATTGTGGTTACCTGGATAGCAGCTAAGGGGATTTCCATTCAGCAAAGTTTCGATGTTCTCTAGAAGAAATCATGTTTTTTTTAATTAACTGTAATGGTCATTTCAATAACTGTACACTAGCTGTCATTTAAGATGTTGTTAGTAAGTTATTTTTAAAATGAGGACTTTTTAACAACAAAAGCAATGTCCAAAGTATTCTTTATTTTTACAAACACCTTTTTTCCTTTTGAAAAGAATATTAGAATCACCCCTAATCCTGACTTTAACCAGACCTATGGTGAGACCGTCCAACCCCAATATAAACAGGTTTTTTAAACAATGCTCCATTTACATTGTTGTGTTTTGAGAGACGGCTGTATTATGATTCAATTTAAAGTATGAGCATCCCTAGGATGTTTCCTTACCTCTGCTTTCAATTTCTAGAATGGGCGGAAGTCCTGACATAAAAAGACAACGAGGCATCAAATGACTACACAACCTTGAAAATTACTTTTCATATAAGCTGCATTTTTGTTAGAACTTACCAGCCCAAGACTGAACCCGATTCAAATGGTACCTTGTTTCTGTTGGATAATACATTTGTTAGAATAGCTCAATAGACACAATAAAATACAGGCTGAAGATTAAACAAGTAGTTTTGAGAATTTTAATTCTTGTCTGAAAAATGCACCAAAGCAATTTAGAGAAACTGTAATAGATGCTGCATATTTGTTAGAACTTACCAGGCCAAGACTGATGTCGATTTAAACGGGACGCTGTTTCTGTTGGATAATATATTTGTTAGAAAAACACTTTGGTGTAAACATATAACACTGACTGCTCTCTGTCCAATAAAGCAACATCAAAACTAATTCATATTTTGGAAAGTTTGCTTTTTATAAAACAACTTGTTTGAGAAACAAAGCTAGTCTAGTCTACCAGACTAGCTAGCTGGGAGAGATAGTCTAGCTAGCTAGTATAGAATAACTGCTGTTTTCTGAAAAATGCACCAGAGCAACTTAGAAAATCTGTAATAGATACTGCATTTTTTGTAGTATCTAAATGTAATATCTAGCTAGCTACCTAGGTACCAGTATCTAGCTAGCTAATCTAGCTAGCTAGATATCTAGGTAGGTAGGTTTCTTTACCTTTTAGCTGCTGATTGGGAGGCTGGTACTCAATGTGATGCACAATATTTTTATCTGTGGAAGAACATAGCTTATTTTGTCTGCTTTCATCAAAAATGTAAGGTCAATTCATGTGTGTGTTTTCCTCTCTTACTGTTTAAGCGTGTCTCCAGACAGATCTTTGTAATCACAGTTGTAACAACAATCAGGCACACCACACACAGCAGAACCATAAAGGCCCACCTGTAGTTGCACCATCCTGGAGGGCAAACAGGGACTTTTAGATAATTGGTTGGTTTACAGAATATACTTAATACACGTGCATGGAGTGAAAAGAATCGCACATATACAAAAATCAGACATGAAAAATGAAAATGAAACGTGTTGGGGTTATGGAAAAGCTTGATGGAAGGAGAAGGAAAAAATGCTATCTTAAACCACATCCAATTTTCCTCTTCCACTCTGGAAAATATGACATGGCTCAGGCTTTAAGTATGGGGAGCACTGCAGAGCGGTACACAAGGAAGGATAGCCAAAATCAATACCAGAGATCCAGAGGATTAGGATGTAGTGTGGTCTTGGAAAGATCAAGCAGTGCAAAGGGAAGGGAAAGACACAGCAGAGATTCAAGTCAACACAAGGAGAATTGAAGGAAATTTGTCCTATTTAAAAAATGAGTCCAGAGAGGACTGAGAGACAGGGCAGTTTGGAGTGAAATGAAAACAGATAGATTTGTTTCTTTGTCTCTTATTGACTCTCCTCAGCTGCACTGAGTCCACATGGAGAACTGAGAAAAAAAAAAAAAACTCCCCTTTATCCTTACACCAACCTTTATCTGCCTGTTTCCATGACAGCCTTTCTGTTTTATTTCCTGTCAAAACAGTTTGATTGGCGATCCAAAGGAGGCAGTGGCTTTGATTGGTAGAGTTGGATGATTGAATGAGAGGAAGACAGCAGTAGAAAGCCTGTCCCTGGTTTGCCTTGTCACCCGTTGGGACTTCCTCCTCTTCAGGTGGTCGGAGGAACAGGGACCTCTGACTGCTGTAGCCATACAAAGTACGATTCACGGCCTCGCCGTCGTCCACTTGAAAGACGGCGGACACCTCCAGAAGCACCACCAGAGCTGTGGATGAGAGCAGAAGTTAACTCATAATTTTAAAATTAGAGTCTGCGGTCATGATTGTGGTAGCTTAAAATATACAGATAAAAATAGATGGTGCACTGCCTGTCATAGAAGAACACATAAATCAAACTAAATGAATCCTGTTTGAAGTAGCTAGGATCATCAAAATAATTTCTATCTGATACATCCCAGAATAATGAGACAGACAGGACTGAAGCTTTAAGATGCCTTCAAAAAAACGTTGACTTTTTTGTCCTTAAGCCCCTTCATACCTAATTTGGAGGGGTTCAGCACATATGTCATAATTTGACGAATCTGGGCAAATTAGTACATTTATCCTAATGACAGCTGAAGCTTTTTTTTTTTTTTTAAATTAACTTATCCTAAGAGACAGTGGTAGTTTTTGATGTAAACTTTAATTGTTTTCTGCCCACTCCAGCACACTGCAAAACATTTCAAGGTGGTTTAACTTGAAAATGAAAGTTTCCCTGCTGCCTAATGCAATTCAAGTCAACAAGAAAATTGTTTTGTTTTTAACTCAGAAATTAAAGTTCATGAAGTTGATTTAACAACAAGAGACAAGTTGTCTAAACTTTTTTTTTTTTATTCATCAATCTTGAAATGTGAGTTTTAACTTAATGCTGCAATTTAAACCAAATAATTATTTCACAATATGCAAGAAGAAACTGCCCTCACCTAGTTAAGGCACGTGTTTATTTTAATGCAACTATTAGTATTTCTATATTTTGTTTAAACATTTTTTTATAGAATTAGTAGTGAGATATTTTAGTCATGATGTTACTAGGACTGGAACTGCACAGCAGCATCATTATAATGTGTTACCTGGTGATGAGAGGTTGCTGTGAAGTTCCTCCATGTTCTTGTCTGTTTCACACATGAACAAGTCTGACCTTGAGTCTCCTTGGACTTTCTGCGTTTCAGGATGTAGCTCTGCTGCGTTTCTTTCAGCCTCTTGTGCGCAGATCTGCTTCAACTGTTCAAGTTCTGGTCTTGAAGTAGGATTACAGATGGCCTTTCTTTCAGCTTTACCGTTTATTGGCTGCACATTTCCCCCTTTCCGTTCCTGATGCATCGGTTCATGAGGTTGGTGGGGAAGGCAGTGGAAATTCACCTTTGAAACTGAACAGATGGAGAGAAGGGAACAGTTAAAACGACGATCTCCCAGCAGCAGCAGCAGCAGCAGCAGTAGGCACAAAGTAGGAAAACATCACATGCTCTCAAGTCAGACATCAGAGGAGGATCTTAAAATGGAAGTTGTTTCCGTCAGTTTGTATCTTTCAGGGAGAGACACTCAAGGGAAGAGCGAGAAGGATGAACAAGGAGAGAAACCACTGAAGGCAAGCAACATGAGAACAAAGGTTAAAAAAGGCACTTGTATAAATAACTGTGCTTTCACACAACAATGCAAAAAAAAAAGAAATCCTCACACAGCTGCCAGTCACTGTGAATCTAATGTTTGACTTTTGAGCAGTGGTTCTCAAACTTTTGCAACAAACAACCTCAGCAAATACTAAGTTTTCTAAATACTGCAATAATGAAGGGAATTTCAAAACTGTAGCACAACAGGAACTGGGCTTTTCAATCTTGTTGCATTTGTCAAAAAGGCAGGAAGGATGTGAATGAATAAAATTTTAATGGCCATTTCTATGTAAACTAGTAAAGTAAAAAGGAAATACCCGAGAGTCCAAATGGAAAAGCTGAAGGTTTTTCTCACCGTTCCAAACGTCAAAATCCAAATCAACTAATTCTTTGCACGGCTGATGGATTTTATCTGATTAAGACTGTAACACACACAACTTCCCTCAGGGTAAATTACTGTTTAGTGTCTGATTAATAAGCAAAGAGCTAGGCCTATGCTTTACACTGCTTTACATTTCACCATCTTGAAGGTCAAACAAGCGAAACCATGGCGACACATGCAGGAATATCGGAGACAGAGAGAATTAAAACAGTTATTAAAGAAAGGCAGGATGGTTTTCAAAGAAAATGTGAAATTCAAGACCATACCAGATTATGAGTGCTAAAACGTATGAGCAAATAGTACGCTTCGTAAATATTAATTCGTAAACAGTTTCTCTGGAAGCTGTGCTGCAGTAAACCCAAATATACCAATCCTGCTACATCTGAGAAAACCGTCAACGACTGCATTTTTTTTTTAAAAAATGTATGTGTATGTGGTAAGACATCAAGTGGTTTAAGTTTCAAAAACAGATGACCAGCCCAGCTGTGTAAAAGTGTTATCAGTAAGCCTGGAGCAAGATCTAACCCCAACTCTGGTCTGGTGAAGAAAACCCAAACAGAAACCGTTCTTTCTTCAGAAAACATGTCGGCAGCAGAGGCTAACCTGCTGCTTTATCACATGAATCCTACTAAAGTGTGACAAGTTAATTCCTCTGTTTTTATCTCATCTACTTGTCTCTGATTGCAACAGCAGTTTACAGCAGTTTAGAAATGTTGTTTTGTTTATCAAAAAAAAAAAACATCTACATTGCATCACTCTAACAGCGGTGCATTGTTCTGTTCTGCATGTCCTCCACAAGGACACCGACTAGTACTTAGTTTGCCACTGACGCCCCGCTCCAGCTCTCTTTTGAGTGGCATCTGACCAAACCACAGAGGGATGTGCTGCAACAGTCTTTAAATGTTGGTTAACTCTACATTCTACCTGAAAATGGCTGATACAACCATTTATTATGAAAACAACTTAAGTCACATCAAGCACCAGCAGTTGTGACTAACTTTGAAGCCCTTATCATTCAAGTGCAACCAAAATGAAAGACAAAAACTTTTTTTTTTTATAAATGTACTTGGACTGTTTCAGGTTGTTGAGGCAAAGTGAAGTAAAATCCTCTGACACCATGTTTTGTTTTGTTTGTTTTTTTTAAATATGTGTTGCAATATTGTTTCCCATTTTCACTTAGATTTTGAAAGTCCCACGTTTTAAACTCTAAAATCAAACGGGAGCATTGCAGGACAAGTTGAAGGATTCTCACACATTGTCCTGATAGTTCAAAATGGCTTGTTTAAAACTCTGTATTTGCACTGCTCATTAATTCCTTCATATATGCATAGTAGCTACTGAATAACTTCCCGAGTGTTAGTGTCTGAATGCATGAAATACAAAGAAGAAGTTGTAGTATCTTGTGTTGCTAATAATAGTTGCTCATCTGCATCTGGCACACAGTTTATCTTGGTTTGGTGATGCTTCCATATCCATGTTCTGACTTTAAAGTCAAACATATCAATCTGCACTTAAGAAGCATTTCTGTTTTGAGCAGTGTCAGTTTATAGCAGACTCCAGTGTTCTTGAACGCCTCCTCTTGTGGATGCTAATTAGCTCTGTATTTGACTTCCAAACATTTGATACAAACATTTCTTATGACTGCCACTAAAGATGACCCAAGTATCACCAGTAGTGCCTGAGCCACAGTTTGAGAACGACAGCTTTAGAGAGAGACTACACCCAATGCCAAGGAACACAAAAAAAAAAAATTGATGTTAGCTTTGAGCAGATGAAGAAGTGGATCTGACTTGACCCAGTACAGAGAGGCATGTGGACAGAGTGAAAAGTGTTCAGTTCAAGTTGTTCTGGTTGACCCACCTGAGTATATCCTGAATAACTCTGGCAGGCAGATGATGAAGGCGAGGAAAACCAGAAGGAGAAGTTTAGTCGCAGCAGCTCTGGCCATGGTTGTACAATCAGGTCACACACATTGGTTCACACCAGCCACACTGACATGTGGCTCGCAGAAACCCCTTCCTCGTTCAGACACGCAATCTTCTGTGTTCATATCAGGTCTGCACCCATCAGTGTCTCTCTCGCAGTCTTCACGGACCTCTAATGATTTTCGTTCATAGATTGTGCCGTTGAAGGCGACTGAGCGGGTTTGTTATACAGAGCAACTTCACTTCACTTCCTATTGCACTTCCTGTAATCTTCTCAGAAAGACTCAGAAATAGAGAGAAGGACGGATTTCAGATGGTTTCTGCTGGCTGAATGTAAGTACTGGAAACAAATGTCTCTATTTTAGTCTTAAAGATGGCAAGTCTGCTTACAAGACATTTTCATTTAATTAGGATCTTTGGTTTTGTGTTTGCACATGGTAGAGGTACTACTGTCATCAGATGTTTACATGCAATGAAGGAAATAACATAAAAGCAAACTCAAAAGAACATCATGGTAGTGACGTAGCTTTTTGAGGTTTTTTTTTTTTTTTTTTTTAAACCCAAGCTAAAAGTCAGTTTGCATTGGATAAAGCATGCCTCTGCTGTGCCTCTGCTTTCAGTTCATTGTGGAAATAAAGAAGGTAAGAAGCACCGGTGTGCTGTTACTCATATGCATTGATCACCAGATCATCAGCATGCCTGAGTGCTTTAGAGACGTGATTGTGTTTTTATAGCTGCACATCAATCTAGGATGGATTTTACAGCTGCTGGCAAACAGTTTAAGCTCACTTATGCTATAATGAAGAAGATTATTTGTGGCTGCAAACATTTAAAGACAGCCACCAATTTCCACCTTACTTGGATGACCATGACCTTCTCTGTATGCTAAAATATTTAACATTTTAAACAAAAGCATGCCTCAGACAGCTAAATTGGCTAATGCCACAATCTTTAGAACAGCTATTAAAGGGGCAATGTTGTGTGTTTTCCAGGTGCCATTTTACAGCATAATCAAGTAACAATGTTAACTTAAGTTGCCATAAAAATGCTCTATGTGCATATCATATATGACTTAAAAGAAAATTTACTTAGTAATTTATCACCTTGAAATTGGGGCTGTGTCTCTTTAAAAACTTCTTCTCCTTTGGAAACTCCCCCTTAAGGAAGTTGTCACAACATCACTCTTCTATTAACCCTTTATCAATGTTTTCACCAATGTTGCACTGAGAAGAAGCTCGTATGATGAGCTCAGCAGGTGGCAGTTCCACCAGGTGTTTGATAGTTGCTGCTGGTGAATCTGACGGGAATGAATGCGGGAGTTAAAGAGGAGGGATGCTCTATGAAGCGAAAGCTCAGAAGCTTGGAAACTGCAGCTCTGAGGCGGAGCTGCGTCTTTAAGGTGGGGCTAGGTCCACCCAGGTGTTTTGTACAGCTGAATGGTTGCCATGGAGATTAAAGAATTTCTCAAAAATGCATGAAACAATCAAGGAAGCACTCCAGGTATGACTTTGATGAGGGACTAATATTATAACATGATGTAAAACTCAAAAAAGTAAATTTAACATAATATTGCCCCTTTAAATGAAAAGTAAAAGAATCAATTTGTTGTAGTGACCAGCAATAAGACCAGAAATCTACTTAGTTTAAATGATAGAAATTGTGCAAAAACAAATGTGCAAACTCCCTCACAACAATGTCCATACAGTCATACACAGGATGGGATGGCTATTCCAGATTATTGCTACAAAATCTGGTTTTACAAGATGTTGTTTTGCCATGTTTGCTTTGTTTTCTGTTTCTGCACTTTGGATTAGTTTATGTTAAACAATCACACGGTGCAATCTGGTGTTGTATATGAGGAGTCTTTTTATATTTCATGTCAAATCAAATATAATCACCAGTAAGCAGTGTATGAAAGAGGATGGAAGCTTCTAGATTAAATAAAAACATAATTTGGTAGGGGGGTTTTGTTGTTGTTTAGAGTTGCTGCAATTTCGAAATATGAAGAGCCTACGGCTAAAATACATACTTTTGTTGACAGTGAATAGCACATCACTGATTAGCATATTTTGTTGGTGGCAAAAACCTACATTAACTTGAAAGCTAACAGATTCGATAGCATCACTAGCTGAGGGGAAAATGCTGCTCAGCTGCCCAGAGTGCCAGAAATCTCATTAGTCATAACTGCTTTAGAGGACATTGAAGGTTCAAGCTAGCAGACAGTGAATTAATGAATTAGCTTTTCATTTATGAATATCCGTAAATATCCCCAAGGAAGCATACTTATATTTGGAGAACTCAACTCCTCCTTCCAAACCTCCCATAAAACATTATGGGTTGATGTTGCATGATCATTTCAGCAAAGATGCTGAAAGTCAGGCTTTGTCATCGTATTTGGTCAAGATGAAGCAGATTTTAGTCACTTTACAGTCAGCTTGCAGATTTCTTCAAAATATTCAAAAGAAAATGCAGCTTCATCCATCCATCCATCCATCCATCCATCCATTTTCTTTACACCCTTGTCCTTTAGTGGGGTCGGGAGGGTTGCTGGTGCCTATCTCCAGCTATCGTTCCGGGCGAGAGGCGGGGTTCACCCTGGACAGGTCGCCAGTATGTCGCAGGAAAATGCAGCTTAAGAAGCTGAAATAGTTTGGTGCATTGCTACGTGACGCTACTGGCTGGTATCCAGGAGGGCCGTTTATTTTGCCAGTGTTGATTGGCCAAGAGTAAGGAACATTATAGGCTTTAGCTTTTGTGGTAATGCTATGAATTAATGCATGTTTATATAACTGGTGTTTGAACTATTAAAATGGGCAGTTTTTCGAGGGGTTCTCAAGTATTTTCCGTCATCTTTGGTCCTTAACGTGCACAAATACCTGGGAACCACAGAACCTTCCGAGGAGTTGATAGTCGATCTTAATTACTCCAAGAGCACTTCGATATCTCATCTAGCAGTTCGTCAAAGCAGTCAGAGCAAATAAACCCCCGCAGGCCTCATTTACTCCATTACAGTATAAACATGGAAGGGGGCAAATACTTTTTCACGACACTGCAAGGCATTTGTAGAAAATATCTGCAGCAGAGATTACTCTCACGTGAAGACCGTTTCAATTATTCATTGGACCAAACAGGTGCTTTGCTTTGTTCCACCTTAATCTGTCTTGCTGCACAGTTTGAAGCACCTGTCATGATCAGCGGACAGCAGACATCTATCATTTCCAACTCTGCTGTCAGAGGGTGTAATGAGGAACACAACACAGCTGTGCAAATGCCTGCAGGATAAAATGTGTGTGTGTGTGTGTGTGTGTGTGTGTGTGTGTGTGTGTA